>NC_089585.1:56352598-56687824 GCF_019320115.1 Miscanthus floridulus
CCCAAAGCCCCTGTTAATCAAGCTCAGAATTAGTACAAGGGCAATGCTCAGAACAATCAGATAGGGTCCGGCTGAGAAGAAAACTGGAAGGGTATTCTATACGCAAGTGGAATCTATTCCAGAAGGAGAACCAGTTATGATGGGTATGTTTCCCATTGCTAAGCATCCTGCAATTACCTTATTTGATTCTGGTGCATCCCATACATTCATCAATCGTACATTTGTTGTGAAGCATGGGATAGCTATTGGGGAAACAAAAGAACCCTATCATATACAGTCGCCTGGGGGACGAATCTGTACAAGGGAGGTAGTTCAGCATGTACCTATTGATTTGGGAGGTTATGAGTTCCCTACCAATATGCTGATATTAAAGGATCAAGATATAGATGTGATTATTTTATGTAGATCAACTTTGGTATTCAAAGTTTTTCAAGTTTACATATAAAATTTGGAGTAATTTTGAAATGATTCAAATGCTCAAATGCACCCCAAATTCAAATTTCAAAATGGAGGTAGAATTTGAAAATATTTCTAGAAGCAAAGTTGTAGAGTTTGAAAAATTGAACAACTTTCATTTTTGGAGATTTTCAACTTCTTTAGAAAGTTTGTGAGTAATTTGAAAAATGGATGTAGTGGCAGTTCTGTAAATTTTTCAAAAATCTATCTCCACCTCTCTGCTTACCGCCGGCGCCACGCGGAGATCACCGCTGATCGGGTTTCACCGCTTTCACGTGCAGTGACACGCCAATATCTCCGTGGCGAGTTCGCCCGTGTGCTGTCAACACTGTACACCCTCCATCTTGCTATAAATAGGAGTACGCCATCGTCATTCGGAGTTTTCCTGTCGACTGCTCGCCGCCGGGAGATAGGCCCGCACTCGCGCAATTCGTTCTCGCCGTAGTATCTAGGGCCAATTGCTTTGGCCAGAAGCTCCGCCTCGTCTTCCTGCTCCTCCCAAGCCTGATCATGTCGCTCCTGGAAGTCCAGCACCGCCGCGTGATGTCATCTTCCCCGAGTCCGGCCAGAGCTCCACCATCCTCGGTCTCACGTGGTCCCATCGATCCAGTGCGCCTCTGCCATCACCGAGTCTACCTACGTGATCACGGTGAGCTCCTGAATGTGAAGACCGTTTCGCTTTAGTCCCTACTACACCGTCACCATGGTTACGCCATTCACCGACGTGCTCAGCCCGCCATGCTCAGCGTGGAGGTGTCTCCTGTGCACCTTGTTCCTTTCTGATAGCTGGGTTCGGTTCAGGGGAAGTAGTAGATCATTTTGGTGAGGTCTGTTTCATCGGAGCGTCACCGTCGGCGCATTTTGCAGCCGGTCAGTGAGGGTAGCGCCACCGTGTTTGCTTTGAGTCACTGACAGTGGGGTCAGCCTATCAGTGCGAGTGAGGAAGAAGAACAGTGATGATTTTTATTTTCTGAATTTGTGAATAGTGCTGAAACTTTGGGAATTTGTAGGAAATTCATGATAGCCCCAAAAATTCTGAAATTTTGTGTGTAGCTTCTGTACATGCTCTACTATGGTTCAAAAATTTGAAACTTGAAATTTGAATATATTTTTAATGTTCAAATATTCAGTCCATTAATTGAAAAATGCAATTTCCATGATTTTTGTAGGTCACTGTATAATTCCAAAAATCATGAAATTTGTTTTGGTACACTAATTTGTCATGAGGAATCTTACATAAAATTTTGAGGTCATTTGGAACAAGTTCATTTTTGGGCTTATTTCCAAATTAATTCAAAAATAAATAAAAGCAAACCCTAAGTGTTTGATTAGTGTTTGATCTTGTTTTGGTCATGTTTTGTGACCAGTAGGGTTTCAAGATTCGTAGTGGTCGGAGAGTTCACCGTAGTGGTCGGAGAGTTCACCATAGTGGTCGGAGAGTTCACCGTAGTGGTCGGAGAGTTCACCGTAGTGGTCGGAGAGTTCACCGTAGTGGTCGGAGAGTTCGCCGAAGTGGTCGGAGAGCTCGCCGAAGTGGTCGGTGCTGGCATGGTCACATCCGTTACGAATATGGTTTGGTTAGTTTGGCTTGTAATTGTACCATGAAGGAAAGTTGTAATCAATGTGTTGTTATATTTCATGTACCGTGAAAGCATCATGTTTACATTATCATCATGTTAAAGCATATGTTATCATTTCGTGTAGAACCCGAGAACGAAATGATTCTTGTTGAGGAAGTTCTGGAAGAATCCCCGATTGTCATGGGATTCGATAATTATGGTACTGATCCGGAACCTGAGATCGTCAATGAAGGCAAGCCCCGGTTTATGCATTAAACCATTACCTTGTTACTTTGAAAAGTTTATCACCTATGTTACTTATTGCATTAAGTTGTTTAATTCAAATGTTACCTACTTGATGCATTACCTACCTTGATAATTGTTTACCATCCTTGAAGATGTTTTCATTTACAAAGGCGTAGAATGCTTAGTATGCTTAATGGTAGGCTTTTAAAGTAAAAGTTTCGATACAATCAAAGATGGCATACTGGCCAAAGAAAGAAAGAATGTAGAATGAACTAGAGACTAGTCGGGTAACTTATCTTGAATGTTGAATAATGTTGCCGGCTATGTCGCTTAAAGGCCACTCATTGTGGATCTTCTGAATGAGACACTTTGTAGTACTGGTCACATACTCCGGTAAGCCTACTTCGGCTAATCCGATACTAAGACGAATGCCCACGCACTGGGAGTGGAGAGATGGCGGGAGTAGCGTGTACCCTCGTGGTTGGAATGTGGCCGGATTTGAGGTGTGCTGTGCTCTCGGGTGGCGTGGAGACGGCTTAGTATAGGAAGATCTGGTAGCGGGGTTGATATATGCAAGATTAAGTTCTACATATGTCGTGTGATAAGGAATCCCTAGCTAGGACTTGAATCAATTCGAATTGCCGGTGCTCCGCGGTTATGGAGACTCGATTCATTACAGAAGTAATGTAGTACTGGTGAATTACTAAAATATGAGAAAAGAATGGAATGAGAAGGAATGGAATACGAGAAATGTACATTTAGTTTGAGATAATGAACAAAAGGTACTTAGTGGTAAAACTTGAAAATAGAATGAAGAATAGTAAGCTTTTGGCAAAGAACTTTTGAATCTTGCTACATCCTTACCTTGCCCCAAACCCCTACATCTCCAAAGTCTTTAACCCCATTACGTCGGGTTAGTCTTGTTGAGTACTTTTGTACTCAGGGTTTGTTAACCCTTGTTGCAGGTGAGTCACATGCGCAGGCTTGTTTTGGTCCCTGCTGCATGTCTGTGTTTGAAGTCAACGAAGATGAGGAGTGATGAATGGCCTTTGGACAAGGCACTAGTTTGTATGATAAATAAAGTTAATGTAATATTATCCCGCTACTATGGTTGTATGACACTTATGGTATTGTAAGTTTGAAAACAACTGGTTTGTAACTATGTTATCTTAAGACTTCCGCTATCTTTTACTCTAGTATATATTTGAATAAACTATTGTAATCTACAATGACTGTGATTGGGATCCTATTTGAAAAGAGTATCGTGGATGATTCAGGTTTCCCGAGGACACCCGACAGGCCTGTTGAGTTGTTGGGAACTCATGTACGCTATCCGAGGTCTGTTAAGACAATGATAGGTGCATGTGGGCCCGATTTCTTAGGAGGTTCTGCCACAATAATGTAGTCCAATCCAAGTAGTCGCATGCTCATAATAGCCATGGGGCAGTAGCTAGCTAGAGATGGCTACATGGTTTCATATGTTCTGATCATTTACACTCCCTTGGCTATGTTTGAAGCTATCGCTTTAGGAATCCAACTACTCCTACCTTACTACTTCATTCATGCAACCACAGATGGTGCAGCTCCTATTTGTAGCACAACCGATCAGGCAAAAGTTTTACTCATAGCTGAGTACAAGAGTTACATGTTCGGCCCATTCAAATTTACGCTACTCGAACTATCATGCAAACATATGGTTTACAAGAAATAGGTAAATGTCATTTCGTCTAATGTCATAGAGGGATGTGGTCGGGGAAAAGTTACGATCGTTTGTTCTAGAGTAAACATCCATGGTATGGTAACTAGTTGCCATCTGTAAGCATGATTTTGGTTAGAATAAATGTCAATCGAGATCCTCAAACCAGCATGGAACACAATAATAAGTTTATACAAATAGTACGGTTTGATATAAAGCACATTACCTTTATTCAGATCTTCAAACCAGCATCAAACACGGTTGGGAAAATGCAAATGGGTGAGAAGGAACCAAAAGGTAGACGATTGGTGCAAATGCTATCAGATGAGGGAAGGGGGCATGCTCCTTTCATATGGACATTGCATGGCTAACAAGAGTGAAGCAAATACAGCAGAAAAGCTAGACACAAGAAGTGAATCTAGAGAAGATCTTTTGACCACCATGACATGCTTGACACCTGAATGCCTGGTGCAGTTGTGATCGGTCTTTTCTGTACTTATTTCACTCCAATCCAAGCATTCATGGTAGTCATGGGGTAGACTGATTGCTACTCCATATGACACTTTATTCTGTCCTATGAGATCAAATATTCAGCGGGCAGACTTTCTTGCATTCGTAGTAAAAGTTAACAGCTATGGCTCCTCCATTCTACATTAGATAGAGGAGAGACTTGTTCAGATGAACTCCTCGCTGCTTGGTTCTTTCAAGGTCAACAAACTTTATCAAAGACATGAGTTGGCTTCAACAATGATCAAAGGCACTCATGATTGGTTAGCATATTATAGATCAGATCAAAGACAACGAGAGAGAAATCTATAGCGAAAAGCAACCAACATGGGCTTGAAACTAGTTACAAAATGACCAAAGGACCTGACCTACACTACGTGCAATAGAGTTTACCCCACCTAATACAAAGTTCAACAAAAGTTAACACCAACATGCAAATTGTAACACCCTAGGTGTTAGGCTTGCATAATCTGACTCGCATTGCATGAGCATAAGCATCAAGCATTCATATATGAGCTTTTACATATGAAACACATGATTGAAACATATGAAACATGCTTGTTATTTTGTGTTTCCTTGTATGTATGCTTATGATCATGTGTGAATGAGTGTAAGTGGTTGATGTTAGTTACTAAAACATCTTAGCTACACTTAGGATGACTAGTGGACATTGTTCATGTAGGTCGCTACCTAATTAAGCTTCTAAGTGATGATATGCATGTTGACCTGGGGAGTTTTATGTGTAGCTAATGTATGAAATGCTTATGTGACCTTAGGAATAGCTTAAACATGTTTAGAATATCATTATGAAGAACTTTGGTATTCATGGCTAGGGCTAATTTGGTCACTAAGTCATAGTTCAATTGTTAGTCATCATTTAAATGTAGTATGTTTGACCTAGTTTGAACTATGTCATAGAGACTTTGCATGGATGTGTTCACTAAAGCAAAGTCATAGTATTTGATGAGAGGAACAACTTTTATTTTTGGGTCATAGGCTAGTTCAGCTCCTAACATGATTGAATTTAACTAACAATGATCAACAGTTCACTGATTTCAGCACTTAGAATTTTCTCTAAGTCATTTTGAGTTAACCGTTTGACAGGCTCAACTTTGTGATGATCTAACTTCCTAACCACTAAGATTTAGACTTTGATGTTTTAAACAACTTTGTAGCTAGTATGTAGATCTCCAACTTTGATTAAGGGATTGCTCGCTGATTCGCTTTCGTTTAATAGTTAGAATGGCTTGAAATGACGTTGTCAGGCACTGGAACAGGAACTAACGAGCGTCGCGCCACACCGGGTCATGGTCTGACCAAGCACAGAGCATGGCCGCTGCATGGCCGCCACTAGGCCAGTGATGGGCCCTCAACACCACCCTACTGGCGCTTGATATCTAAGAGCCCTGTGCCTCATTCCCACCCACGAGCACTCCCTCACTCACTCTCCAGCGCCTGCTCTCGCTCTCGCCATAGAAAAGCAAAGCGCCACCGAGCACCGTGCAGCTCTGCCGTCACCTCATGCTCGCTCTAGCCGTGCCATTTCTACCTCCATCTCGCCCATAGCTATGCCACATTCCCCTCTACCTCCTCGACTTTATTGCAGCAGCTGACGAGCTACGGTGAGGGCAAATTCGTCAATTCCATCCTCACCGGAGATCTTGGCTCCATGGTCACCTCCACAACGAGCTCACCACTGCTTGGCTCATGCGTGCATTGCTTTTGATTCTTTGCGTTAGGGCTTGGATAGGGTGTAGTGTAGTTGGACGCATGACATTACTATGTGTGGTCGCCTCGCCGATGCGGAACATGACACGCAGCACCGCCATGCTCTCACCTTCATGCCACCGTGCATGTGGCCGGAGCTCATCGGAGCATCTCACATAGTCGCAGTAGCTTGGTAGACTCTTTCAGACACCACAGAGCTTGTGCGCTCCTCGCCTGGTCTCATCGTGGCCAGAGATGGCCGGCGCACCGCAGAGCAGCGCCACCGTGCCGCCATGGCCAGCGACAAGCGTGCTCCGTCGCACTTACGCTGCCACCACCTAGGTCACTAGATGTGGTTTGGTTTGTAGATCACGTCGGTGTAGTTGGTTTGGCTAGAGACCTCATCGTCGGCGTGATATCGCCGGACGACCGCCGTTGCTCTATTTTTCGTATCGCTGACATGCGGGCCCGTCTGTTTCATGGACCCCGGCTGTTAGTGACTCACTTATAGAAGAAAGTTCATTTATTTCCAGATTTGCATGCAACTTTGAAAAATGATAAGTGGAGTTCTAGATGTCCATTTTTTGTGAACCCAATTTTGTTCTGCTTCCTCATGAAGTATAGTGTTTTGTAAAAATATGAAATGTACAGTTTCTGATATTTTTCTTGGTGATTAAAATGTATTTAAATAAGTGCTTTTTGAATGTTAGTAACTTGTAAATTAGATATCTTGAGCTAGAAAATTGATAAAATTGTGATTCCAATTTTGTTAGTCTTGTGTTGACATGCTCTAGCTAGAAAAAATATTAATCTTGTAGTGAACTTGATTTAAATATGGTCTTTCTATTTATTTATTAATAAATGGCATTTTCTAAGGAAAAATGTAGGGATAAAAATATGTAACATATTGCTATGCACATTTTTGTACAGTATTATGGAACTAATAGGAAGCTAAGAAAAATATATAATCTATTGTTTGATACTTTTCTATAGGGTTTACTATTTTCAATAAAATAACCCTTGCTAGCTTGTCATTTTTGCATAGGATGTTATACATGACCAAATGTTATGAAATCATCATAGTAATCTATTGTAAGCACTAGGAAGTCACTGTAATTTTATGAGAATTTATTGTGCACATTTGGTGTATGGTTGTTATTTACCCTAATTATCTAATTAAATTAATAAAGGTATTTAAGTAATTAAATTGTGATTGACCATGATGTTTTCTATGGTACTTGTGATGCATATGAACAGTTGGTGTTAATGGTGAGGCTCAGAAGCAAGTGATTGTATGCACTTAATTAATTGTTGCTTTGTAATTCAGATAGATGGCTGCATGTATAGTTTTGATTGTGTGGATGATTTCATGTTGATAATGGTCTTATCTGTAAAACTTTTTAATTACAAAGTTGTAGATAACTTACTAATACACCTTGTGTTAAACTTTTCACAGTTATAGGCTATAGGGTTTAAGAGTATTAGCTGTTACAAGTTTGCTATCTGCGATGTTTACTTTCTGAACAGATTTGATTGACTGATTTGTTTGACCTATATAACTATTGAGTAACCTTGAGAGTATTAAAACAAAGTTGTAGACAATTTCATAAGCTTCCTAGAATGTCCATAACCATAGAATTTCGATGTATATAACTCTAGTTATGGTTAAAACAAGTAGCTGTTGTTTTGGTAGTTCGGTAAATAAATTGCAGAAGTGTTACTTAAGTAAATAGAGAAGAGATATGCACCTACTCAGTAAAATATGATGCACTTCTTATTACTTTGGCACCATGCTGTTGAAAATACTTACAAGGATGCATTCATCACTTCTTATCATATTATACATGTTGTCACACAAGCATTCGCAATATCTTATTCCATGATCATGCATATAGGATCGACCGAGGAGATAATGTTGCTGGAATTCAATGAAGAAGAGGAAGGGGACCAGCAGGAGATTCCTCAAGCCACAACTCCCAAAGAGGAGTAGACCCCAGAAGAGCTCCTAGAGTGCCCTGATCACCGCCCCACCTCTTTTCTAAAAGGCAAGCCTCGGAGCATTTTAAGTCTCCCAGTGTTTTACAAAATACTACTTGAGTCCAGATACATATACCTTTAACCCTGTGTAGGTTCAGGATTGAATATATGCTTAGCCATGCTTAGACCGGTAGAAGTCGAGTGATTTCCTGTCACCTATGAGATATAGGTGGATACCGAAGCACGGTTGGCTATATTTGCTATCGTGGAAAAGAACCATGGGGTAATATAAATGGAGCCCGGGCGAGATGTCGATAGAGAAGCAACAAGACATGGAGGTCTTGGGTGTGGATCTATCCCCATCTATGTTGATTAAAGACCGTACCATTGTTGGACCATTTGACAAGATTGAACGCATGCCTATCACTTAGCTGGTCCGGATAACTCGTTCCGACCACGAAGCCGAGTAGCTCAACTCAGGCCAGGGCCCCACTCTATCAAAGTGCAGCACTCTAGATGGTAGTAAGGATGTGCGGGGAGCGGATCAATAGACCATGGGCAAGGATGACCTTAGCAACCTAGTCTAGGACCATGGGCAGGCATGGCTTGAGCGACCTAGGCTACCACTAGTCCCTAATTGTGCGGCGCTGGGCGAACCCACGAAATGTGGACCTAAGTTGTACCAAAGGTGACCCGACATAACCCTGATAGGGGAAGTGTGGATTTGTGTTAGGAATAAATTCCCAGCTGGTTGAAATCGATTCAAATCGCCGTCTCTCCCGGATAGTGAGAAACTTGGCTAGCTCCAACATCAGTAGTAATTGTATTATGGAATGTGATGGTTCAGATAAAGATGGAATTACTACACTTTCTATGGTTACTATTGTATCCTCTTAAAATGATATATCAAATGCTTGGCATAGGATAGTTGCTAATCTACAGATGGATAGCTATAATTAACTTGATAACCAAAGTATAATTGTATAATTAAGTTAATCGCTTTTTATGCAAAATGTTGTCGGCTACCTCCACTTATAAAGCCTTGCATAATCCTTGGAGTCAATTTATTTCTAGTTTATGATGGGTAAGTCTAGCTGAGTACCTTCTCATACTTAGAGTTTTATTCCCATTGTTGTAGATGGTACCATCTATCATGGATATTGCAAGAAATGCTTCTATCCCGCCATGGATGAGGAGTGAGCCTTAGGCAGGCATCTTTAATAATCCTTCTATCATGCTTTTGTTGATTGTGATCATATGATGGCACTATATTTAAACTCTGTTAGCAAATACTACTTTTGAACTTTAATTTGCTTCCGCTACTATCTATCAAACTTGGTTTGTAATAACTTTATTCTGTACTCTGATGATGGAAATGTATCTATGAAATTTATGTAATTTGTGACATGTATGTTGAATCATGTATGATCTTGGTTGTACGTGGATCGTTTATCGAGACATGTTATGGTACTCGATAGCCTACTAAGTTTATATGGGCTCAAGTTTGACAGTGCGAGCAGCTTGTGGGCTGCCATTGTACTTGTGCTCTTATAAATTGGTCAGTTCTGCGACAGCTGGTATCGGAGCAAGATTCAACATTAATTGCCACATGTGTATTTAAAACAAAGGTTTTTGTTTTCCAAAACCATTTTCTAGCAACTAATAGCTATATAAATAGGTGTTTGAAACCTAGTGTTGAAATCTAAAGTGTGCTAGTGATCACTTTCCTTATGCCCAATTAAGGACTCTTAGGTGGCTATTTAAGTACTAACATGGGGGTTTTATTTTCATCGTCCTATACGGCGTGCTATTGTATGGATGCCATTCACTTGAGTGGTAATGTATAGATCAAATGCCTCTACGCCAAGGTAAGAAGGTAAGTTGATGAGGTAAGTTGATGAGTGGCATGACCGCAAGATGTAAGCGTGCGGTCGGGGAGAGCTAGCTTTGGTACGACTATGCATGCATGCTTTCATGTGTATATGGTGCGTATTTAATTGTGGGTAATAAACTATCATCGGGTAGCTTTGATACGGAAGTATATGTATGGGTGTACATATATGGAAGTATTTAGATTGCAACATAGAGCCCAGATTTACATTCTGCATATATAATTGTGGGGTTGAGCTGAAATGAAACTCTTGTGCAGGTACACTAACAACGAAACATGTAGCCCAACTAGTTATGCTTTATATGAGAGAACGTATGTATGCCACCGCGTATGTCTTTAGAAATAATTTTTCCTAAGTTTGTAAGGACGTACGGAACAGTGCATGCATCATGATAAATCATTATTAAATACTTGCATTGTCCCCCCTTATAGATTTCTTACTCAGTTATATAACTCTTATCCATTATGACCTTGTCTCACAAGAGTTGCACATGTTGTTGGTACTCATGGCAGCACCGGCTAGAAGTGAGAAATTCCTGATGATGTTTGTAACTTCTACTTTTCTTTGGAGAGTCTTGCACTTTGTGGGGTATTATGAACTGCTTCTCTATCACTAAAATGAAATATACCTAGAGGGACTTGCGCTAGCAGCTTACATAGGCCCAGCAGGTGGTGATGGATCTTTAGCATGAGGTGCATGATCTGAACAACCAACTGCACCTGATCCTTGATGAGGAAGATGAAGATCCAGAAATGTTAGTAGAAGATGATGGCTGGGATGAGGATGAAGTGGAGCTAGAGGATGAGGATGATCCCATCTTCGACCTCGATAGCGACCATATTGAAGATTAGAGTCGCCTAGTGACTAGTATGTTAACATGCCTGTGAGCCCGATAATTGATCAAATTGGTGATGTCATGTTGCGAGAATGAATTATTGTGTCTCTATTCTATTGTACGAATTTAAGATTCTCTCCAATAATTTTAGTTGGGCATGATTATATAATTCATCTATAATCTCTTGACATCATCAAATAATCACTTATTGTTGCAACTTTTGTAGATGACTCACACTCATGCTAGAGTAGGCAGTAGCCAAGAGGGCAATGATGGTGACTTACCACCACTGCCATCATCAGTCTGCTAGTGGGTTCTTTGCCCAATTCTTGGGAAGTCAGAGGACTATGGAGGAAGCCCTGTGCCTCATTGCTGCAGAACACAGCTCAGGCCCACCCACAGCAACAAGGGCCTAAGGCAAACTAGTATAGCACCTTCAAGGATTTTCTGGATACCAAGCCTCCTATTTTCAAGGTGGTAGAGGAACTGCTACAGGCAGACGAGTGGCTCAACACTATTGAGCATAAGTTCCATCTACTGAGGGTCACCTGAGCACCAGAAGGCAGAGTATGCATCCCAGCAGTTGTAGGGACTGGTCAGGATTTGGTGGACCCATTTCCTGTCCTCCTTACCTGCCAATGCACAAGTCACGTGGGAGCAATTCAAATTAGCCTTTAGGGGACATCACATTCCCCTAGGGATAATGTGCATGAAGGCGACTGAATTTATGAGGCTCACACAAGGGATGAAGACCCTTACTGAATATATGCATGCTTTCAACAACCTGTCCTGGTATGCCCCAGGTTTTGTTGATACTGAAGAAAAGAAGATAAAAAGCTTCAAGCGAGGCCTTGGCACTAAGTTGATGAAGACTATGGCCAACTCCAAGTGCACCACCTACAATGAGTTCATCAGTGATGCATTGACTCAGGAAAACCAAAACAATCTGCATGTGATAGCAAAGAGCCACAAGAGGGCAGCTGAGGCAGGTGCCTCAGGATCTTCACAGTCCCAAGCTCTAGTAGTAGTTAGGCCATAGTTTTGACCGCTAGCACCCAAGTTCTGACCTCCTCCACCAAAAGCTCAGAACAGCCGACCTCAGATGGTGTTTCAGTAAGGCGTTCACCATTGCCTTACCCAAGGGGAATGGAGGGCAAGGAAGCTCCATAGGACCAAAGAGCAATCAACCCTGCTTCGACTGTAGTCAAGTAGGTCATTGGGCCAAGGAATGCCCCCATCCTAAGAAGAACAGCAATCAGAACCAAGGAAATAAGAGGCAGTCAAACCCTAAGGCACATCCTAGATATGTGCACTATACTACTATTGAAGAGGTGCCCATAGGAGAGGTGGTCACCGCTGGTATGTTTCTTGTCGACAAGCATCCCGCCATTGTTTTATTTGATCCGGGAGCTTCTCATTCATTTATGAGCCAAGCATTTGCATCTAGACATGATCAGAAAGTAATTGAGGTAAGCAAGGGTGGTTATAGTATAAGTTCAGCTAGGGCTACTATCTCTACCAATAAGATGGTTAGAAATGTGCTCATCTCTATACAAGGGAGGGAGTATACAATGGATCTGATAGTGTTGCCCTGATTATCCATAAGTGTGATTTTAGGCATAAAGTGGATGAGTGATCATGGGGTTCTTATTGACACTAGCACTCATACTATTATGTTGAGAGAACCAAAGGGAGGTAATGCTTTCCTAGTACCACTTTCCCGCAACTTTGAACTCCAGAACTTGTCATGTGCTATCCAAGCCACTACCCTTTGTGATATTCTAGTGGTTTGTGAGTTTCCTGATGTATTCCTAGATGAGTTACCAGGTTTACCACCGGATAGGGATATGGAATTTAAGATTGAGTAGTGCTAGGTACGGCACCAATCTCAAGAAGACCCTATAGGATGCCACCAAATGAGCTAGCTGAACTTAAAATTTAGTTACAAGAACTATTGGACAAAGGTCTCATTCAACCTAGTTCATCTCCATGGGGATGTCTAGCTTTGTTTGTGAAGGACAAGTCCTTGAGAATGTGTGTGGATTATAGGCCATTGAATGCTGTGACCATCAAAAACAAGTATCCCTTGCCTCAGTATCGATATTTTATTCGATCAGTTGGTAAAAGCAAAGGTATTCTCCAAGATTGACTTGAGGTCAGGACTATCATCAGATAAAGATTAGGCTGAAGGACATACCTAAAACCACTTTGTCTACTAGGTACAGCTTCTATGAGTATTTGGTCATGTCTTTTGGACTAACGAATGCTTCTATCTACTTCATGTACTTGATGAATTCGGTATTCATGCTCGAGCTCAATAAGTTCATGGTTGTGTTTATCGATGATATCTTGATTTATTCAGAGAATGAGGCAGATCATGCAGAGCATCTAAGAATTGTTCTAGTCCAGATTGAGGGAACACAAGTTATATGCAAAGTTTAGCAAATGTGAATTTTGGTTGAGTAAAGTGCCTTTCTTGGGTCACATCTTATCGAGAGATGGAATTTCTATCGACCCATCTAAAGTACAAGAGGTCATGGATTAGAATGCCCTGACTTTGGTTCATGAAGTTTGGAGTTTTCTGGGGTTAGCAGGATATTATCGTTGTTTCATTCTAGATTTCTCCAAGATAGCTAAGCCCAAGACTAGACTACTGCAGAGAGATGAGAAGTTCAATTGGACACCAGAATGTGAAGTAGCATTTCACACCCTGAGGACTCTATTAATGATAGCTCCTATTTTAGCACAACCTAACATTGAAAAGCCTTTCGATGTGTTCTGTGATGCATCGGGTATAGGTTTGGGGTGTGTGTTCATGCAAGAAGGAAGAGTTATTTCCTATGCTTCTCGGTAGTTGAGAAAGCATGAAGTCAATTACCCTACACATGATTTAGAGCTTGCAGCAGTTGTTCATGCATTAAAGATATGGAGACATTATTTGTTGGGCAATGTATGTCATATATATACTGACGACAAAAGTCTCAAATATATCTTCACCCAACCTAAGCTGAACATGAGACAACAAAGATGGTTAGAGCTGATTAAGGACTACAATTTGGAAGTGCACTACCATCTAGGGAAAGCCAATGTGGTAGAGGATGCACTTAGTCGGAAATCTCATTGCAACATGGTGGAAGCATTGTTGGAAGATGGATTTAATTTGTTACATCCTGTTGTATTGCACAATATCACTATGAGTTGTTCACTTGAGAGCAAAATCATAGAACTGCAGAAAATAGATGTAGGTATATTTCACATCAAGAGAAAGATGCAAGAGCAAGAAACCAATCATTTCAGATTAGATGAAAGAGGTGTGCTATGGTTTGAGGACCGACTTGTGGCACCGAAAGACCGTGAGCTTAGAAATCAAATTTTAGATGAAGCTCATTCGTCCAAGTTGTCCATCCATCCGGGTAGTAGCAAAATGTATCAAGATTTGAAGACCCATTTTTGGTGGACTAAGATGAAGATAGGAGATCGCAGCCTATGTCACTAGGTGCGATAATTGCAGTAGAGTAAAGGTCGTTCATTTGAAATCTGTCAGATTACTTCAGCCATTGTGTATTCCAGGGTGGAAATGGGAAGAAATAAGCATGGACTTTATTATAGGCCTTTCTGTTGACACAACAAGGTCATGATTCCATATGAGTCATTGTAGATCGTCTCACCAAGTCAACACATTTCATACCGGTTAAAACAATAGATCGCGTAGTGAAATACGCCGAGCTATATGTTTCTCACATCATGAGACTACATGGAATACCCAAGACTATAATCTTTGATCGAGGACCACAGTTTATAGCTCATTTCTAGGAACACTTGCACCAAGCTTTGGGGACTAAACTAATCAAAAGTTCAGCGTACCATCCACAAACTTTCGGACAGACTAAGCGAGTGAACCAGATCTTAGAAGATTTGCTGAGAGCTTGTGTTATATCTTCCAAGGATTCATGGGAGAAATGGCTACCTTTAGCTGAGTTCTCCTACAACAACAGTTATCAAGCAAGCATCAAGATGGCTCCGTTTGAAGCCTTGCATGGTAGAAAATGCAGAACTCCATTGAATTAGGTGGAGCCCGGCGAAAGAAGATACTTTGGCATTGACTTTGTCACTGAAGCTGAAGAGCAAGTGCATATTATCCAGTAGCATATGAAAGCAACCCAGTCGAGACAAAAGAGTTATGATGATAAAAGAAGACCACTGACTTTTGAAGTGGGAGATTATGTATATTTGAAAGTATCACCCATGAAGGGAGTATAGAGATTTGGAGTGAAAAGAAAGCTTGCGCCTAGATATGTAGGGCCATACAAGACTACTGAACGGAAGGGGAATGTCGCTTAGAAGTTACAACTTCCCCTAGAGATGAGTGCCATATTCAATGTCTTCCATGTTTCTCAGTTGAAGAGATGTCTTCGCATACCTGAGGAAGCCATTGCACCCACCAACATTAAGCTCCAATCGGATTTGACCTATGAAGAGAAACCAATTTGAGTGATAGAAGAGATGGAGAGAGTAACACGGAGTAAGATCATTAAGTTCTATAAGGTGGTGTGGAATAATCATAGTGAACAAGATGCCACGTGGGAATGAGAAGATTATTTACGTGAGGTTTATCCCACCTTTTTCAAATAATGGTAGGTCTTACAAATCTCGGGATGAGATTTTTATAAGGGGGAGGGGCTGTAACACCCTATGTGTTAGGCTTGCATAATCTGACTCGCATTGCATGAGCATAAGCATCAAGGATTCATATATGAGCTTTTACATATGAAACACATGATTGAAACATATGAAACATGATTGTAATTTTATGTTTACTTGTATGTATGCTTATGATCATGTGTGAATGAGTGTAAGTGGTTGAACTTAGTTACTAAAACATCTTAGCTACACTTAGGATGACTAGTGGAACATTGTTCATGTAGGTCGCTTTGTCTAATTAAGCTTCTAAGTGATGATATACATGTTGACCTAGGGAGTCTTATGTGTAACCAATGTATGAAATGCTTGTGTGACCTTAGGAATAGCTTAAACATGTTTACAATATCATTATGAACAACTTTGGTATTCATGGCTAGGGCTAATTTGGTCACTAAGTCATAGTTCAACTGTTAGTCATCATTTGAACATAGTATGCTTGACCTAGTTTGAATTATGTCATAGAGACTTTGCATGGATGTGTTCACTAAAGAAAAGTTGTAGTATTTGATGAGAGGAACAACTTTTATTTTTGGGTCATAGGCTAGTTCAGCTCCTAACATGCTTGAATTTAACTCACAATGATCATCAGTTCACTGATTTCAGCACTTAGAATTTTCGCTAAGTCATTTTGAGTTAACCGTTTGACAGGCTCAACTTTGTGATGATCTAACTTCCTAACCACTGAGATTTAGACTTTGATGTTTTAAACAATTTTGTAGCTGGTATGTAGATCTCCAACTTTGATTAAGGGATTGCTCACTGATTTGCTTTCGTTTAAGAGTTAGAACGGCTTGAAATCACACTGTTAGGCACTAGAATAGGAACTGACTAGTGCCGCGCTACGCTGGGTCATGGCCGACCAAGCACAGAGCATGACCGCCGCTAGCCGGCGATGGGCCCTTGACACCACACACTAGCGCTTGATATCTGAGAGCCCCGCGCCTCATTCCCACCCACACGCACTCCCTCAATCACTCTCCAGTGCCTGCTCTCGCTCTCACCACAGAAAAGCATAGTGCCGCTGAGCACCGTGCATCGCCGCCATCGCCTCGCACTCGCTCCACCGCACCATTTCTGCCTCCATCTCACTAATAGCTACACCACATTCCCCTCTACCTCCTTGACTTTATTGCAGCAGCTGACGAGCTACGGTGAGGGCAAATTCACCGATTCCATCCTCGCCGGAGATCTCGGCTCCATGGCCACCTCCACGGTGAGCTCGCCACTGCTTGGCTCACGCGTGCATTGCTTACAATTCTTTGTGTTAGAGCTTGGACAGAGTGTATTGTATTTGGTCGCATGATGTTACTATGTGTGGTCGCCTCGCTGGTGTGGAACACGACACGCAGTGCCACCACGCTCTCACCTCTGTGCCACCGCGCACATGGCTAGAGCTCATCGGAGCATCTCACATAGTCATAGTATCTTGGTAGACTCTTTCGGACATCATGGAGCTTGTGCGCTCCTCGGTTGGTCTCGCCGTTGCTGAAGATGGCCGGTGCACCACAGAGCATCACCGCCAGTGCCGCCATGGCCGGTGACGAGCGTGCTCCGTCGCACCTGCGCTGCCACCACCTAGGTCACTAGATGCGGTTTGGTCTGTAGATCACATCGATGCAGTTGGTTTGGCCAGAGACCTCGTCAGTCGGCGTGATATCGCCGAACGGCCGTCGTTGCTCTGTTTTCATATCGCTGACATGCGGGCCCATCTGTTTCATGGACCCCGGCTGTCAGCGACTCAGTTATAGAAGATAGTTCATTTATTTCCAGATTTGCATGCAACTTTGAAAAATGATAAGTGGAGTTCATGATGTCCATTTTTGGTGAACCAAATTTTGTTGTGCTTCTCATGAAGTGTAGTGTTTTGTAAAAATATGAAATGTACAGTTTCTAATATTTTTCTTGGTGATTAAAATGTATTTTAAATAAGTGCTTTTTGAATGTTAGTAAACTTAAAAATTAGATATCTTGAGCTAGAAAAATGATAAAATTGTGATTCTAATTTTGTTAGTCTTGTGCTGACATGCTGTAGCTAGGAAAAATATTAAGCTTGCAGTGAACTTGATTTAAATATGGTCTTTCTATTTATCTATTAATAAATGGCATTTTCTGAGGAAAAATGTAGGGATAAAAATTTGTAACATATTGCATTACAAATTTTTGCAAAGTATTATGGAACTAATAGGAAGCTACGAAAAATATATAATCTATTGTTTAACACTTTTCTATAGGGTTTACTATTTTCACTAAAATAACCCTCACTACCTTGTAATTTTTGCATAGGATGTTATACATGACCAAATGTTATGAACTTTTCACAGTAGCCTATTGTAAGCACTAGGAAGACACTGTAATTTTATGAGAATTTATTATGCACAATTGGTGTATGGTTGTTATTTACCCTAATTATCTAATTAAATTAATAAAGGCATTTAAGTAATTAACTTTTGATTGACCATGATGTTTTCTATGGTACTTGTGATGCATATGAACTGTTGGTCATAATGGTGTGGCTTAGAAGCAAGTGATTGTATGCAATTAATTAATTGTTGCTTTGTAATTCAAATAGATGGCTGCATGTATAGTTTTGATTGTGTGGATGATTTCATATTGATAATTGTGTTATCTATAAAAATTGTTAATAACAAAGTTGTAGATAACTTATTAATCCACCTTGTGTTAAATTCTCACAGTTATAGGCTTTAGGGTTTAAGAGTTTTAGCTATTACAAGTTTGCTGTCCACGATGTTTACTTTCCGAACAGATTTGATTGACAGGTTTGTTTGACCTATATAACTTTTGAATCACCTTGAGAGTATTAAAATAAAGTTGTAGACAATTTCATAAGCTTTCCAGAATGTCCACAACCATAGGATTTTGATGTATATAACTCTAGTTATTGTTAAAACAATTAGTTGTTGTTTTGGTAGTTCGGTAAATAAATTGCAGAAGTGTTACTTAAGTAAATAGAGAAGAGATATGCACCTACTCAGTAAAATACGATGCACTTGTTATTACTTTGGCACCATGCTATTGAAAATACTTACAAGGATGCATTCATCACTTCTTATCATATTATACGTGTTGTCACACATGTATTCGCAATATCTTATTCCATGATCATGCATATAGGATCGACCGAGGAGATAACATTGCAGGAATTCAACAAAGAAGAGGAAGGGGACCAGCAGGAGATTCCTCAAGCCACAGCTCCTAAAGAAGAGGAGTAGACCCCAAAAGAGCTCCCGGAGTGCCCTGATCACCGCCCCACCTCTTTTCTGAAAGGCAAGCCCCAGAGCATTTTAAGTCTCTCAGTGTTTTACAAAATACTACTTGAGTCCTTTATGTTTGATGCATTAGGTTATAAGAGTTGATTGGAAACACTTGATGCATGGAACTACCTTGTCCAGATACATATACCTTTAACCCTATGTAGGTCTAGGATCGAATATATGCTTAGCCATGCTTAGACCGGTAGAAGTCGTGTGATTTCCTTTCACCTGCGAGATATAGGTGGATACCGAAGCACGGTTGGCTATATTTGCTATCGTGGAAAAGAACCATGGGGTAATGTAAATGGAGACTAGGTGGGATGTTGATAGAGAAGCAACAAAACATGGAGGTCTTGGGTGTGGATCTATCCCCGTCTGTGTCGATTAAGGACTGTACCATTATTGGACCTTTTGACAAGATTGAACGCATGCATATCACTTAGCTGGCCGGATAACTCATTCTGACCACGAAGCTGAGTAGCTCAACTTAGGCTAGGCCCCACTCTATCAAAGTGCGCACTCTGGATGGTAGTAAGGATGTGCGGGGAGCAGATCAATAGACCATGGGCAAGCGTGACCTAAGCAACCTGGTCCGGGACCGTGGGCAGACATGGCTTGAGCGACCTAGCTACTATTAGTCCCTAATTATGCGACGCTGCATGAACCCATGAAATGTGGACCTAAGTTGTACCAAAGGTGACCTGACATGACCCTAACAGGGGAATTGTGGGTTTGTGTTAGGAATAAATCCCTAGCTAGTTGAAATTGATTTGAATCGCCGTCTCTCCCGGATAGTGAGAAACTTGGCTAGCTCCAACATCGTAGTAATTGTATTATGGAATGTGATGGTTTGGATAAAGATGGAATTACTACACCAGCTATGGTTACTATTGTATGCTCTTCAAATGATATACCACATGCTTGGCATAGGATAGTTGCTAATCTAGAGATGGATAGCTATAATTAACTTGATAACCAAAGTATAATTGTATAATTGAGTTAATCACTTTTTATGCAAAATGTTGTTAGCTACCACAACTTATAAAGTCTTGCATAATCCTTGGAGTCAATTTATTTCTGGTTTATGATGGGTAAGTCTAGTTGAGTACCTTCTTGTACTCAGGGTTTTGTTCCCATTATTGTAGATGGTACAGTCTATCATGGATATTGCAAGAATTGCTTCTATCCCACCATGGATGAGGAGTGAGCCTTGGGCAGGCATCTTTAATAATCCTTCTATTATGCTTTTATGGATTGTGATCATATGATGGCACTATATTTGAACTCTATTGACACATACTACTTTTGAACTTTAATTTGCTTCTGCTACTATCTATCAAACTTGGTTTGTAATAACTTTATTCCGTACTCTGATGATGGAAATGTATCTATGAACTTTATGTAATATGTGACATGTATGTTGAATCACGTATGATCTTGGTTGTATGTGGATCATTTATCAAGACCCGTCATGGTACTCGATAGACTACCGGGTTTTTATGGGCTCAAGTATGATAGTGCGACCGCTTACGGGCTGCCATTGTACTTGTGATCTTATAAATTGGTCGGTTCTACGACACAAATAAGAGTTCACATATTTGCAAGGGTGTCCCATGGATCGAACCTATTCATGATTACTAATACTACTGATATGTCCCATAGATATAGGGTCAAGGTTGGCATGTAGGATATGCTCTAGGTCCACCATTGGTAAGACAGCGTTGGCACCCGGCTCAAAATTCTTGATCAGATCGGCGATGTCATCGTCCGTCGAACCCGGTGGAACACCTTGCTCCACCACCCAGACATTCACCAGCTGTGCCAATCTAAAGCTAGGCAATAGCTAGTGCTGTGGCAGCCCCCCTGATGAATGGCTTTGGTCACAATGGCTCAAAGGCAGGCCGACAGAGCTCAGAGGCGCTCCTCTACCTCATCTGGATTGTTCGCTATTTCCACGAGGATGGCCGCGTCACAGGTGGCTTGCGAGCACAACTATAGGGTCTGGACCCGCATCCTCAGTTCCACAACTAGGGATGGCACTGTCATGCAATGACGAAACGACTCTTGGACAATACCGAGTGGAAGCCCCATGACTGGGGATGGCGTCATCATGGAGAAAGAGCTACACAATGCGAGCCAAGTTCAGGACCATATAGGATAAGGGGGAGAGCGATCGGATTGGGAATTCAAATGACTTACCGAACTAACTAGCACAACATGGCATGGAATCATGAGTGGCTAGCCCCATCGAGCGATGCCTCATGGGGATGCTTTCCGAGCGCGACTGCCGATGAAGAACCAAGCTCTAGGGCCAACGAGCATTGGGACACCATCATGTCGATGTTCACCTATTGAGAAAGTAGGCAAATTCCAAATACTAGTTAAATTAAACAACATGAACACATACTGGCTAGTGTGAGCATTGCTCGCATATTTAGTTAAATGAAGATAAACAACATGAATAGTGTATGGTGATTATCCACCTTCGAAGGGGGAACTGGTGGTGGGTGAGAGACCATGCCAACAAGAGGCCATCTGTCGGAGGAGGACTACTAGCATGGAAGGCATCTGGGGCCTCCCCATCGCCATGATCTGGCATAGAAACTTGAATAGCTATCATCATCAGATCGTCTACCTCCTCCATGTGGATGGGGACGCTTGACTCAATTGTAGGTTCCCTTGAGCCCTAGAAACTCCCACTAGGGGTGGCCCCTCATCTTTAAGGGGAGTACCTGATAGCTGAAGAAGGTACAGATCACCCTTGGTGCCCTCAGTCCCCTGCTCCTTCAGTTCCTCGATCGCATCAAGCAATAAGCGCAAATGTTGTGGTTCCAATAGGGTTGGCGTCTTCAACCATGATTCTAGTGTGTCAGGACGTAGTCAGTCATGAGAAAAAGTCAGCAGTGGCTGCCGCTCATTATTGGGGACGTAGAGCCAGCTATGCTCCCAATATAGGTCTCGGCATAGTGGTGGTCAAGGCTCAGGTAGCGCTCCTCCAATCCAAGATGAACTTTGATTGAGGCGCCCCCATCGAACAATGACACTGCCAAGAGCACGCTGACAGAACCACCCAGAAAAGAATCTGCCATAGATCATAATGGGCAGGTATTCCCAGGAAGCCCTCGCACAACATGATGAAGACCAAGAGGTGGAGGATCCCTTTGGGGTTAAGTCATGGAGGCGGAGCCCATAGTAGTAGAGCAAGCACCTAAGTAAGGGGTGCAGTCGATAGCCCAAACCCAAGAAGGTGGAACAGGATGAAAGAGGTGACCTTATTTTCCTTTGGCCTCGGCTCCACTTTGCTTCTCGATGGGACTCTCCACCAGAGCTCCTTGGGGGTCTCCAGGGATCATCCCCCTCTCTCGTAACTAGTTGACAGATGACCTCATCCACTCTACCATGGTCCTAGCAGGAGGCATCAGGTGGCATAGTAGGGTGGAAGGCAAAAGCTTTGGCATGGAATCCAGAGATCTAGAGAGAGAAGGTAGTATGTATAACCTTTGTTGGTATATTTTAACACACACAGATAAATCCACAAGCGCACAGGATACTGCTATAGCTTTCACACGGAAGTATTCCAAGTATCGTATCCAAAGGAAAACATGTGAGACTAACTATGGTCTAACTTAACTAAGGGTAGCAACAAGGTTAGGATAAATAGGAGCGTATAGAGGAAAACTAAGGTTCTCCAATTCTGACTTGGGTATGCTATGTCTTCTACTATTCAAATGGGGACATTACTAGGGAAAGACACAAGTAGTGGATGCTTTCCTTCGCAACTTGCATCCTACATGCCCTTACAAACATGGGCAGTGGACTATAGAGGATTCAGCGAGGCAATAAGAGTCACCCTCGCGAGCTACCACCTGATCTAGAATGCAGGATGCATCTACGATTAACCTAAGTCTAAGCACCACACTTACACTTATGATTAATACTTTACTCCCCCTAGGAAGAGAATAAAGCACTCAAAAGAGTTGCAAACCTAATGAACAATATGAACAAGATGCTTACTTGGATCAGAAGTTGATTACCTAGAGAAATCTCATAGGCAAGCTTAGATAGAACTTGGATCTGCCAAGGTACAAGCCGTAGTGAGAGCACCGACAGGCCGGCACCTCCTCCAAATTCTTCCCTCACTCTCTATCTCACTATTATTTACAAGACTAGATCCTAAAGAGGACTAATCTTCTCTTGATAGCTGGCTCTGATCCTAATGAGGTGAATATGAATTATGGTTTTAGGATGGCTTCAGGGAGGGGGGTAGGCGCTGGTATATATAGGCCGGAAGCATCAATTCTGGACCCTCAGATCAAACCTGACTTGAAAGAACAACATAGATGCAATCTAGGAGGTGGTGGGAAACCCGATGTACGAAGGAGAGGTTGACTGGTGGGACCCATAGGTTGGCCAGCCTACAGGTGGGGTCGTCTAGTCCCCATGTCATTCTCTCATGGTCATCTTTGGTGGAGAGTCTCTTGGAGTCTTCTAGAGTCTTCCCACGCTATTTACGCTGGTGAAATTTCATGATTTCCTATGATGAATAAGTCCTCCTTGAGGGTTTTCTGATTAAATCCTGCTGAAAACATAGATTCACCAAAACTCATGAAATTTATTAGTTTAAACCCCTAGACCTATGTTGGTGATCCTTTTTATTCATTTATACAAGTTATGTTGAAGGTTTATAAAGCATGTTAATGACTGTCAACAACATTCCCTCCCGCCCCTTATCATTGCTGCTATAGTTTGGGGGCCGTCGACCACCCCATGATCGAGACGTTTACATGAGTGGCCAGCGGGGCTTCGTCCCCTCATGTCAATGTGATGGGCCAGGAGGCGACGTCCCCTGCTATAACAGGCTGCTGACATCACCCATGCATGCGTGCCTGCGGGGAATGTAAGAGCACGTCATTCATCAATTACACTATCTAGGTAGTCAAGATTTTAGATGGCCGGACCTTGTGTGATCTTGTAGTACAAATAGTGTGGTCTAATCCAAGCAGTCACGACAGTCGAGGGGCAGACTGAGGACTTACTTCAATTTCTCTTGGTTTGTAGAAGCACGCATCAGATTATAAAAACCGAATTCTGAATAAAATTATCTTTGATGCATGGTACTTGTAAGTTCAACAAATCTTATTAAATACACGAAAAATAAGACGAGTTGGGTTCAACATAGATCAAAGCCACTCATAACTACTACTATTGATACAAATGTTGTGACCGAGTGCACTCTATTGGCAATAGTTTTACTCATAGCTCTGTACTGCATAGTGTCCGACGAGATCAAATCTGCCGCATCCAGGACTTTCTTGTGAGTGTAGTAAAATATGAACAATTATCTAGCTGCTCCATTTTGGTGGCTCGTTTCTCAATGCATATTTCTTAGAAGGCATGCTCCTCAGAGATTGTGGACATGTGGCCTTGCCTTACCTCCTGCTATCAGCCCAGCATCTGCTGGAACTCCATCAACCTGTGCGCATCCCCTGCTATAAAAATAGAGGAAAAATAGGGGAGTCAGTATAGTTTCCTTGTAACCTTGCGAACTCACCTTTCCTGCTTGCTGCCTCCTCCCTAGGACCCCATTCTTTAAGCTTGAACCATGGTGGCGAAGAAGCGACCAAGGGAGGAGATGATGGTTCGGGATAGGGACATGACTAGGTAGGCTCTCCGTAGGGAGAACTAAGAGGTGGAGTGGATGCGATCGTGCCTCTCCGCTATGGAGACAGGCACTCGCTGCAGGCGATATGGAGATGGCCACGACTGAAGCCACAGTGGGTTAAGCATAGGCCTAGCTCACTAGTAAGGCATTACCATATCTTCTTGTTTTGTGTGGCACCACATCTTATTAATTGCTAGGGTTTTCTTTGTTCTTGCTTTTTCAGCCATCATGGAGCAGCTGAACACTGCGTCCGTGCTGCCGATGGGGCCTGTACTTCCTTGAGCATGTCCATGCTCTTCCAGCGTGGATTTGGGAGGTAGCGACGCCTGGTGTTCTTCATGGGGCTACATCATCCCTAGCCACCGCCCACCTCTGTTCAGATGCGGACTTGCAGTGCGGTGGAGTTAGGGTTCCTGTTAGAGCTACCAGTCCAAAGGGCTTCGTAAGATTTTTTCTAATAGGATTTGGACCCTTCCAAATTCCTAGTTTCTCCACCATTCTAAAGGAGCTAGTTTTTTATTTTCTTTTGTCCATTTCTCGGGATTCCATTTTGTAGTGTTGGTGGGCCTCGAACTGATGGGGAGATCTGCCCACGTGAAAATTTGATTTTCAGGCAAAAATTTCGCACCGCGCCGAGTAGTACCGCCAACACGCACCAAAAATTAGATGTCTCTCTTTTGCCCTCTGCTCGAAAATTAGATATACCTTGCCATCAATTTCAGACAAGGGCATTCATGGTACTAGTGATGGCCACATAAAAGTGGAAGGAGTCACCATCTTCGCCTCCATCTCCATCCTCTTGCCACCACCTTCTCTACTCCCGCTCCAAATCCTATCCCCATGGCCTTCCTCTCCACTCTCCAGCTACTCCCTCTACCACCCCTCTTTGGACCCTAGGCACCATCGGCATAGCAGCTCAACTCATCAATCTCCACTCTCTAGTCTCACCCTCTCTCATAGCTTTCTGATCCCTAGCCAGATCTAGATCCCCTTCAAATTGTCGACTAGTAGGTCAACTGATGGCGAAAGGATCACCTCGATGATGGTATAGGCCTGATCTAGATCCCCTACTTTCGCACCTATCATGACTAGCTGGATTCAAACCCAAGCTAGAGCCAGATCTGGTACCCTTCATCAATGCCGGCCATACCAGTTCCACGACCATGATGACAAGATAGCTATGCCAACAACAAAGCATAGCCAAGGTACGTGGAGGAAGAGGTGTTGGTGGTGCTTAACTCATATTTCTACCGCCAATATTTAATCAAAATAAAACAAATATGAATCACCAAAACTTAAAATTAGGGTTTTTAACTAACATTCTCCATGAGTTTTGGTACATACATGTTTTGTAGGGCATCATGTGAAAACACACTAAAATGCGCAACCGAGAAGGCACATTCAAGCAAAACATAAGTAAAGCCCAACCAAACTTTGATTCTAGGCTAGAACACCAGCGTGGTATAGATCTAGGTCCACCTAGGAGCCCACTTGGCGAAGGCGGTGCAGGGAGGCGCCAGCTAGGGTGCGAGCGCACCCTAGGTGTAGCCGCACCCCCCTTGCCGCCTATTAGGCCCACTCTTCAGGAGGCAGTGCAATTAATGCCCCCAAGGACCGTTGCATGGGTGCTTACCAAAAATACCTCACCAAACCATCATACACAAGCTATAAAAGGTGCCCCCTCCTCACATTCAAAATCATCGTACACATTTGGAGAACAAGAAGAAGGGCTAACTCATTCCATTAGCTTCTAGCTAGACTTGTTAGGGAGTGAGAGAGGGAAAGAGTTAGAGTAGCAGAGTAGCTGGTGCCCTCTACTTCTTGTACTCGGCGAGCCTTGTACATTGGGTGGACTGGAGTGCCAGACTTGTCGGCCCCCTCTACACTTGTACCTCTACAAACATCAGTGCTACTTGGAGTAAGACACTTATGTTCATCTCTTGGTTTTGATCTCTTAAGTAAAAGTTATCTTTGTTACTACTTACTTGTGGGTTTGTCATCCTGTCCTCATGACGGATACTCTAGTAGAGGACTCCTAATAAAGACAGAAGTTCCTAGGCCAATGCTAGAGTAGTAACGGTTAGCAGTAGACATGTTGTCTAAGCTACATGTTGCCTTAGTTTGCCTCGTATACCACAATTGAGGGATAGGCGGCACAGTGGTGACAGCCCTGTCCGTCCTTTGTAATCCCCCATGTTTGAATACCATGTAGAGCTATAGGCTGGCCTCGCCTAGGCAGACCAGGTGTGATCTGGTGCCCAAAGTGAGTCTATAGTAGCAAAGTTATCTTCACTTAAGGTTTCTGCCCTTAGAAGAACCTCACTACCCAAGTTACCCTTCATCTTGTTTGCCTAGGTAATATAGCTAAGAGACTACTTACACCTCTTATTCCTCATGGAAATATGATACCCTAAATACCACTGGGTGAAGTGCTACAATGGCACTTCTGTGCGCTTACAGACTTTTCTGCTGATGTTAAGAAGCACCAACACTGCATTTCTGGTGCAGTTGCTAGGGGAACGATTGTTGTTTTAGTCTCCAAACCTAGTTTGCCCTTGTATCCTTGTTTTTACCTTTCTTTTCTTTTTTCTCTTTTCTAGTGGAGCAACCTACCATTCTTAACTTTTCTACTCCCAAGGGTGAGTTTGTTGAACCACCACAATCCTCGAAGCCAATCATAGCTTCTAGTTACAAACTCTGCCCTTGCTTTATAGCCATGGTTTGTGAACAAGCCTTCTTAGGGGTTGGATTATGAAAACCCCTACCATCATCTAAGGGAGTTTGAGTAGCCCTCTACTTGCCTGACCATTTTAGGCATGTCATAAGAAACTCTTTAGTGTAAGTTGTTTCATTTCTCACTTGATGAGAGGGTGAAACAATGGTGCACCCAGAACATGGGGAAGGTAGCTAGCAATTCGGAAGAACTAAGGGATAGATTTTGTCTTGCGTTCTTTCCTATATCCCAAATTCGCTGCCCTACGACCAGACATACTCAACTTCCAACAAAAAGAGAAGGAAACTATAGGTGTAGCATGGGATAGATTCTCAATTTTAACAAGATCTAGCCCAGACTTGTCTATACCCAACCATGTGCTTTAACAACATTTTTGGTTAGGGCTTAGCAAGGAATCTGCCCTACAGCTCGACATAGCTGCCAGAGGTTCATTTACCCATAAAACCATAGCAGAAGGAGAAGCTCTCCTAGACCGCATTCTAGAGAACACTCCTTCGCTAGAACCCTCCATGTAGAACTCGAGCTGAGCCATGAGGAAGTCTCTTTGGTTGAGGCCTGAACCCATAACATCTTTAGAGAGACCCTCGCCCGAACTAGAAGATCTGAAGGAAGGTTTCCAACCTTCGGACCTTCCGTATTTTGAGGATGAACTTTTCGAAGAATTCGGAAACACCTTGAAGTACTCATGCCAAAAGAGGCCACCAGTTCCTATCACTCCTCTTGAAACATTAGACAAAGAATCCCTTAGAGAGTCCATCAAGGAGTTGACCGCTATCATGAGCAGTGAATGGGTGGACGAGGGAGAGCATTCTTTTGAAGAATTTCAGATACTCACCGCCTCTTCAACCATTCATTACAAAATTCGAGGAACTTGGGTCGAGGCACTGTATAACCCTTCTGTTGGAGGAAACTTAATGTCTGTAGCTTTTTGATCTACTTATTGTTAGTGGTCACTAACGACCATTTCTAACCACCAATTAATGTCCAAAATAGGAGAAATGAACATACTTTTAACACACATGCTATTACTATTAACCTAATTCCACTTTTATTGCAGGGTTTCTATTTGAAGAACTCATACTTGAATACAAGGGAAATACAATCCAAATATGCCATTCATCAAAGCGTAAAGTAGATCTTTTGCAAAGAAGGAGAAGAAGGCCCATCCAAACAACAAATCTAGGCCAAGCACTGGCAGGGATGTGACATAGGCCCACCTAGCAACCGACCTGATAAGGGCGGTGGCCAGGCGCACCAACCAGGGTGCCCCCCTACCACCTCATAGGCCCACCTTTCTTCGGCAGCTGCATGCCACCATGCATAGGCAGTTTTGGCCTATTTCCTTATTTTCCCATGCCAAACTGACCATGTTGTCACTATATCAGCATGGGTGGAGCTCTCCTTCAATATAAACATTCATTGGGAGCCTCTACCTCACTACCACCTCTTAGTCTCTTTTAGCCTTTTGTAGTATTGGTGAGCAAGGGCAAAGCTATCAAGGAGAGCTTGTCTCCATGGAAGAAAAGAACCTTCTTGGTATGAATACTATAAAGAGTTCTTCCAAGTTCTTGCTCTCATATCACTCATATAGTAGTGCATATGAACTAGACTATAGTTTTCATGTTATGATCTTGATATATGAACTAGTATATAGTTTGTGTGTTATGATCTTGAAATGTAAAACTTTATGGTTAATCATTCATATAACTTATATGAGTAGAACTAGAGCTAAGTTGAGGTGGCGGTTCATCATGCCTTTGGGTGTGCCCAAGTTCTTTACCTATCGATCCATAGGGTTGGGGACCTAGGGGCATTGGGGTAGTTTATGTGTATGCAAGCATGGTGCTTGAGTATGGAGAAATAGGTGAATACATTTCCCTTTCCACAGTTGAGGGGTAGGTGGCAGGTCATGATAGCCCTGTCCATCCCTTGTAATCCACCAGATTCATTTGGGGTGTAGGAGTCTCAATTGTCACATGAGGATGCTAGTAGACTAGTACTCGATGGCCTCCTGACCTATCTCACATTTAGTTCTAGCTCTAACCATGATTGTTGTATGATTATCAACTATTCTTTGCACGGCTATATTAGAACATGCCCGCTCCACTTAGGAATATTCTTTTATTCTTTGTTTTCCTTTTATCCTTGAGGTTGGCCTAGATATGTGTCCATTATCCATGATATACCATTTTTACCCCTGTTATGAACTATGGTACACTACGCAAGAATGTAATCATGTTTATGTCTATGCTAGAATATATATACCTTACGCTCCTTTGGGAAAATATAAATAATGATACCCTGAATACTTCTGGGTGAATGCTACAATGATAGCTCCGTATGCTTGCGGATATTGTCTATAATCTTTAAGGACTATCATAGTTGGTGTTTCTTAGTAGGCGTTGCTAAGATTAACTCAATCTTATTAATGGTGTTAAGAAATACCAATAGGCATTTCTAGCGTCGTTACCGATGATGGGCTTAAAACCTCCTCACTTCGTGATTGCACTAAGAAATGCCAACAAGCATTTCTAGTGCCATTACCGGTGATGGACTTAAAACCTCCACACTTGGTGATTGTGCTAAGAAATGCCAACAAGCATTTCTGGTACCATTGCTGGGGAGGGAATAGGCTGAAAAGAATCTAGCATAACATGAACATTGATCACATGCATGTAATGGTAGCCATAGTTTATGTAGGCTAATTCTACTTGTTTTCTTCCTGCTATGGAATGAAAATAGGATAGTGTATGAGTGGTTTCGATCTGCTGAACAACTACAACGATAATCCAGAGGCACTCCTAAGGAAGAACAGGTCTCGTACCACTTCTTTTACTACTCTACCGATAGTCAAACTAGTCACCCTCTGTACCATCCGCTACTATCACCATGGCTAAGTCACTCCACGACTACTCCACCCCTGCTATTGCCAACATGCCCATTGGTCCTGCTATCAACACGGGCACCAAAACCTATGAGCTCTAGACTGGCCTCATAACGATGGTGCATTCAAACCAATTCTATGGTTTGCCAAGCAAGGACGCAAGTGCACACTTATAACACTTCCTTGAGCTCTATGACACCATCGCCATCAAAGACAGTCGCACCAGCTAGCATCAGGCTCTAGTCTGTTTCCCTTCTCCCTTGGAGGAGTGAAACAGTGGTTTTACCATAGCAAGGGAGTTGTCGATACATGGGACAAATGTTCCATGGCGTTCCTCACAAAATTTTTCCCCATGGGCAAAACTAGTGCTCTGCGGGGGAAAATTTCCAACTTCCAGCAAACCTCACTCGAATCCATCCCCAAGGTGTGGGAAAGGCTCTAGGATTACATCCTAGCCTGCTCGCACCATGGAATGGAGGATTGGCTCATGCTCTAGAACTTCTACGAGTGGCTCATGCCCATGTCGAAGGGGCACATAGATGCCGCTGCTAGAGGAGCATTCCTCTACCTAACCATCGATAGAGCTAAGGCTCTCATCGAGAAAATGGTGGCTAATCAAACCTGGGGGGAAGAGCGCAAGCAACAAAAAGGCATGCATATCATGAATGAGGCAGACATGCTTGCCTCAAAAATAGATCTATTAATGAAAAGACTGGATGATCAGTGCTACCGAGAAGGAAGCCATGAAAAGCACCGTCCAGGCCATGGACTCACACATGACGTGTGAGGTTTGTGGTGAAGTTGGCCACTCGGGGAATGCCTGCCCCAAGACCCATGACGAAGCTTCATACATCAACAATGGGTTTCACCAATAGAACACTAATGGGTGGAACAATAAGTCCCACCCATAAGGAGGTAATTCGAATTTCAACTCAAATTTCAATTCGAAGCAACCATCCTTGAGAGACCTTGTTTTAGGTCAAGCTAAAATCACTGAAAATCTTACTAAAAATCTTTCTTATAATGATAAAGCAATAAAAAATATAAATTCTAAACTTGAAAGCTTATCCTCCTCCATTAAGAATCAACTAAGTTTTAATAAAATGATAGAAACACAAATTGCTCAAATTACTGCTGCTATTCCTGTCAACTAATCGTGGAAAACCCCTGGGGCAACCTGAGAATTCCCCCAAAATTGTTTATGCAACTACAAAGCAATGAAGGAGGAGAAATCTTGCCAACGGACTATAAATGTTGAGCCCTTGCCAAAGGTAAATAAGTAGTTATCTTTTAAAAATTAAAAAAAATCAAAAAATTTCAAATTTTAAAATTCAAAATTTAAAATTTTACTTCAAAATAAACTTTTTAGAAAAATAAAATAAAAATCATTTTGTAGTAGTATAGATTTTTCTATTATCATTTCTCATTTTTAAAAATATTTATGAAAACCCAAAATATAATAAATGTTTTGTGGAAAATCAATTTCAGGAGCAAATTTTTCGAATAAGAGGAGAGCACCAACGGTCTTGAATTCAAAATGACTGTTGGAAGCTACTGGCCAAAGGGTGGCAGCAGCAGGCCCACTACAGGTGCGAGCGCACCAAGGGTGCAGCCGCACCCTGTAGGTGGCTGCTAGCCCCGAGCCTTTGCCAATGGCTCCTAGCCATTGCTCTCTATCGCCTTTAGCTAGTGCTTCATGCTATAAAAGCCAAGAGCTTGGGGTTGAGCTCCCCTCACCCTCACACTCTCCATTTTTCACTCCCTTGTCACTCTCATTTGCTCCAACTCTAACAAAAATATTTTCCACAAAACTTGAGTGGAAGGAAACTATGCATAAAATTCCTACACTCATCACCACCAAGCCAAGCTTATGGTTTTCTCAATTTGTTTTCACTAACATAACCCCGTTTGCAAGTTTTATTGTTGTCTTTTTTGCCATCGTCAAGTTCGGGAGGAAGCTTGCTGGTGCTTGCAAGAAGGCCATGGGAGCGAGCTCAAGTCGCTATCATGGAAGTTCAAGCATGCGCTACATCGATCTCGAATAAAGGCCGATGCATGAAGAGGAAGAAATGGATCCGACGGAGGAAGAACAAGAGCAAAAGCAAAAAATGGAGGAAGGTGACAATGATCCTCACCTTGACTTAGAGGGAGATCGGGAGATGCAAGCATACAACCACGTCAAGGATCATGAGTTCATCCACATGATGGCATACGACCCCAACCTCCTCGAAAAGATAGGTATGGACATCGAATTCACCACCATTTGGAAGGCCATAGGATGGGAGAACATTGCTCCCGGTGACGAGCAAGGTTCTTGCATCCTAACCATTCAATTTTTATGCTCTTTAAAAGAAGTTGAGGGTGGGATTACATTTCGTCTTTTTGAGAAAGAATATTATCTTACATGGAAAAATCTCACCTCTCACTTAGGCTTCAGTGCAAGATGCTCAATTGATCTAGATTATTCTCTCAGAGGTTTTAACTGTCATGAATTTTGGAGAGTAATTTTGGGTCAAAATGTAGTTGGCAAGTTTCAACTTCCTAATATGAATATTTATCATCCTACTTTGAGGTTCATGCATCGATGGATTGCCATGACTTTGTTCTCTAGGCAAGACATTCATTTTGTTTAACATGCTGAAATGCAACAACCTTTATGCCATGCTTAAAAACACAAAAGTTGCTCCTATGAAAGAAATGTTTAATCATTGGTTAGAAACAATCAAGACTTCCACTGCTATTACTTGCATGTCCCTTGTGATTCATATTGCTGTCAGTATTGGTGCAGTTGGATGGACAAGATGTGATAAATATCTCTACTCCACGCATCCAAATTGATGAGCATTTCTTGATGCAAGGGCACCATTTGAAATATGATGATGCAAGAAACCTTGTATTTTACTTTTTGGGATATACAAATGAGATCCCGCTCCCTAACCTGGGATTCTCTTTGTATAAATCCCCTGTCACTTACCTTCACTCTTATTGAACAAGAGGAAGCACGCAGGAGTTCCATTTCTTGCAGGTCAACAAGGAGCAGGGCTAGAGACGAAGCTTGGCAGCTCTTAGTAGCCACCACCTAGAACGACACCACCTGTGCCCCAGACACACATGATGGGATGGTTCCTAGCTAAGCAGATGCCTAGGGTTCACCCCTAAGTTTTAGCCTGGCTGGGGATGCACCCCGCATCCACATGAGGCTAGAGGGTCAGGATGGCATGAGGCTGGAGGATTAGTATGGCATGAGAGCTAGGCTCATTCCTCTAACTCCAAGGGGTACCACCACCCTGTCCGTCCATGACAGTCCACTTTGAACTATCAGGAGTTGGATGGCATCAACACCCACCTCAGAGGGTTGGAACTCCGCATAGGTGAGATTTAAAATACACTTAATACTCACATGTAGAATATGACCCTAGTGGCACCAATAGCAACAATTCACATACATAAACACGCTGCTAAGGCAACAATAGGAAGCGCAGGTGGCCTACTGGCAGTCCATGCGGTAGAACCCTAGACCCTAGGCCTCGAGCTAGCATAGGGGAGGACCCCCATAGAGGTACCTTGTATCTTTTATTTTCACAATTTATTTTATGCATTTATTTATTAGCATATAAAAATCAAAAATACCAAAAAAATAAAATATGACAAAAATGCAAAAAACTATTTATTCCACTCCCATATGTGTTTAAGGATTGTTTAGTTTCTCCTAAGTTGAAATGTTGAATAGTTGCTCTGTCTATAATTCATCTGTGCCCAGGTTATAACTTAGTATTCCCTAAGATTTAACTTTGTTGGCTAAAAATGTCTCATCCTTGAAAACTTGAAAACTTGTGGGTTGCAAATGCATGCTCCTTTTCTAAGTTGTTGCGAGATATGATATGGTACAAATAGAATTTGCTATGACATTGTTCTAAGAGAGACTTGACATCCAGAGTTTTTTTTTTTAAAATGCTAAAATTCAAAGTTCCTCAATGATCATGAATACCTACCAAGGCCATATGGCATGATATTCAAATTCAAACCTTAGTCATATGCTACTTGTTTGAGCATTGAGCTTTGTCAAATTGTTGTGACCCGTGTTGAGATTCTCATCATGCACCCATGATCAAGACACATGTACACCCATAAATAAAATTGTTGACTCTTCCACTGACAGTTACGCACAACATGTTTCATTCCATCCACCAAATAATTACTTCGTCCTCTTTATCGTCTCTCTCTCTTTCAAGAATTTCATGTGCCAAAAAGAAGGATATGGGCTATGCTAGGAAAAAAAGAGAGAAAAGAAAAATATCCATGCCAAAAGGCATGAGAGACAAAAAAATGCCAAAGAGCATGAAGAAAAGGAAAAAATAAAAGAAAGAAATCAGATAGCCCATAATTTCAAATAAAGGCATTCATCCAAAAAGAGAGAGATTCATGATTCAAAGGAGTACCAAAAAATTTAGCATAGGAACATTATAAAAATTCCACACACTTGCATGTCTTGATCAAAGTGTATGACTTGCATCTCCTTGAGGTCCGGTTTTTGACTTAGCAAAATATGTGATGCAAGTATGCCCCACTTTCATACCTAGCCAAAACTCCACTCAAAAGCCTTAGTAGTAGGATATGAAAAGAAGGCAAAATATCAAATGCCTTGGTGAGGTTTCATACACATTGAGCGATCAAGAGAATCATTCGAGAAACTTATATTTATTTTGGAAAATTCATAAAACCTCTAGATAGATGGTCGATCAAAGAACTGAATGATTGGTAGTTCTGTTATAACTGTTCTATCTTGCAACCACCCAAGAACTTGGAAAAGCTATACGCCTCATAGGGATCAAGGTAAAAGGGTGGATAAAATGCCAACTTATTTGAATTGTGGAAGAATACTTTGTTATAGACATGACACTTGTGAATTGTATCGGCATAGTAGCAACTCCTAATCAACAACCAAGTACTTAGCTATTCGCTCGGGATGAGCAAAGGTTAAGCTTGGGGGATTTGTTGGTGGTCACTAACGACCATTTCTAACTACCAATTAATGTCCAAAATAGGAGAAATGAACATACTTTTAACACATATGCTGTTACTTTTAACCTAGTTCCACTTGTATTACAAGATTTCTATTTTGCAGAACTCATACTTGAATACAAGGGAAATACAATTAGAATACACCATTCATCTAACACCCTAGTGTTAAGCTTTGCATTTGGCACCTGCATTTCATGAGTACAAGCATTCATGAACATGAGCATATGAAATTTCATCTCATTCTTATACCTTATCACATGAAATGTTGATTTTATATATATGCTTATGCTTGCAATCATGTATGACCAATGTATGAGATGGTTGTAAGGTCATTAAAACACCTTAGACACATCTAGAATGATAATTGGAACAATGTTTATATTCATGACAAGCCAATTTTACTTCTAAGTGTTGGTTTACTTTGAAATGCCATTTTCATGCTGCTAGTTTGACTAAAGTTTAACTAGTAGCTTAGAGTGTCTGCATGGCTATCTGACATAACTAAAAGTTGTAGTTCACATTATGGGTAACAACTTTATTTAAGGGTCATGAGCTAATTCAGTGTCTAACATGGTCAAATAGAGCTCACAAGTGTTGAAGTTTTTTTTAGTTTCAAAATACCTTAATTTGGAGCAATGTAGTTTGAAAACCAATTCAAATTATACCATGATCATTAAAGCAAAGTTGTAGTACTCACATAGCTCTATAATTTCTATTAAATAAGGTTTTGCTAACTCAAACTGGATTAGGAGATACAAAGGCACGAAGTAGCACTGTCAATCAACTGAATCAGCACTTAGCCGATTTGAATTGGCTGGCGTCATGGCCGACCATGCCCATGCCATGTGCGCCATGTGGCGATAGCATGTCAGCATCGTCCTAGCTTGTTAGGCCAGCAGGGGGAGAAAAGGGAGGCCAAGCCACCATGCTCACTGACTCTCGCTCTCTCGCCCTCTCTCTACGTCTCCTTCACCCGCCTAGAGCAAGCCGAGCACCGCGCCATTGCCGCCTCACCTCCGCCGAGCTCGCACGCAATCACCACCTCACCACCATCCAATCCATCTAGCTCACAGCTCCACCATCATCTCCTCTACCTCCTCGAGCAGCCACTGCCACCAGTTAGAGCCCTAGATAATGTGACATTTTACGTCGTCGTCGCTGCCATGGTCATAGAGCACCGCTGAGCTCCGAGCTCGCTGTGGCCAGCCCTATCCACCACTCCTCCCATCTCTCTCTCTCTTGATTCATCTTATCGTAGGTCCTAGAAGCTATAGCCATAGCTCATTGAGCCGCTACCGCATCGCTGGTGCCAGAACACGAGCTGCACCACCATGAGCCAATAGCACCGCCGCCATGCAAGTCAGCTTGGCCGTGCCTGTTCAGGTCACCGTTCTCTCTTGTAGTTAGGTGTTAGGGTTTAGCCTTAGGACAATGGAGCTCATGGGGAATATGGATGCACGCTTGCATCACCTTTTCTGCTGGAACATCACCACGCCTCTGCCGTGCTCACGCCACCATGCCGCCATACACATGGCCAAGCTTCGTCGCCGCTCCACCTTGACCTAATCCACACCATAGAGCTTTGCTAGGGTTTGTAGATGTCGTAGTAGTGCTCGCCTAGGGTCACCATCACACAAGACAATGGGCTCGCCACAGCGCGCTACCGTCGAGCCGCCATGCTTATTGGCAAGCTGACTCTGGTGATCCTTCGAGCAAACTGAGGGTACTAGTAGGTGTGGGTTGAGTTGGGGAACACATCGGTGGTGACGCTACCACCGGTGACCTCACCTGTCGATGAGCTTTTCGCTAGCCAAGCTGCACCCTGCTCTGTGTGTTTCTGATGTGTGGGTTCTATTGACCCACGGGGCCCTGCTGTCAGTCGATATTTGAAATGTTTTCTGGATTTATTTTCACACATTTGAATGCAAAATTGCAAATATTATATCTACATCTAGGAGTATCCAAATGGGGTGAACCAAATTTTGTTGGATTCATCTTGAAGTGTACTATTTTATAAAAATATGAAATCTATTGTTTAGTGTATTTTTCTAGGAGAATTAAATTGAGCAAGATAAGTACTTTTAAAGTAGTTTATATCTTTTAAAATGCATAACTTGAGCAAGGAAAGTGATAAAAATGTGATTCCAATTATGTTGGTCTTGTGTTGACATGCTCTAGCTAGGAAAAATACTAAACCTATAGTAGGCATAATTGAAATGTGGTCTTCATATTTAATCCTAAATAATTGCTAGTTTCTAGTGAAATTAAATGGGGTAAAAATACATAACATATGATCATGCAAAATTTTACACAGTATTATCATGCTAGGAGAAAAGTAAGAAAAAAATTAAATCTGCTGTTTGACACTTTTCACTAAGCTAAACTATTTTTGCTAAAATAAGCCTATATAACTTGTCAATTTAGTAGAGATGGCTACACTTATCCAAATAGCATTAAATATGTATAGTAGAATACTAGGGTCATATGTAGTCTACTGTAATTTTCTCAGAATTTATTGAGCAATGAAAATATTTATCCTTTAAATCACATTATTATCTAAGGAAATTAATAAATGAATATAAATCAATTAGTTAGGCTTAACCATGATGTTTTCTATGGTGTGTATGTTGCATATAATCTGTTTATACTGTTAGTGAGGCTTAGAAGTATTTGTTTATAGGCAACTAGTTAATTATTGCTTTATAATCAAACTAGATGACTGCATGTGTAGTTTCTGTTGTGGTGATGATTCCATGATGACAATGATCCTTTCAGTAAAACTTGTTAATAACAAAGTTGTAGATAACTTACTTATATACCTTGTGTTAAATTTTAATAGTCATAGACCTTATGGTTTAAGAATTATAGCTATTAGAAGTCTACTGCTAGAAATGTTTGCTCTCTGGGCAGATCTAAAAGATTGAATTGTTTGACTAAGATAACTGCTGAATCACATTAAGATGATTAAAAGAAAGTTGTAGGCAATTTCATAAGATTTCTAGAAAGTCTACAACCATATTATTTTGATGTGTATATCTCTTGTGATGATCAAAACAAGTGGATGCTATCTTGTAGTCCAGAAAACTTGCTTAGATGAGAATTTGTTTAGTTACTAGAGAAGAGATATACACCTACTCAATAAAATAAGATTTTACTTGTTATCACCTTAATACAATGCTGTTTAAAACACCTATGAAAATTCCTTTCATCATACCCACCATATCATATCATACATGTCATTATATATGCATCCATGATATCTTATTTCATGCTCATGCATATAGGATAGTCCGAGGGGATAACTCTTTTGGAGTTCAACGAAGAAGAAGAGGAGGAACAGTAGGAGACACCTTAGGCCATAGCTCTAGAAGGAGAGGAGCAAACTCTTGTGGACCTCCCTGAGTGCCCGGATCATAGGCCAACCTCTTTCCTCAAAGGCAAGCCCCAGAGCATTCTAAGTCTCCTATGTTTTATAAAACTTCACTTGAGTCCTTTTATGTTTGATGCATTAGGTGATAAGAGTTGAATTGAAACCACTTGATGCATAGAACCACCTTGTCTAGATATATACACCTTTAACCTTGTGTAGGTCCTAGATCGAATATATGCTTAGCCATGGTTAGACCGGTAGAAGTCAGGTGATTTCCTGTCGCCTACGAGATATAGGTGGATACCGAAGCATGGCTAGCTATATTTGCTATCATGGAAAAGAACCATGGGGTAATGTAAATGGAGACCGGGTGGAGTCTATGCGTAGGTTAACTCATGTGATTCTATTTGTGCCGTTTAAGGACCATACCATTGTTGGCACTTTTGTTGAGATTGAATGCATGCCTCTCACTTAGCTGGCCGAATAACTCATTCCAACCGTGAAGCCAAGTAGTTCAACTTAGGCTAGGCCTCATTCTATTAGAGTGCGCACTTTGGATCATAGTAAGGATGTGCGGGGAGCCAGACGTGAGCCCAAGGCAGGCCAGGGCAGAACCTCCTAGTAGCTTGTTGTCCCTAATTGTGAGACGCTAGGCAAGCCATGAAATGTGGACCTGAGTTGTACCAAAGGTGACCTAAGGTGACCGTTGATCTGGTCTGCCTAGGTTTGTGTTAGGAATAAATTCCCAGCTAGTTGAAATCGATTTGAATCACCGTCTCTCCCGAACAATGAGAAACTTGGCTAGCCCCAACATCACAGTAACTGTATTATGGAATGATGGTTATGATGAACATGGAATTATTATACTAGCTATGGTTACTATTGTATGCTACTAAATGATATACCACATGTTTGGCATAGGTTAGTTGCTAATCTAGAGATGAATAGCTATAATTAACTCAATGACCAAATTATAACTATATACTTGAATTGGTAAGCTTTTTATGCAAAATGTTGTCAAGCTAGCTCCACTTATAAAGCCTTGCATAATCCTTGGAGTCACTTTATTTTGGTTTATGATGGGTAAGTCTAGCTGTGTACCTTCTTGTACTCTAGGTTTTATTCCCATTGTTGTAGACGGTATAGTTTATCATGGCCATTGCAAGAACTACTTTTGTCCTACCGTGGATGAGGAGTAAGCTCTAGGTAGGTGTAACAGAACTGACCAATTTATAAGAGCACAAGTACAAAAGCAATCACCGGAGTGATCAACCCATCATACTTGAACCCATATAAACTCGGTAGTCAACTGAAACCATGAAGGATTTCAAACCAACTTGCATACAACCAAGATCACAATAATTCAACATAACAAGCCACATGTTACATCCATTTCACAAGTAGTTCATAAGTACCACATACATCAGAGTACACATAGTTATTACAAAACAAGTTCACAAATAGCGGAAGCAAAGTAGTTTAACACGATCACACACACTTAGTTCAAATACAAGCCAGTACCATAGTCATATCTAGCAAAAGCAGTAAGAGAAGATAATATAGATGATCATGCCCATGATCTAGTCTTCATCCCCCGCAGGGTGGAGACAATACTTGTAGAAGCCGTTATATAGCACATCATCTGCAACAAGGGAAATAAACCCTGAGTACGAGAAGGTACTTAGCTAGACTTACCCGTCGTAAACCAAAAATAAATGACACCAAGGATTATGCAAGGCTTTATCGATGGATCTAGCTTGACAACCATTTTTGCATAAAAGCTTTAGTGATACGAGAACATAATTTGATTTATGAGTAAGCAGCAATTTAACAATATTAACCTATCAACTAGATTAGCACCTGTACTAGAGCAAGCAATTGATTAACTCCAAACATTAGTAACCATATCTGGTATAATGTTGTATCATCATCATCATCGATTTGACCATCAAGTTCAATTAAGTGCATCTACATTGCCGCTGCTCAGAAGTTCTCACTATCCGGGAGAGACGGCGATTCAAATCGATTCCTATCCTGCTGGAGGGGTATTCCTAACACAAACCCAAGCATACCTCACGAAGGCAGCCTTAGGTCACCTTTGGTACATCTCAGGAATCATGGCTCCAAGCAGCGCCGCACCCTTAGGGAGTCCACTCTGCCAGGTGGTCAATCTCACCTTGAACTTACGCCAATAGCTCTCCGCACATCCTTACTACCGCTAGTGTCACAGAACCGACCAATTTATAAGAATACAAGTACAATGGCAATCCGCAAGCGGTCGCACTGTCATACTTGAACCCATATAAACCCGGTAGTCCATCGAGTACCATGACGGGTCTCGATAAACGATTTACAATAACCAAGATTGTACAGGATTCAACATACATGCCACAAATTACATAAAGTTCACAGATACTTTTCATCATCAGAGTACGAATAAAAGTTATTACAAACCGAGTTTGATAAATAAAGCGGAAGCAAATAAGTTCGAAGATAAAGTTTCCAACATAGTTTGATACAGTGCCAAGCCAGATCACGGTCCACAAAAGCAAAGATAGGAATTACTAAAGAAGCCTGCCCAAGGCTTACTCCTCATCCATAGTGGGATAGAAGCAACTCTTGCAATAACCATGATACACAGTGCCATCTGCAACAATGGGAAAATAAACCCTAAGTACGAGAAGGTACTCAGCTAGACTTACCTGTCATGAACCAGAAATAAAATGACTCCAATGATTATGCAAGGCTATATAAGTGGATGTAACTTGACAACATTTTGCGTAAAAGGCAATTGACCCATTGTACAATTATGATTCCTTTATCAAGTTAATTATAACTATCCATTTCTAGATTAGCAACTATCCTGTGCCAAACATGTGGTATATCATTTAGAAGCATACAATAGTAACCATAGCAGGTATTGTAATTCCCTTTTTATCCGAACCATCATGTTTCATAACACAGTTGCTACGATGTTGGGACTAGCCAAGTTTCTCACTATCCGGGAGAGATGGCGATTCGAATCGATTTCAACCAGCTGGGAATTTATTCCTAACACAAACCCAGATCTACCAGCCATGATAGTCTTAGGTCACCTTTGGTACAACTCAGGTACACATTTCGTGGGTCCATACCGTGCTGCACAATCTGGAACACCAGATGCCAGGATGCTCAGGCCAAGCCTGCCCTTGGGCTCAGTCTGATCGTTCCTCGGAAGGAGCGCACAACAGAACGGTTCCTGGCCTGAGTTGAATTACTCAGCTTCATGGTTGGAACGAGTTATCCGGCCAGCTAAGTGAGAGGCATGTGTTCAATCTTGTCAGAAGCGCCAATAATGGTACGGTCCTTAATCGACACAGATGGGGATAAGTCCACACCCAAGACCTCCATGTCTTGTTGCTTCTCTATCGACTTCCCGTCCGGTCTCAATTTACTTTTACCTCATGGTTCTGTTCCACGATAGTAGATATAGCCAACCGTGCTCCGGTATCCACCTACATCTCGCAGGTGATAGGACATCACCCGACTTCTACCGGTCTAAGCATGGCTAAGCATATATTCGATCCTGGACCTACACCGGTTAAAGGGTTAATATCTGGACAAGGAATTTACATGCATCAAGTGGTTTCATTCAACTCTTATAACCTAATGCATCAATCATAAGTACGTAAGTAAACATTTGTAAATTACTAGGAGACTTATGATGCTCCGGGGCTTGCCTCGCAGAAAGGAAGTAGGGTGGTGGTCAGGACACTCCGGAAGCTCTTTAGGGTTCTGCTCCATGCCTTCGGGAGCTGCGGCTTGCGGATCCTCCTGCTGGTTCCCTTCCTCTACTTCTTCGAATTCCAGCAATGTGATCTCTTCCTCTGATCCTAGATGCATGAGTATGGCATAAGTATTACGAATGCATATATGTTAACAAGTGCATCATGTTGATTGAGTAGGTGCATATCTCTTCTCGATTATTACTTAACTACTTCTACAATGCATCGACTATGCCACAAACAGTAGCTACTTGTTTCACTCATAACTGGAGTTCTACTAATCCAAATACAGTGATCCTGGACTTTCTGGAAAGCTTATCAAATTCTCTACAACTTTGTTATTAACCATTTTTACAGTACACATCAGTTTCAACATGCAACTCATCACACTCTAGAATCAGTCCGGAAACTATTTAACATGCAATATAAAGTAATAATACTTCTACTTCATGTAATTATTCAAAATTTGACAACATAGAATCTACCAACAGTTTAAGCATACCAAATACATTTAAGATAATATAATGGTGAAGCCCAAACTATTTATTTAATTACCTTTATTATTTTATTTAGATATCTAGGTTAAATACTAAACATATATCAGACATACTTATTAAATTCTCAAAAATTTACAGTGCCTTACTAATGCTATCAAAGGACTACTATAGAAATTTCATGTCATTTTACTAAGTAGAACATTCTATACAAAAATGACAAGGAAGCAAGGCTTGAAATAGCATAAATGGAAAATCCTATTGAAAAGTGTCAAGCAATAGATTTCCTATTTTTCTTAACATCCATATGGTACTAGGATTACCTCCAACAAATTTCATGAATTTTGGACTCACAATTAATTTATGAAAACTCATGCAAGGATTGACTATCCATAAAAGAAAAATCTATAACTATAAATCTACCCATGCACTGGCCCTAAGATTTTTACCAGAGTTCATATATGTTGAGACTAGCTTACCACAAAACTTTCATAATTTTTGGAGCAAAGGAACTCTAGATATAAAATAAACAAATTTGAATGCATTCAAAAGCACATTTCAAATCCCTATTTAAATCTCCAAAACTTTCTACTCTAAATGTTAAAAACACATTTTTCCTAAATACTACACCTCCTAAGGAACACTAAAAAATTTATTTCACAAATTTAGGAGCTACCAAGCTAGAGGTATGAAAATCACAAAAGAAATCAAAAACTGCAATCAAATGAGTTAGCCTTCAAACACGGAGTCGCTGACCGGTGGGACCCGGTGGTCAAGGGACCCCACATGTCATCGACTCAAAGCAGAGCAGCGGCGTTGCTTGGCACTGCACGGTTGCAGCTCGTCGACGGTGAGCTTCACCGGCGATGACATCTACGCTACGTGATCTAGGTGACCTAGCGAAGCTATTGAGCCACTTGGCCGGCCTTATCGTCGACTCTAGAGCTGACAACGGCGACCATGGTGGAACGGCAGGGCTGGACCATGGTGGTACACCGGTGTGGGCTATGGTGGCTCGAACGAACGCTGTGCCGAGCATCACTGAGCTACGACGGAGCTATCTCATACCCTAACGCAGCCTGGGATGGATGGTGGCGACGTGGCCACGGAGACGGGGCTCATAGCGGAACTCCAGCGAGCTCGCATGCATTGCGATGGCTTACCAAGCGCTGTCAGTGGGCATGGGAGGAGTCAGTGCGCTGTTCTAGTGGCGATGGAGCTATGGCGGTGGTGCTGGAGTGGCTAGGCACGAGCTGTGCGTGGCTATGGTGACGGCGGAGCTGTGGTAGCTCGGCGGCTGCTGCTGCGAGGAAGAAAGGCCGAGGCGAAGTAAATGGGGGCGCAGGACGGCTTGGGCAGACGCTGGCGGGGTTAAGGCCATGCCCAGGCGCATCATGGCCTGCGTGGTTAGGGCGTTGGCGATGCACGGTCGTTGCCACGGACACGCGGCGTGTCGCAGAACCGACCAATTTATAAGAATACAAGTATAATGGCAAATCCGCAAGCGGTCGCACTGTCATACTTGAACCCATATAAACCCGGTAGTCCGTCGAGTACCACGACGGGTCTCGATAAACGATTTACAACAACCAAGATCGTACAGGATTCAACATACATGCCACATATTACATAAAGTTCACAGATACTTTTCGTCATCAGAGTATGAATAAAAGTTATTACAAAACAAGTTTGATAAACAAAGCGGAAGCAAATAAGTTCGAGATAAAGTTTTCCAACATAGTTTAATACAGTGCCAAACTAGATCACGGTCCACAAAAGCAAGGATAGGAATTACTAAGGAAGCCTGCCCAAGGCTTACTCCTCATCCACAGCGGGATAGAAGCAACTCTTGCAATAACCATGATACACAGTGCCATCTGCAACAATGGGAAAATAAACCCTGAGTACGAGAAGGTACTCAGCTAGACTTACCCGTCATGAACCAGAAATAAAATGACTCCAAGGATTATGCAAGGCTGTGTAAGTGGACGTAACTTGACAACATTTTTGCGAAAAAGGCAATTAACCGTTGTACAGTTGTGATTCTTTTATCAAGTTAATTATAACTATCCATTTCTAGGTTAGCAACTATCCTATGCCAAACATGTGGTATGTTATTTAGAATCATACAATAGTAACCATAGCAGATATTGCAATTCCATATTCATTTGAACCATCCCGTTTCATAACACAGTTACTACGATGTTGGAGCTAGCCAAGTTTCTCACTATCCGGGAGAGACGGCGATTCGAATCGATTTCAACCAGCTGGGAATTTATTCCTAACACAAACCCAGATCTATTAGCCACGATAGTCTTAGGTCACCTTTGGTACAACTCCGGTACACATTTCGTGGGTTTGTACTGCATCGCACAATCTGGAACACCAAATGCCAGGATGCTCAGGCCAAGCCTGCCCTTGGGCTCAGTCTGATCGTTCCCCGGAAGGAGCACACAATAGAACGATTCCCGGCCTAAGTTGAATTACTCGGCTTCGCGGTCGGAACGAGTTATCCGGCCAGCTAAGTGAGAGGCATGCGTTCAATCTTGTCAGAAGTTCCAACAATGGTACGGTCCTTGATCGACACAGACGGGGATAAGTCCACACCCAAGACCTCCATGCCTTGTTGCTTCCCTATCGACCTCCCATCCGGTCTCAATTTACTTTTACCACATGGTTCTGTTCCACGATAGCAGATATAGCCAACCGTGCTCCGGTATCCACCTATATCTCGCAGGTGACAGGACATCACCCGACTTCTACCGGTCTAAGCATGGCTAAGCATATATTCGATCCTGGACCTATACCGGTTAAAGGGTTAATATCTGGACAAGGAATGACATGCATCAAGTGGTTTCATTCAACTCTTATAACCTAATGCATCAATCATAAATACGTAAGTAAACATTTGTAAATTACTGGGAGACTTATAATGCTCCGGGGCTTGCCTCGCAGAAAGGAAGTAGGACGATGGTCAGGGCACTCCGGAAGCTCTTCAGGGTTCTGCTCCACGCCTTCGGGAGCGGGGACTTGCGGATTCTCCTGCGGGTTCCCTTCCTCTGTTTCTTCGAATTCCAGCAACGTGATCTCTTCCTCCGATCCTAGATGCATGAGTATGGTATGAGTATCACGAATGCATAGATGTTAACAAGTGCATCGCGTTGTTTGAGTAGGTGCATATCTCTTCTCAATTATTACTTAACTATTTCTACAATGCATCGACTACACCATAACCAGCAGCTACTTGTTTCACTCATAACTGGAGTTCTACAAATTCAAAAACAGTGATCCTGGACTTTCTGGAAAGCTTATCAAATTCTCTACAACTTTGTTATTAACCATTTTTACAGTCTACACTTGTTTCAACATGTAACTCATTACACTCTAGAATCAGTCCAGAAATGTGTTATCATGCAATATAAAGTAAGAATATTTCTACATCAGGTAATCATTCAAAATTTAACAACATATAACCTACCAACAGTGTAAGCATACCAAATACAGTTAAGATGATATAATGGTGAAGCCCAAACTATTTATTAAATTGCCTTTATTATTTTATTCAGATATCTAGGCTAAATAATAAATATATATCAAATGTGCTTAATAAATTCTCAAAATTTTACAGAGTCTTACTAATGCTATCAAAGGGCTACTATAAAAATTTCATGTCATTTTACTAAGTAGAACATCCTATACAAAAATGATAAGGAAGCAAGGCTTGAAATGGCATAAATGGAAAATCCTATTGAAAAGTGTCAAGCAACAGATTTCTTATTTTTCTTAACATCCATATGGTACTAGTATCACCTCCAATAAATTTCATGAATTTTGGACTTATAATTAATTTATAAAAATTCATGCAAGGATTAACTATTTATAAAAGAAAAATCTATAACTATAGATCTACACATACACTAGTTCTCAAATTTTTATCCAAGCTCAGGTATGACAAGAATAGCCTACCACAAAAATTTCATAAATTTTGGAGCACAGGAACTCTAGATATAAAATAAACAAATTTGAATGCATTCAAAAGCACATTTGAAATCCCTATTTAAATTTTCAGAAATTTCTACTGTTGAAGCCAAGAACATATTTTTACTAAATACTACACTTCCTAAGCAACATAATCATATTTATTTCACAATTTTTGGAGCTAGCAAACTGGAGATACAAATTTCACAAAACAAATCAAAAACTGGATTCAAAATGAGTTGGCCCTCTCTACTGCTGTCGCTGACAGGTGGGACCCGGTGGTCAGGGGACCCCACATGTCATCGACACCGAAGCAGAGTGGTGGCGCTGTACGCTGCGGGCGCGGCCAGAGCTCGACGACGGCGAACTCGCCGGCGGTGACATCATCACACGATGACCTACTCGACTTAGCGGAGCTATTGAGCTACTTGGGTGGCCTTCTCATCGGAGCTAGCGGCTACGGCGGCGGCCATGGCGGGGTGGAGGTGCGGGTCGACGGTGAAACGCCGGTGTGGGCTACGGTGGTTCGACCTAAAGCTCGGACGAGCACCAGTGGACTACAAGGATGCTAGTGCGCGCGCTCTCGTGGCCTAAGGTGGTCGGGTTGGGCCTGGCCACTGCGACGGGGGTGGCGGAGGAGTTCCGGCGAGGCGGTGTGCGGGGCTAGAGCTCACCGAGCAAGAACGGCGGGCACTGGCTGGCGCAGTGAGTTGTAGGGAGGACAGCGATGCAGTTGCGGTGATGACTGGGCGGCTCAGCGCTAGCTGGAGCTGGCTATGGCGATGGCGGAGCGAGGAGGCGCTCGGCTGCTGCTGCGGCGAAGAAGGAGGCCGAGGCGAAGCTGAAATGGAGCGCGGGGCGACTCGAGCGGACGCTGGCGTGAAGAAGGCGCGCCCAGGCGCGGCGTGGCCTGCGCGGTCAGGGCAACGGTGACGCGCGGCCGTCGCCGTGGACACGCGGCGCGCTGGTTCTGCCGTCGGTCGGCCACTGAACGCGCCGTTCAGTTTCGTCAGAAACGTGATGGCCGAGCCTGACGACGAGTTTTGTCGCTGATTTTCCCGCTAATCCGTCGCTCCAAAGCATAAGACGTCTAAACAAAATTTATAGCCCTATGTACCAGCTTCAACTGTTGTTCAAGGATCGTGCTCTAATTCGCAACAGCTAGGAAGAAAATTCCGTCCAAAGTTGAGCCTGTCAGTCGGTCAGTGTTCACGACTTAGTCAATTTCGTTAAGTGTTGAAATCAGGATTTTGATGATTCTTGTGATCCAATTTCAAACATGTTATGAGCTAAATCAGTCCAAGACATAAAAATAAAAGTTGTTCCTTATGTCAAACACTACAACTTTGCTTTAGTGAACTCCTCCATGCAAGGTCCCTAACACCTAGTTCAACTTTAGTCAAACTTGTCACTTTGAAATCATGATACACATTCAAACCATGGCTAAATGACCAAACTAGCCCTAGCCCTAAATACCAAAGTTGTTCATGATGATACCCTAAGCATGTTAAAACAATTTGCAAGGTCATTTAAGCATTTCAAGTAGTAGTCACTCATATAGCTATTCAGCCCAACACATGAACTAACACTTAAATGCTTGATCAAGAAATATGGCCTTCATGAACAAGGTTCCTTTTGTTAACCTAAGTATAGCTAAGGTGTTTTAGTGACTAGCATTACCCACTTGCATTCATTTGTACAAGATCATATACATATGTTCCAAGAAACATGAAATAACAAGCAATGTTTCATATGTTTCGATCAAATGTTTCAATTGTAAATGATGATTTATGGATGCTTGATGCTCATGCTCATGTTATGCAAGTCAAGTTATGCAAGGCTAACACCCGAGGTGTTACAGCCCCTCCCCCTTATAAAAATCTCGTCCCGAGATTTGCAAGACCTACCATTCTTGGAAAAAGGCGGGATAAACTTCTTGCAGATAATCTTCTCTTTCCCACGTAGCATCTTGTTCACTATGATTGTTCCACACCACTTTATAAAACTTAATGATCTTACTCCTGGTTACTCTCTCCATCACTTCCAATACTCGAATTGGCTTTTCTTCATAAGTCAAATCCGATTGAAGCTGCACGTTGGTGGGTGCAATAGCTTCTTCCGGTACTCGAAGACATTTCTTTAGCTGCGAAACATGGAACACATCAAAGATTGCACTCATCTCTGTTGGTAGTTGTAGCTTATACGCAACATTTCCTTTCCGTTCCAAAATTTTGTATGGCCCTACATATCTTGGTGAAAGCTTCTTTTTCATCCCAAATCTCTTCACACCTTTCATGGGTGATACTCTTAAGTACACATAGTCACCTACTTCAAAAGTTAGTGGTCTTCTTCTTCTATCGACATAACTCTTCTGTCTTGATTGAGCTGCCCTCATGTGTTGTTGGATGATACGTACTTGTTCTTTGGCTTCATTGACAAAATCAATACCAAAATATCTCCTTTCACCGGGCTCAATCCAATTCAATGGAGTTCTGCACTTTCTGCCATACAAGGCTTCAAATGGAGCCATTTTGATACTCGCTTGATAACTATTATTATAGGAGAATTCAGTTAAAGGTAACCATTTCTCCCATGACCCTTTTGAAGATATAACACAAGCTCTAAGTAAATCTTCTAGGATTTGGTTTACTCTCTCTGTCTGTCCTGAAGTTTGCGGATGATAAGCTGAACTTCTGATTAGCTTGGTTCCCAAAGCTTGGTGTAAGTGCTCCCAGAAACGAGCTATGAACTGCGGTCCTCTATCCGATATTATGGTCCGGGGTACTCCATGCAACTTCACGATCTGGGAAACATATAACTCAGAATATTTACCCGCGTGATATGTTGTGTGAACTGGTACAAAATGGGCTGACTTGGTGAGACGATCAACAATGACCCAGATTGAATCGTGACCTTGGGGCGTTGTTGGAAGGCCTGTGATAAAGTCCATACTGATCTCCTCCCATTTCCATCCTGGGATAGGCAGTGGCTGAAGTAATCCAGCGGTTTTCATATGGACGGCTTTCACTCTACTGCAGTTATCACACCTTGCAACATAGGCTGCGATCTCTTTCTTCATCTTAGTCCACCAAAAACGGGTTTTCAAGTCTTGATACATCTTACTACTACCCGGGTGGATAGACAATTTGGAGGAGTGAGCTTCTTCTAAAATTTGATTCCTTAGCTCTCGGTCTTTCGGCACCACTAGCCGGTCCTCAAACCATAATACACCTCTTTTGTCCAATCTAAAGTGTTTTGTTTCTTGCTCTTGCATTTTTCTCTTGATGTGACTTATTCCTACATCTGTCTGCTGTAGCTCTATGATTCGGCCCTCAAGCGAACAACTGATTGTGATATTGTGGAGTACGGCAGGATGTAGCAAGTTGAATCCATCTTCCAATAGTGCTTCCATAGTGTTGCAATGGGACTTCCGACTAAGTGCATCAGCTACTACATTTGCTTTACCCAGATGGTAATGCACTTCCAGATTATAGTCCTTAATCAATTCCAACCATCTACGTTGTCTCATGTTCAGTTCTGGCTGGGTAAAGATATACTTGAGGCTTTTGTGGTCAGTATAGATATGACATACATTGCCTAACAAGTAATGTCTCCATATCTTTAGTGCATGGACAACGGCTGCAAGTTCCAAATCATGTGTAGGGTAGTTGGCTTCATGTTTTCTCAGTTGCCGAGAGGCATATGCAATTACTCTCCCTTCTTGCATAAGTACACATCCCAAACCTATTCCTGATGCATCACAAAATACATCAAAAGGCTTTTCAATGTCTGGTTGTGCTAGCACTGGTGCTGTAGTCAACAAAGTTCTGAGGGTGTGAAAAGCTGTTTCACATTCTGGTGTCCACTTGTATTTCTCATCTTTCTGAAGTAGTCTGGTCATAGGCTTAGCTATCTTTGAGAAGTCTGGAATAAACCGACGATAGTATCCTGCTAACCCTAGGAAACTCTGAACTTCATGCACCGAAGTTGGGGCTTTCCAATCCATGACCTCTTGCACTTTTGATGGGTCTACTGAGATTCCATCTCTGGATAAAATGTGACCTAAGAAAGGCACTTTGCTCATCCAAAATTCACATTTGCTAAACTTGGCATATAGCTTATGTTCCCTCAGTCTGGATAGGACAATCCTCAGATGCTCTTCATGATCTGACTCAGTTTCTGAATAAATCAATATGTCATCGATAAACACGACCACGAACTTATCAAGTTCGGGCATGAATACCGAGTTCATTAGGTACATAAAGTAGGCTGGAGCATTTGTTAGTCCGAAAGACATAACCAAATACTCGTATAAGCCGTACCTAGTAGAGAAAGCAGTCTTTGGTATATCCTCCGATCTGATCTTTATCTGATGGTAACCTGATCTTAAGTCAATTTTGGAGAATACTTTTGCCTTCGCTAGCTGATCGAACAAGATGTCGATGCGGGGTAATGGATATTTGTTCTTGATGGTCACAGCATTGAGTGGTCTGTAATCTACACACATCCTCAGTGACTTATCCTTCTTTTTCACAAACAATGCTGGACATCCCCACGGAGATGAGCTAGGTTGGATAAGACCTTTGTCCAATAGATCTTGCAATTGAACTTTAAGTTCTGCTAACTCATTGGGTGGCATTCTATAGGGCCTTCTGGATATGGGTGCGGTACCTGGCACTAATTCGATCTTAAATTCCACATCCCTATCCGGTGGTAGACCTGGTAATTCCTCTGGAAATACATCCGGAAACTCACAAACCACTGGGATATCACATATGGTGGTGGCTTGGATAGCACAGGCTAAATGCTGGGGTTCGAAATCGCGGGAGAGTGGAACTAGAAAAGCTTTCCCTCCTGTGGGTTCTCTCAACATGATAGTACGGGTGCTAGTGTCAATAAGAGCACCATGATACTTCATCCAATTCATGCCTAAGATTACACTTATCGACAATCCCGGCAATATTATCAAATCTATGGTGTACTCCCGCCCTTGTATCAAGATGAGTACATTTTTGACTATCTTTTTGGTAGTAACAGTTCCCCTGCTGAACTTATATTAAAACCCCCTTTACTTACTTTAATTATTTCTTGATCATGTCTAGATGCAAATGCTTGACTCATAAATGAATGAGAAGCTCCCGAATCAAATAAAACAACAGCGGGATGCTTGTTGACAAGAAACATACCAGCCGTGACAACTTCTCCGGCGGGCACTTCCTCCACAGCGGTATAATGCACTTGTCCCTGACGTGCCCTGGCATTCATCTGCCTTTGATTGTTCTGATTTGGGTTGCCATTCCTCTTGGGGTGGGGGCACTCCTTGGACCAATGACCCAGTTGGTTGCAGTTGAAACAAGGTTGATTACTTTTGAATCCGGTGGAGCTGTCCTGATTACCATTCCCTTTTGGTAAGGCAATAGTGAACGCCTTACGAAACGGTTTCTGTGGCCTGTTATTCTGAGCTTTCGGTGGTGGAGGCCTGAACTTGGATGCAGGTGGACGAAATGGTGGCCTAGCTGTGATAGGCGCTTTTGACTGAAAAGATCCGGATGCACTGGCCTCATATGCCCTCTTGCGACCCTTAGCAACTGCATGCAGGTTGTTGTGGTTTTCTTGGGTCAAGGCATCACTAATAAACTCATTGTACGTGGCACATCGAGAATTTGCCATAGTCTTCATTAATTTGGTACCCAAACCTCGCTTGAAACTCTCAATCTTTTTCTCTTCAGTATCCACAAAACTTGGAGCATATCTTGACAAGTTGTTGAATGCGTGCATATATTCTGTGAGTGACTTGGTTCCCTGAGTGAGCCTCATAAATTCGGCTGCTTTCATGCGCATCAGGCCCGGGGGAATATGGTGTCCCCTAAAAGCCAGCTTGAATTGATCCCAGGTCACTCTCGCATTAGCAGGCAGAGATGACAGAAAGTGCGTCCACCAGATTCCTGCTGGTCCTTGCAGCTGATGAGAAGCATATTCAGCTTTGAGGTGCTCGGTGACCCTTAGCAGATGAAATTTCTGCTCGATGGTATTCAGCCACTCATCGGCCTGCAGTGGTTCCTCAGCCACCTTGAAGATCGGAGGCTTCATGTCCAGAAACTCCTTGAATGTACTGTGCTGATTTGGCTCGGCCCCTGGTTGCTGTGGGTGGCCACGAGCAGTGTTTTGCGCGATGAGGCGCAAAGCTTCTTCCATTGTCCTCTGGCTACCCAGGAACTGGGTAAAGAATTCCTGAGCAGATGGTGGCGGTGGGGGTGGCAAGTCATCCTGGTTGCCATCCTGGCTACCACCAGCTCCAGCACGGGTGCGCGTCATCTGCGAAGTTGCAACCATAAGCGATTATTGGTCGGGGCCAAGAGATTGCAGATGAATTAGGTACTCATGCCAAACTGAAATTACTGGAGAAAATTCTCAAAAGCACAATAAAAACAGAGGCATAATAATTCATTCTCGCAACATGACATCACCAATTTGACCACTTATCGTGCTCATAACGCATGCAAATTAAAGCGTGATTACAGACAAGGAACTAAAATTGCATTAACGTTTACCCAAATGTGCAATTTAACATTACAGGATAGTCTGGCTACTAATGCCAAATTCCAACTACAGGTTCATTACATAAATAAAGGTGATACATTAGTCTTCCCACTACACGCTAAGTGATCTAATCCTCATCATGATCACTATCGAGGTCAGACGCAGAATCATCTCCTTCCCCAGGTTCTATTTCTTCTTCAGGTGCCACTTCTTCTTCTTCCTCGTACCCCTCTAGACCCATTTCTGCGGCTCCAGGTGGTACATAAGGGTGGAGCTGATTGTTCAGCCGATGAACCTCTTCATGCAGATTATCGTTGTATTCTTCCGCATTGGCCAGCTGCTGTCCCAGCTCGAACTGCCGAGCTCTCAGGACATCTTCCCTGGACCAAGCTGCATTTCGCTGGTGAGTTAACCGGGTCATTTCTTTGGTGAGCCTTTCAATCTCAGCGTCGTGCTCCCTCTGAAGCTGACGTCGGTCTTCACGGGCATGACCAAGAGCACCAGACACACGTCTGAGGCTACCCTCAACTCCATCTAACACTCTCATCACTACGAACATGGCGCTCATTGCAGGGCTATCGCTGTTCTGCCCTTCTGCTGCACCAATTTCCAAGGGTCTTCCTCTTGCCTGCTGCCATGAGTCAGTGAAGGGATTACCTCTTGGAAAGACTCCAACCATAGCGGCTGCCAGTTCCTGAGGAAAACGATCCATGATATCCCTCAGGATCCCAAAGGCTGCCCTGCCAGCTGCTTCTTCAGCAGTCCTGCCAGTCGACTCATAACACCAGCCTGTCCACTCTGAATCGTCACCTCGGGGACGGACAACGGCCTCCACAGTAACTAAGAGACCTTCTCCCAACCGCTCATTTGCCCAAAAGTAGCGGGGTTCCATTCCATCGGGATAACCTACATAGCTGAGCACTCTCCACAAGAGGGTAGGCATCCCAAACTCTCCAAGGAACGTGTGACGTTGACAGGTACGTGGAGCAAGCTGACGGCTAGGAGCTCTACCTCCGGTGGACTTGCGAGCAGTCTGCTTGGTGCGTGCCATCTGCACCATCAACATGTACCCTTGTGTGAGACAATGCCATAATGGATAAGAGTTACATAACCGAGTAAGAATTTTATAAGGGGAGGAACAATGTAATTATGTGAATGGTATTTTAACATGATGCATGCTCGTGCCGTACGTCCTCACAAACTTAGGAAAAATTGGTTTCTAACGGTAGACACGGTGGCATACATACGTTCTCTCGTAAATAGCGTAACTAGTCGAGCTACACGTTTCGTTGTTAGTGTACCTGCATAAAATTTCATTTCAGCCCTAAACCCATAATGACTATGCAGAATGTAATTGTAAATACTTCCATATATGTATACCCATACATATACTTCCATATCAATCTACCCGACAAGAATTTAAACCCACAATTAAATACGTACCATATACACATGCAAGCATGCATACATAGCCGTACCAAAACTAACTCTTCCCGACCGCACGCTCACATCTTGCGGTCATACTCTCATCTTACCTTGGCGTAGAGGCATTTGATCCATACACTACCACTCAAGTGAATGGCATCCATACTATAGCACGCCGTATGGACGACGAAGTAAAAACCCCCATGTTAGTACTTAAATAGCCACCTATTAGTCCTTAATTTGGGCATAAGGAAAGTGATCATTGGCACACTTTAGATTTCAAATACCTATTATATACTAATAGTTGCTAGAGAGGGGTTTTTGGAAAACAAAAACTTTTGTTTTTAAATACACTTGTGACAATTAACGTTGAATCTTGCTCTGATACCAGCTGTCGTAGAACCGACCAATTTATAAGAATACAAGTATAATGGCAAATCCGCAAGCGGTCGCACTGTCATACTTGAACCCATATAAACCCGGTAGTCCGTCGAGTACCACGACGGGTCTCGATAAACGATTTACAACAACCAAGATCGTACAGGATTCAACATACATGCCACATATTACATAAAGTTCACAGATACTTTTCGTCATCAGAGTACGAATAAAAGTTATTACAAAACAAGTTTGATAAACAAAGCGGAAGCAAATAAGTTCGAGATAAAGTTTTCCAACATAGTTTAATACAGTGCCAAACCAGATCACGGTCCACAAAAGCAAGGATAGGAATTACTAAGGAAGCCTGCCCAAGGCTTACTCCTCATCCACAGCGGGATAGAAGCAACTCTTGCAATAACCATGATACACAGTGCCATCTGCAACAATGGGAAAATAAACCCTGAGTACGAGAAGGTACTCAGCTAGACTTACCCGTCATGAACCAGAAATAAAATGACTCCAAGGATTATGCAAGGCTGTGTAAGTGGACGTAACTTGACAACATTTTTGCGAAAAAGGCAATTAACCGTTGTACAGTTGTGATTCTTTTATCAAGTTAATTATAACTATCCATTTCTAGGTTAGCAACTATCCTATGCCAAACATGTGGTATGTTATTTAGAATCATACAATAGTAACCATAGCAGATATTGCAATTCCATATTCATTTGAACCATCCCGTTTCATAACACAGTTACTACGATGTTGGAGCTAGCCAAGTTTCTCACTATCCGGGAGAGACGGCGATTCGAATCGATTTCAACCAGTTGGGAATTTATTCCTAACACAAACCCAGATCTATCAGCCACGATAGTCTTAGGTCACCTTTGGTACAACTCCGTTACACATTTTGCGGGTTCGTACTGCGCCGCACAATCTGGAACACCAGATGCCAGGATGCTCAGGCCAAGCCTGCCCTTGGGCTCAGTCTGATCGTTCCCCGGAAGGAGCGCACAACAGAACGATTCCCGGCCTGAGTTGAATTACTCGGCTTCACGGTCGGAACGAGTTATCCGGCCAGCTAAGTGAGAGGCATGCATTCAATCTTGTCAGAAGTTCCAACAACGGTACGGTCCTTGATCGACACAGACGGGGATAAGTCCACACCCAAGACCTCCATGCCTTGTTGCTTCCCTATCGACCTCCCGTCCGGTCTCAATTTACTTTTACCACATGGTTCTGTTCCACGATAGCAGATATAGCCAACCGTGCTCCGGTATCCACCTATATCTCGCAGGTGACAGGACATCACCCGACTTCTACCGGTCTAAGCATGGCTAAGCATATATTCGATCCTGGACCTATACCGGTTAAAGGGTTAATATCTAGACAAGGAATGTACATGCATCAAGTGGTTTCATTCAACTCTTATAACCTAATGCATCAATCATAAATACGTAAGTAAACATTTGTAAATTACTGGGAGACTTATAATGCTCCGGGGCTTGCCTCGCAGAAAGGAAGTAGGACGATGGTCAGGGCACTCCGGAAGCTCTTCAGGGTTCTGCTCCACGCCTTCGGGAGCGGGGACTTGCGGATTCTCCTGCGGGTTCCCTTCCTCTGTTTCTTCGAATTCCAGCAACGTGATCTCTTCCTCCGATCCTAGATGCATGAGTATGGTATGAGTATCATGAATGCATAGATGTTAACAAGTGCATCGCGTTGTTTGAGTAGGTGCATATCTCTTCTCAATTATTACTTAACTATTTCTACAATGCATCGACTACACCATAACCAGCAGCTACTTGTTTCACTCATAACTGGAGTTCTACAAATTCAAAAATAGTGATCCTGGACTTTCTGGAAAGCTTATCAAATTCTCTACAACTTTGTTATTAACCATTTTTACAGTCTACACTTGTTTCAACATGTAACTCATTACACTCTAGAATCAGTCCAGAAATGTGTTATCATGCAATATAAAGTAAGAATATTTCTACATCAGGTAATCATTCAAAATTTAACAACATATAACCTACCAACAATGTAAGCATACCAAATACAGTTAAGATGATATAATGGTGAAGCCCAAACTATTTATTAAATTGCCTTTATTATTTTATTCAGATATCTAGGCTAAATAATAAATATATATCAAATGTGCTTAATAAATTCTGAAAATTTTACAGAGTCTTACTAATGCTATCAAAGGGCTACTATAAAAATTTCATGTCATTTTACTAAGTAGAACATCCTATACAAAAATGATAAGGAAGCAAGGCTTGAAATGGCATAAATGGAAAATCCTATTGAAAAGTGTCAAGCAACAGATTTCTTATTTTTCTTAACATCCATATGGTACTAGTATCACCTCCAATAAATTTCATGAATTTTGGACTTATAATTAATTTATAAAAATTCATGCAAGGATTAACTATTTATAAAAGAAAAATCTATAACTATAGATCTACACATACACTGGTTCTCAAATTTTTATCCAAGCTCAGGTATGACAAGAATAGCCTACCACAAAAATTTCATAAATTTTGTAGCACAGGAACTCTAGATATAAAATAAACAAATTTGAATGCATTCAAAAGCACATTTGAAATCCCTATTTAAATTTTCAGAAATTTCTACTGTTGAAGCCAAGAACATATTTTTACTAAATACTACACTTCCTAAGCAACATAATCATATTTATTTCACAATTTTTGGAGCTAGCAAACTGGAGATACAAATTTCACAAAACAAATCAAAAACTAGATTCAAAATGAGTTGGCCCTCTCTACTGCTGTCGCTGACAGGTGGGACCCGGTGGTCAGGGGACCCCACATGTCATCGACACCGAAGCAGAGTGGCGGCGCTGTACGCTGCGGGCGCGGCCAGAGCTCGACGACGGCGAACTCGCCGGCGGTGACATCATCACACGATGACCTACTCGACTTAGCGGAGCTATTGAGCTACTTGGGTGGCCTTCTCATCGGAGCTAGCGGCTATGGCGGCGGCCATGGCGGGGTGGAGGTGCGGGTCGACGGTGAAACGCCGGTGTGGGCTACGGTGGTTCGACCTAAAGCTCGGACGAGCACCAGTGGACTACAAGGATGCTAGTGCGCGCGCTCTCGTGGCCTGAGGTGGTCGGGTTGGGCCTGGCCACTGCGACGGGGGTGGCGGAGGAGTTCCGGCGAGGTGGTGTGCGGGGCTAGAGCTCACCGAGCAAGAACGGCGGGCACTGGCTGGCGCAGTGAGTTGCGGGGAGGACGGCGATGCAGTTGCGGTGATGACTGGGCGGCTCAGCGCTAGCTGGAGCTGGCTATGGCGATGGCGGAGCGAGGAGGCGCTCGGCTGCTGCTGCGGCGAAGAAGGAGGCCGAGGCGAAGCTGAAATGGAGCGCGGGGCGACTCGGGCGGACGCTGGCGTGAAGAAGGCGCGCCCAGGCGCGGCGTGGCCTGTGCGGTCAGGGCAACGGCGACGCGCGGCCGTCGCCGTGGACACGCGGCGCGCTGGTTCTGCCGTCGGTCGGCCACTGAACGCGCCGTTCAGTTTCGTCAGAAACGTGATGGCCGAGCCTGACGACGAGTTTTGTCGCTGATTTTCCCGCTAATCCGTCGCTCCAAAGCATAAGACGTCTAAACAAAATTTATAGCCCTATGTACCAGCTTCAACTGTTGTTCAAGGATCGTGCTCTAATTCGCAACAGCTGGGAAGAAAATTCCGTCCAAAGTTGAGCCTGTCAGTCGGTCAGTGTTCACGACTTAGTCAATTTCGTTAAGTGTTGAAATCAGGATTTTGATGATTCTTGTGATCCAATTTCAAACATGTTATGAGCTGAATCAGTCCAAGACATAAAAATAAAAGTTGTTCCTTATGTCAAACACTACAACTTTGCTTTAGTGAACTCCTCCATGCAAGGTCCCTAACACCTAGTTCAACTTTAGTCAAACTTGTCACTTTGAAATCATGATACACATTCAAACCATGGCTAAATGACCAAACTAGCCCTAGCCCTAAATACCAAAGTTGTTCATGATGATACCCTAAGCATGTTAAAACAATTTGCAAGGTCATTTAAGCATTTCAAGTAGTAGTCACTCATATAGCTATTCAGCCCAACACATGAACTAACACTTAAATGCTTGATCAAGAAATATGGCCTTCATGAACAAGGTTCCTTTTGTTAACCTAAGTATAGCTAAGGTGTTTTAGTGACTAGCATTACCCACTTGCATTCATTTGTACAAGATCATATACATATGTTCCAAGAAACATGAAATAACAAGCAATGTTTCATATGTTTCGATCAAATGTTTCAATTGTAAATGATGATTTATGGGTGCTTGATGCTCATGCTCATGTTATGCAAGTCAAGTTATGCAAGGCTAACACCCGAGGTGTTACACGGCGTTCGCGCTCTGGCGCCGGTCGGCCACCGATCGGCTTCGATTCAGTTCGTCAGTCGCGACTTGCCGAGCCTGATGATGAGTTTTGACATTCATCTAACTGCTAATCCATTGATCCAACGTGCAAATGATCTACATGACTTGTGTAGTCCGATGTACTAGCTACAACTATTGTTCAATGCACTTGTTCTAATTCGCAATAGAACCAGAGAAAAATCAGGCACAAGGTTGGCTTGTCAGGGTGTCAGTGTCCATGACTTGGCGAAATTTGCTAAGTGCTGAAATCAGTGATTTGATGATTTTTGAAATTCAATTTCACACATGTTAGGAGCTGAATCAGTCAAAGACCCAAAAATCAAAGTTGTTCCTTATGTCAAACACTACAACATTGCTTTAGTGAACTCCTCCATGCAAGGTCTCTAGCACCTAGTTCAACTTTAGTCAAACATGTCACTTTGAAATCATGATACATACTCAAACCATGACTAAATGACCAAACTAGCCCTAGCCTTAAATACCAAAGTTGTTCATAATGATATCCTAAGCATGTTCAAGCAATTTGCAAGGTCATTCAATCACTTTATGTAGTAGTCACTCATAGAGCTATTTAAAGTAATCACATGAAATATACCTTAAAGACTTGACTATGAAAAATGACTTTCATGATCCATGTTCCATTTGTGAACTTAAGCATTGCCAAATATTTTTGGTGACTCAAATCTACCAAGTACATGTTTACATTCATGATCATTTGCATATGTACAAAGAAACATGCAATAACAAGAAACATTGCATATGTTTCAATTCAATGTTCCAATTGTAAATGCTTGTTTATGAATGCGTGATGATCATGCTCATGTTATGCAAGTCAAGTTATGCAAGGCTAACACCCGAGGTGTTACAGCCAGGGTGCGCACTTTCACTTCTCGGTCTTTTGGCCTGAGTTGAGCTACTCGGCTTCGCAGTCGGAACGAGTTATCCGACCAACTAAGTGATAGGCATGCATTCAATATGACATGAGGACGTACAGCGAATCGGTCCTTAACCGACACAGATGGGGATAGATCCACAACCAAGACCTCCTTGCCTTGTTGCTTCTCTATTGACTTCCTGCCTGGTCACAATTCATTATTGACACATGGTTAGTCTCCACGATAGCAATTATAGCCAACCATGACCAGACATTTTCCTAATATGTAGGTGACAGGAAATCACCTGACTCTTACCGGTCTAAGCATGGCTAAGCTTTGATTCGCTCCTGGACCTAAATAGGATTCAGGGTACGTATACTGGCTAAGGAATAGATATATATGCAAGAAGTGTTCGCATCCAATTCCTATCACTTAATGCATCAATAATTAAAGATACTCAAAGTAACCATTTTTAAAACATAGGAGTCTTAGAATGCTCCATGGCTTGCCTTTTAGAAAAGATGAAGGTTGGTGATTGGGGCACTCAAGAACTTCTTCATTGACTCCTTCCTCGGGGGCCTACACCTCCTGCTCCTAAGCTTGCTGCTGCTCCTCCAGAACTACTGGCTCGAATTCCAGAAGCGTAACTCCCTCTGGAACACCAATTGCATGCCGATGCACAAGATAAATATCATGGATGCATAAGGAATGACATGATGCTCATGATGAATGAATCACAATAAGTGTTTAACGAAACATCACTGGACACTCGTTTACCGATTAAGAATAGCTCTATTCAAATCACTTTAAAACATGTATCTAATCTTAACTTGAAGAACAAAATCAACTTACCTAACTTGCATAACCTAAGGTAAAGCTGCTCATCTTCAGTTAAAGGCCTAACACCTAAGAACATTACCATAAACTTAGAAATAGTAAAGGTATACATTATTTAACATTTAAAGCTTCGTATGCATACAAGTAGTCCCTTAATTCAATCACAACCAGAGTTCTACAATTCCAAATGACTTGTATGAGGACATTCTGGAAAGCTTATGAAATTCTCTACCTATCAATTGTAACATCAAAGCATGATTCTTATGTTAACCAAATCGAATACCATTAAACCTAGAATCTGTCTAGAAATGACAGGGCTACTAACTTATTTATTTAACGATGATGCAAAAGCCTAATTTGACCAAACCAAGCTTACCAACTTGTGGCACATACCAGAGGAACACTAGAAAGTATAGTGCTAACTTCTAAATAAATTATTTAATATCCTTTTCCAATTTATTTAGTTAATTAGGTGATTAAAGCCATATATAGTAAAACTATTCATAAAAATCTACAAAAATTACAGTAGCTATCTCATGCGTCACATAGACTACCATAAAAATTTCAAAGCCATTGGGCAAGCAAAACTTGTTGTACCTAAAATAACAGGTGGCATGTCCATTTTTAGCATAATTAGGAAACCCTAATGAAAAGTGTCAAGCAACAGATTTCACATTTTTCCTAGCATCATTCTAGCATAAGAACCTTACTCACCAAATTTTACCTATACTGGATCTATAGAAAAATTATGAAAATTCACACAAGATCCATCTATTGATAAAAAGAAATTCTATAACTCAAAAACTATACATGCACTAGCTCTGAAATTTTAACCAGAGATTCTACTAAGCAATAATAGACTACCCATAAAATTTCATCATTTTTGGACCACAGAAACTCAAGATAAAATTCAAACAAGTTTGCATGTATCCAAAAACACATTTCAAAGTCCTATTTAATTTATCTAGAATTTCTAAAACATGTGCTCCTATAATATTTTTATTAAATACTAGACATTACTAGGAACTCAACAAAATTGGAACCATAGCATTTGGATCTATATACTAGGAAATACATATTTTTGAATAACAACACAAATCTGTGAAATAATAAAGCAAAACAAAATAAGAAAACAATCACAGCCACTGTTGGGCCGGCCCGAAGGAACGGTGGCCCGCAAGCAACGCTGGCGCGGCCCAGACAATGGCGCAGCCCACGCTGGGCTCCTGCCTCAGCCACGGTAGCTGACAAGGTGGACCCACACGTCTGCAAGAGAAATAGGGGAACGGAGGAAGACGATGGCGGGACTCGCCGTCGGTGGCTTCTCCGGCGAGACCAACGGCGCTACTGTGTTCGTTGCACATGTGCGCATCTAGTGGTACCCTAAATGGAAGCTATTGACATGGCTATAGGGGTTGGCAACGAGCACGGCGGCGTGCGGCCACGGCAGGACCGGCTCTAGTGAGCTGACGGCGTCGTAGTCCCTAACGGTGACCCTACGAGCTTCGGTGGTGCTCCTATGACCTAGCACGAGCCAGATGAGGGAATGGGAGGACACGAGGAGAGCTGGCTACGAGGAGCGCTAACCCCGGCGAGGGCAGCCATGGCGGCGGTGGAAGAAAAACCAACGATTAGCCCTTACCGAGGCTTGATTGACTCGATAGCACGGTGGAAAAGGGAGAGGGGATCACGACGAGGCTCTGAGTGAGCTGGGCAACCCATTTTCATGGTGGCAAGCGCGCACGACAGTGGCGATGTGTGGTCGGCAATGGTGGACGGCTACGGTGGCTTGGCGCTGCGCTGTGGGAGGCAAAGAAATGCGAACAAAGGCGGGCGAGTGCGTCGGGCAGGCACGGGGTGGCTTCAAGACGCGGCTGTCCGTGCTAGGGCATCCACGGTGCGTGGCTTGCGTGCTCAGGCGAGCAGTGATGGGTGGCACCACATGGCCAGCGAACTCTGAACCGGTCAGCCATGACGGTCACTGACCGTTTTCTGAAAACAGCGATTCAGGGTTCATCGACGATGACTGACAGCGCCACTTCAACGCATTAACCTGACTAATTCGTTGCTCGTTTGTAAAAATAGTGTACATGAAAATTGTAGATGTACCATCTAGCTACACAGTAGGATGTAACAGATGCGCCAAATGATAATATGCCTCCAAGAGAGAATTACAGTGAGATTTCCTACTCAAAGCATCAGCAACAACATTTGCTTTACCCGAATGATAATGAACTTCTAAGTTATAATCTTTAATCAACTCTAGCCATCTTCTCTGTCTCATGTTCAATTCTGGTTGAGTGAAGATATACTTGAGACTTTTATGATCGGTATAAATATGGCACATGTTACCGAGCAGGTAATGCCTCCAAATCTTCAAAGCATGCACAACCGCAGCTAACTCAAGATCATGAGTTGGATAATTAGCTTCATGCTTCCTTAGCTGACGTGAGGCATAGGTGATAACTCGGCCTTCCTACATAAGGACACATCCTAAACTGGTACCTGATGCATCACAAAACACATCAAAAGGTTTCTCGATATCAGGTTGTGCCAACACAGGAGCTGATGTCAACAAGGTCCTCAAAGTGCAAAAAGCAGTCTCACACTCTGGAGTCCAAACAAACTTTACATCTTTTTGAAGCAACCTGGTCATGGGCTTGGCTACCTTAGAGAAATCTGGGATGAATCAATGATAATATCCAGCCAAACCAAGGAAACTTCTGATCTCATGTACTGAAGTTGGTGCTTTCCAATTCATGACTTCTTGCACCTCAGACGGATCAACCGAAATCCCTTCATCGGACAACACATGACCCAAGAAAGGTACTTTCTTAAGCCAAAACTCACATTTACTGAACTTGGCATAAAGCTTATGCTCTCGTAGCCTAGATAAAACAACTCTCAGATGCTCGGCATGTTCTTCAGCATTTACAGAAAAGATCAAGATGTCATCGATGAAGACAACTACAAATTTGTCCAGTTCTCCCATGAACACAGAATTCATCAGATATACGAAGTATGCAGGAGCATTGGTCAGGCCGAAAGACATAACTAGATACTCATACAACCCGTATCTGGTGGAGAAAGCGGTCTTAGGCACATCCTCTGGTCTAATCTTTATCTGATGATAACCAGATCTCAAATCAATTTTTGAGAATACCTTTGCCTTAGACAACTGATCAAACAAAATATCAATGTAGGGCAATGGGTACTTGTTCTTGATTGTCACCGCATTGAGTGGATGATAATCCACACACATGCGCAATAACTTGTCCTTCTTCACAAATATAGCAGGACAACTCTAGGGAGAAGCACTAGGTCGAATAAGACCTTTCTCTAACAGATCTTGTAACTAAACTTTAAGCTCTGCTAACTCATTGGGTGGCATCCTATAAGGCCTTCTAGAAATAGGTGCAGTGCCCAGCACTAACTCGATCTTGAATTCAATATCTCGATCCGGCGGTAAACCAGGTAGATCATCAGGAAATACATCTGGAAATTCACACACTACTGGGACGTCCTCAATTCCTAGGGTTTGGATAGAATTAGCAGTGTTGTGGAGTTCTAGCTCTCTAGGAAGTGGCACAAGGAAGGCTTCATTGCTGATAGGATCCCTCAACATAACGACCCTAGTGGAAGTATCAATGAGCACTCCATGACCGCTCATCCACTTCATTCCCAAGATTACATCTATCCCTAATCCTAGTAGAACTACCACATCAGCCATAAACACTCGTCCCTCTATTTCAATACTCACCCCTAGCACTATTTGATTGGTCGAAATATTACTTCCAACTACACTAATGTAATAACTACCCATGGATACTGTAATTACCTTCTGATTGTATTTTGATGCAAAAGCTGGACTCATAAATGAATGCGAAGCACCAGAATCAAATAGTACAACTGCCGGATGGTGATTCACAAGAAACTTACCCATGGTGACTACCTCTCCTGAGGGTATCTCGGTCATGTTGGTGTAGTTAACATGTCCTTGACGAGCACTAGAATTCCCTTGCTTCTGATTGTTCTTCTGAGGATACGGACAATTCTTGGACCAATGACCTGTCCTACCACAATTCCAGCAGGGCCTATTAGCTGGCGGAACAAAAGAATTTCCTGGTCCTGTGGTACCCTTTGGAAGAGGTATAGTAAATGCCTTCTTGAACCTAGTCTTTTCCTGATTCTTCTTTTGTGGCGGCCGGTACCGAACGGCTGTAGTCGGTGGGTGAAACTGAGTCTTCGCTATTAGAGCTCTAGCTTGAGAGACACCTGCCTCAAAGACCCTCTTGCGATTTTTGGAAGCGGCATAGACATTATTATTATTCTCTTGAGTAAGAGCATTGCTTATGAACTCATTGAAAGTGATACTCTTGTTGTTTCCCATGGACTTCATCAGTTTGGGACTAAGCCCTCTCTTAAAGCTGGTGATTTTCTTAGCTTCTGAATCAACAAATTCTGGAGCATACCTTGCCAGATGGTTGAAGGCATGAAGATATTCAGTGAGTGTCTTGGTGCCCTGCACCAACTTCATAAACTCATTGTGCTTTATGGCCATCAACCCAGGAGGAATATAATGACTCTTGAAAGCCTCCTAGAATCGAGTCCAAGTGATCTAGGCATTTTCTAGCAGGGTGGACCGATAATGTCACCACCATATACCTGCTGGTCCTTGTAGCTGATGCGAAGCATACTCCACCTTCATCTGCTCTGTCACCCTGAGCAAACGGAACTTGTGCTCAAGCGTGTTTAGCCACTCTTCTGCTTGGAGCGGCTCTTCAGCTTCCTTGAAGACGGGCGGCTTGGTATCTTGGAATTCCTTGAAATCACTAAACTGGTTGGGCTCTGGTCCCTGTTGTTGATTGCGGCCCTGGGCTTGATGCTGGGCCATGGTACACATAGCATCACCCAACGCACGCTGACCTTCCACGAGCATGGCCAACAGATCAGACGGTGTGAGCGATGGTGGCGGTGGAAGATCATCATCACCACTACCCCTACCACGGCCTGAACACAGATTGCGCGACATCTGCAGAAGCACATTTGTGAGTAATGATGGATGATGTCAGATACATTGCAGACGAATTGTAGAATTATGCCAAACTAAACTTATTGGAAAGATTAATTTCATACAATAAACAGAGGCACAATAATTCATCCTCATAACATCGCCACAACTTTACTCCGCACATTCATGCGATGCATATGCTCATATGCCAAATTTTTGGTCAACTTCAAGTTTCAGAGATCACATCTAAGTATAACGAGACTGCTCCATGTATCCTACTGAATGTAGCACCATCCGCAACAGGGTTAGGGTGCCAAACACAAGAAGGAATGTGCTACTCCAGGGCGGTAGTGCTAGTGCAGCCATCAGTAGTAGCATTGCAACTTGGGTGTGAGAGGATTATCTTACAGGATGAGAAAACTATAACAGAATAATTAAAGATAAGGGAGGGAGTGATGCAAAAATGTAATGGCATGAGTAAACATGATGCATGCACGTTTCGTACGTCCTCACGAATCTTAAGGAAATTTAACATTCTAGTGACATAAACGGTGGCATACATACATTCTCTCATATACGTATCTAGTTGAGCTACACGTTGCGTTATTAGTGTACCTACAGAAAATTTCATTGCAGCCCATCCCAACAAAAGAAATAAGTACGCAATGAAAGCAGTAAACTAAGATACTCTCCATATATACATCCCCAGATATATATACTTCGGTATCCAAAGCTACCCAATTGATACACCCACAATTAAGTACCTTCATATGTACATGTGTGCAACATGTAAACATTCTGGTAACCATAGCTAACTCTCCCTTAGACCGACAGTTGGACGGTCATGCTCTCACAACTCACTTTACCTGGGTGTAGGGGCAATTGATCCATGCATTACCATCCCAAAAGTTATTACTTAATAAGCCACCTGAAAGTCCTTATTTGGGCATAGAGGATATGACAACTGGCATACTTAGATACAATTTCAGATTTGAACACCTATATATATGTAGCTATAAGTTGTCAAAACTGATTTTGAAAACAAAAGCTTTTGTTTTAAATACACATATGACATGTTTAATGTTGAATCTAGCTCTGATACCAGCTGTAATAGAACCAACCAATTTATAAGAGCACAAGTACAAAATCAATCACCGGAGTGATCAACCCGTCATACTTGAACCCATATAAACCCGGTAGTCAACTGAAACCATGAAGGATTTCAAACCAACTTGTATACAACAAAGATCATAGTAATTCAACATAACAAGCCACATGTTACATCCATTTCACAAGTAGTTCATAAGTACCACATACATCAGAGTACACATATTTCTTACAAAATGAGTTCACAAATAGCAGAAGCAAAGTAGTTTAACACCATCACACACACTTAGTTCAAATACAAGCCAGTACCATAGTCATATCCATCAAAAGTAGTAAGAGAAGATAATATAGATGATCATGCCCATGATCTAGTCTTCATCCCCCGCAGGGTGGAGACAATACTTGCAGAAGCCGTTATATAGCACGTCATCTGCAACAAGGGAAATAAACCCTAAGTACGAGAAGGTACTCAGCTAGACTTACCCGTCGTAAACCATAAATAAATGACACCAAGGATTATGCAAGGCTTTATCGGTGGATCTAGCTTGACAACCATTTTTGCATAAAAGCTTTAGTGATACGAGAACATAATTTGATTTATGAGTAAGCAGCAATTTAACAATATTAACCTATCAACTAGATTAGCACCTATACTAGAGCAAGCAATTGATTAACTCCAAACATTAGTAACCATATCCGGTATAATGTTGTATCATCATCATCATCATCGATTTGACCATCAAGTTTAATTAAGTGCATCTACGTTGCCGCTGCTCAGTCAAGTTCTCACTATCCGCGAGAGACGGTGATTTGAATTGATTTCTATCCAGCTAGAGGGGTATTCCTAACACAAACCCAGGCATACCTCACGAAGGCAGCCTTAGGTCACCTTTGGTACATCTCAGGAATCACGGCTCCGAGCAACGCCGCACCCTCAGGGAGTCCACTCTGCTAGGTGGTCAATCTCACCTCGGACTTACGCCAATAGCTCCCCACACATCCTTACTACTGCCAGGGTGCGCACTTTCACTTCTTGGTCTTCTGGCCTGAGTTGAGCTACTCGGCTTCACGGTCGGAATGAGTTATCCGACCAACTAAGTGATAGGCATGCGTTCAACATGACATGAGGACGTACAGCGAATCGGTCCTTAACCAACATAGACGGGGATAGATCCACAACTAAGACTTCCTTGCCTTGTTGCTTCTCTATCGACTTCCTGTCCGGTCACAATTCATTATTAACACATGGTTATTCTCCACGATAGCAATTATAGCCAACCGTGACCAGACATTTTCCTAATATGCAGGTGACAGGAAATCACCTGACTCTTACCAGTCTAAGCATGGCTAAGCTTTGATTCGCTCCTAGACCTAAATAGGATTCAGGGTATGTATACTTGCCAAGGAATAGATATATATGCAAGAAGTGTTCGCATCCAATTCCTATCACTTAATGCATCAATAATTAAAGATACTCAAAGTAACCATTTTTAAAACATAGGAATCTTAGAATGCTCTGGAGCTTGCCTTTTAGAAAAGATGAAGGTTGGTGATCGGGGCACTCAAGAACTTCTTCGTTGACTCCTTCCTTGGGGGCCTACACCTCCTGCTCCTAAGCTTGCTGCTGCTTCTCCAGAACTACTGGCTCGAATTCCAGAAGCGTAACTCCCTCCGGAACACCTATTGCATGCCGATGCACAAGATAAATATCATGGATGCATAAGGAATGACATGATGCTCATGATGAATGAATCACAGTAAGTGTTTAACGAAACATCACTGGACACTCGTTTACCGATTAAGAATAGCTCTATTCAAATCACTTTAAAACATGTATCTAATCTTAACTTGAAGAACAAGATCAACTTACCTAACTTGCATAACCTAAGGTAAAGCTGCTCATCTTCAGTTAAAGGCCTAACACCTAAGAACATTACCATAAACTTAGAAATAGTAAAGGTATACATTATTTAACATTTAAAGCTTCGTATGCATACAAGTAGTCCCTTAATTCAATCACAACCAGAGTTCTACAATTCCAAATGACTTGTATGAGGACATTCTGGAAAGCTTATGAAATTCTCTACCTATCAATTGTAACATCAAAGCATGATTCTTATGTTAACCAAATCGAATTCCATTAAACCTAGAATCTGTCCAGAAATGATAGGGCTACTAACTTATTTATTTAACGATGATGCAAAAGCCTAATTTGACCAAACCAAGCTTACCAACTTGTGGCACATACCAGAGGAACACTAGAAAGTATAGTGCTAACTTCTAAATAAATTATTTAATATCCTTTTCCAATTTATTTAGTTAATTAGGTGATTAAAGCCATATATAGTAAAACTATTCATAAAAATCTACAAAAATTACAGTAGCTATCTCATGCTTCACATAGACTACCATAAAAATTTCAAAGCCATTGGGCAAGCAGAACTTGCTGTACCTAAAATAACAGGTGGCATGTCCATTTTTAGCATAATTAGGAAACCCTAATGAAAAGTGTCAAGCAATAGATTTCACATTTTTCCTAGCATCATTCTAGCATAAGAACCTTACTCACCTAAATTTTACCTATACTGGATCTATAGAAAAATTATGAAAATTCACACAAGATCCATCTATTGATAAAAAGAAATTCTATAACTCAAAAACTATACATGCACTAGCTCTGAAATTTTAACCAGAGATTCTACTAAGCAATAATAGACTACCCATAAAATTTCATCATTTTTGGACCACAGAAACTCAAGATAAAATTCAAACAAGTTTGCATGTATCCAAAAACACATTTCAAAGTCCTATTTAATTTATCCAGAATTTCTAAAACATGTGCTCCTATAATATTTTTATTAAATACTAGACATTACTAGGAACTCAACAAAATTGGAACCATAGCATTTGGATCTATATACTAGGAAATACATATTTTTGAATACCAACACAAATCTATGAAATAATAAAGCAAAACAAAATAAGAAAACAATCACAGCCACTGTTGGGCCGGCCTGAAGGAACGGCGGCCCGCGAGCAATGCTGGCGCGGCCTAGACAATGGTGTGGCCCACACTAGGCTCCCGCCTCAGCCATGGCGGCTGACAAGGTGGACCCGCGCGTCAGCGAGAGAAACAGGGGAATGGAGGAAGACGACGGCGGGACTCGCCATCGGTGGCTTCTCCGGCGAGACCAACGGCGCTACTATGTTCATCGCACACGTGTGCATCTAGTGGTACCCTAAATGGAAGCTATTGACACAGCTACAGGGGTTGGCGATGAGCACGGCGGTGCGTGGCCACAGTAGGACCGGCTCCGGCGAGCTGACGGCGTCGTAGTCCCTAACGGTGACCCTACGAGCTTCGGTGGTGCTCCTATGACCTAGCATGAGCCAGATGAGGGAATGGGAGGATGCGAGGAGAGCTGGCCATGAGGAGCGCTAACCCCGGCGAGGTCTGCCATGGCAGCGGTGGAAGAAAAACCGACGATTGGCCCTTACCGAGGCTCGATTGACTCGATAGCACGGTGGAAAAGGGAGAGGGGATCACGGCGAGGCTCTAAGTGAGCTAGGCAACCTGTTTTTGCAGTGGCGAGCGCGTACGACGGCGATGATGCATGGTCGGCAATGGCAGACGGCTGTGGTGGCTTGGCGCTGCGCTGTGGGAGGCGAAGAAATGCGAACAGAGGCGGGCGAGTGCGTCGGGCAGGCGCGGGGTGGCTTCAAGACGCGGCTGGCCGTGCCAGGGCGTCCACGGCGCGTGGCCTGCGCACTCAGGTGAGCGGCGACGGGTGGCGCCACGTGGCCAGTGAACTCTGAACCGGTCAGCCATGACGGTCACTGACCGTTTTATGAAAACAGCGATTCAGGGTTCATCGACGATGACTGACAGCGCCACTTCAATGCATTAACCTAACTAATCCGTTGCTCGTTTATAAAAATAGTGTACATGAAAATTGTAGATGTACCATCCAGCTACATTTTCTTTTCAAGGACCTAGATCTAATTTGCTATGGATAAGTAGTTAAATGAAGCCCAAGTTGACCTGATCCAACTGAAAATGCAGTTTAAGACTTAGACAATTTTTTCAGTGAAAACAGCATGGACAACTGACTTGTGGGCCTTGTTTGAACATGTTCCACACATTTTCATGAGTTGATCATAAAACAACTTTTGTTTCTTAAGAAATTAGCTACAACTTTTGTAAAGTGTGTAAAGCCATGCAAGGTTTCTAAGTTGGTCTTTTGAATCAGTCAAACAGTGACACTCCAAGGGTCAATTCTAGTCAACCTTCACTTGAGGGCATTTTGGTCATTTTGATCTACATGAACAATGTTCCCACAAGTAACCTAAGTGTAGTTAAGGTATAAAAGACCATGATCAACCACTTTACAAAATTGGTATACCACTTCTAAAGATCACATGTGATAAAGCAACTAAAACAAGCAATTCACTCATATGTTGCAATGCAATGTTTCATATGTTGCATGACTTTGTTGTTATTCCATACTTGTCACATTACTACCATGTTGCCATGTTTCAAAGTATGAGAATTTCATGTTACATTCACATGTTACACTACCACCATTCAAAGCAATAAAGTACGAACAAATAGAATATGCGAATGTTGCATATGCATGTTTCAGTGACAAATGGCATGATGACATAGATGATGCATATGTTTATGAAATGACATGCAATTATGCGGAAGCCAAACACTTAGGGTGTTACAGCCGTGGTCACATAGCATGGCACATGCGCTGGCTCTGGACACATGGACGTGGCCAAGAGAGGACGCTCCTAGCTTGGGATTGATCGACGAGGACGTCGATCTCTTAAGGGGGTGAGGATGTAACATCCTGGCCCAGGGCTTAACAGGATTAATAGGATACTCATACCAATAAGTTGTAACTTCTTTTTCGGAAGCCCATCTGCAAATAACTCTGAGGTTAAGCGTGCTTGGCCTGGAGCGATGGGTGACTGACCGGGAAGTTCTTCCTGGGTGCGCACGAGTGAGGACAAAGTGCGCAAAAAAGACATGTGTTCGTCTATGAGGGCAGTCTATGTCCTAGAGAAGCTGTCAGATGTAAGCGGGTCCGGCCTTGTAGAGGTGGGATGTTATAGTAGGCATCTCTTATTAATCCCTCTCTTATGCTTTTGTGGAAGTGTGATCATGAGCCGACACTATATTTAAACAATGTTGCAGATGTTGGTCTCAAACTTTTAATTTGCTTCCACTACTATTTTACCTGAACTTGGTTTGTAATAACTTTTAATCATACTCTGATGTATGGAACTGTTTTTATGAACTTTATGTAACATGTGACATGTATGTTGAATCATGTACGATATTGGTTGTATGTTGGTTGAATCGAGACCCTTCATGGTACTCGATGGACTACCGGATTTATATGGGCTCAAGTATGATAGTGCGACCACTTATGGGCTGCTATTGTACTTGTGCTCTTATAAATTGGATGGTTCTGCTACAATTCATCCAAGCGTAAAGCAGATCTTTTGCAAAGAAGGAGAAGAAGGCCCATCCAAACAACAAATCTATGCCAAGCACTGGCGTGGATGTGACCTAGGTCCACCTAGCAACCGACTAGAGAAGGGTGGTGGCTAGGCATGCTAGCCAAGGTGCGGGCACACCCCCTGCTGCCTCTTGAGCCCACCTTTCTCAGGCACTTGCATGCCGCAATGCATAGGCAGTTTTGGCCTATTTCCTTATTTTCCCATGCCAAACGGACCATGTTGTCACTATATAAGCATGGGTGGAGCTCTCCTTCAATACACACATTCATTTGGAGCCTCTACCTCACTAGCACCGCTTAGTCTCTTTTAGCTTTTAGTAGTATTTATGAGCAAGGGCAAAGCTATCAAGGAGAGCTTGTCTCCTTAGAAGAAGAGAACCTTCTTGGTATCTATACTATAAAGAGTACTTCCAAGTTCTTGCTCTCATATCACTCATATAGTAGTGCATATGAACCAGACTATAGTTTTCATGTTATGATCATGATATATGAACTGGTATATAGTTTTTGTATTATGATCTTGACATGTAAAACTTTATGCTTAAGCATTCATATAACTTATATGAGTAGAATTAGAGCTAAGTTGAGATGGCGGTTCGTCATGCCTTTGGGTGGGCCCAAGTTCTTTACCTATTGATCCGTAGGGTCGGGGACATGGGGGAATTTTGGTAGTTTCTGTGTATGAAAGCATGGTGCTTGGGTATGGAGAAACAGGTGAATACATTTCCCTTTCCATGGTTGAGGGGTAGGCAGCAGGTGGTGACAGCCCTGTCCATCCCTTGTAATCCTACACATTCGTCTAGGGTGTAGGAGTCTAAATTGTCACATGAGGTTGCTGGCAGACCAGTACTTAATGGCCTCCTGACCTATCTCACATTTAGTTCTTGCTCTAACCATGTTCATTGTATGATTATCAACTGTTCTTTGCATGTCTATATTAGAACATGCCTGCTCCACTTAGGAATATTCTTTTATTCTTTGTTTTCCTTTTATCCTTGAGGTTGGCCCAGATGTGTGTCCACCAACCTTGATATACTATTTTTACCCCTGTTATGAACTATGGTCCACTATGCAAGTATGTAATCATGTTTATGTCTATGCTAGAATATATATACCATGCCCTCCTTTTGGAAAATATAAATAACGATACCCTGAATACTTTCAGGTGAAATGCTACAACGATAGCTCTATACGCTTGCAGATATTGTCTGTAATCTTTAAGGACTATCATAGTTGGTGTTTCTTGGTGGCCTTGCTAAGATTAACTCTATCTTAGTAATGGTGTTAAGAATTACCAATAGGCATTTCTAGCGCCATTACCGGTGATAGACTTATTGGTGATTGTGCTAAGAAATGCCAACACTTATCTAGGTGAAAAATCCCTGGCTTCAACAATTAAGTCCCTTAGGTCTAGTCCAAGAACTAGCCTAAAAGGACTTGGGATTCTCCATGATACAATTTTACATCACAGGGATATTGAAGTAGCCCTTGATTTACATGTCCTCGAAATCTAAGATTTCAACATCTTGATAGGGCATCCCTTAGAAAAACTTATCGTGGAGCCTCCTTCATTAGGGGCATTAAACGTAAAGTTGGGAAGAGACACTTTTACCATTCCTATCACTCAAGCCAAAAACTCAGTGGCAGAATCTCTCTACCATCTTAACTTGCCCCAAGGAAGTTATGTCAGTTTTACCCTTTGATTCCCCCGAGTCATCCTTAGAAAAGATGCAAAACTCTTCATAGAAGAAGAGGATGACTTAGGAGAAACAATCGATCTTCCCCAAGAGGAAGCGCCGGCACGACCTCCGGTTGAGGTAAAACCCTTGCCCATTGGCCTATGCTATGCTTTCCTAAATGGTGACAAAGAAACTCCTGTAATCATTAGCGATAAGCTTTTTGATGAGGAGACATCCAAACTCATCGCCATCTTAGAAAACAAAGGTCAGTCTTCATGTATTCTTTGCAAGATCTTAAGGGGATTAGTCCAACTCTCTGTACCCATTGCATTCCGATAGATCCATTGAGTACGCCATCTCGGGAGCCTTAGCGTAGGCTCAACAATGCGATGCGGGAAGTCATGAAGAAGGAAGTCCTCAAACTTCTTCATGCTAGGATTATTTATCCCATACCACATAGCGACTAGGTTAGTCCTGTCCAAGTGGTTCCAAAGAAAGGAGGCATGACGGTCGTTCAAAACAATAAAAACAAGTTAATCCCACAACGGACCATCACGGGGTGGAGAATGTGCATTGATTACCAAAAACTCAATGTGGCAATAAAGAAAGACCACTTCCTAGTACCTTTCATTGATGAAATTTTAGAGCAGTTGGCGAAGCATTCTTTCTTCTATTTCCTTGATGGGTATTTGGGATATCATCATATTCCCATCCACCTCAATGATCAGAGCAAGACATCATTTACATGCCCGTATGGAACATACGCCTATCACATAATGTCATTCAGGTTGTGTATTACACCCATGTCGTATCAACAATGCATGATGTCTATTTTCTTAGACATGATAGAAGAAATCATGGAGGTTTTTAGGGATGATTTTTTAGTCTATGGCAAAACCTTTGATCATTGTCTAGAAAATCTAGACAAAGTCTTGCAGAGATGCCAAGAGAAGGACTTGTTACTTAACTAAGAAAAGTGCCACTTCATGGTCTATGAAGGCATCGTTCTTGGGCTCCTTGCATCTTAGAGGGGGATTGAGGTAGACAAGGCCAAGATAAAAGTCATTGAGCAACTACCACTCCCCATGAATGTAAAAGGGATCCATAGCTTCCTAGGTCATGTAGGGTTCTATAGGTGGTTTATCAAGGATTTTTCACAAATCGCTAGACCCCTCACAAACCTGCTAGCTAAGGATGGACCTTTTGAGTTCATAGATTAGTGCTTAAACGCTTTCCACACTCTTTAGAAAGCACTCATCTTAGCACTAAACATCCAACCCCCCAATTGGTCGCTACCATTCAAGATCATGTGTGATGCTAGTGACTATGCTATTGGTGCGGTCCTCGGCCAAACCAAACATAAGAAGCATCACTCAATCACATACGCTAGCAAAACACTGATAGGAGCACAACTTAACTACGCTACCATAGAAAAAGAGCTCTTAGCAGTCATTTTTGATATCAACAAGTTTAGGTATTACTTAGTGGGTTCAAAAGTTATCATTTATACTAATCATGCTGCACTTAAATATTTGCTCACTAAGAAAGGCGCTAAACCTAGGTTAATATGATGGGTTCTCTTACTCCAATAATTTGACCTTGAGATAAAAGATAAAAAGGGAGTAGAGAACATTGTCGTCGATCATCAATCGTTTGCAAGTCACTGACATGCAGGAACTCCTAATAAATGAATTCCTACGCGACAACATGCTACTAAAGGTGATAGACACAAACCCATGGTACGCAAACATCATGAACTTCATGGTTTTAGGATACATACCACCGAGCAAAAACAAAAGGAAGCTACAAGCAGAAAGCAGATGTCACCTTTGGGATGACCCATACTTGTACAGGGTATGCTTTGATGACCTATTGAGGAGATGTGTGCCAATGGTGGAAGGACTTCAAATCAACGAGAAATGCCATGCAGCACCGTATGGAGGCCATTACAGAGTATTCTGCACACAAGCCAAAATCTGGCAGTGTGGGTTCTTCTGGTCAATGATGTACGAAGACAACAAGGTGTTCGTCTGAAGGTGCCAAAAATGCGAGCTACAAGGTGGCATTATGGCTCACAATACAGTGCCTTTCCACTACAACCTACAAGTGGAGATCTTCGATGTTTGGGGCATTGACTTCATGGGGCCATTCCAAAAGTCCCATGACAGCGAGTACATCCTCATCGCTATTGACAACGTGTCAAAATGGGTGGAAGCTTTACCCTACAGAGCTGCTGATGCCAGGCATGCAAGGAAGATGTTTCATGAAGTGATCTTCCCTCGCTTTGGAACACCACGAATGGTGAGCGATGGAGGATCCCACTTCATTAACAAAACCTTTAGAGCCTTCCTGAAAGAGCTTGGGGCCAAGCACAACATTGCCACCCCATACCATCCTCAAACAAGCGATTAGGCAGAAACTTCAAATAAATAGATCAAAAATTTCCTATAGAAAGTGGTTAATGAATGGGAACAGGATGGAAAGATAAGCTACCTGATGCACTTTGGGCATATAGAGCAGCTTATAAAACTCCCATTGGCTTGTAGCCGTTCTAGCTCGTATATGGGAAAAGCAGCCATTTACCAGTTGAGCTTGAACACCGAGCTCACTGGGCCATAAAAAGCTAAAACATGGATGTGAAGCTAGTCGGTAGAAATTGTCAAAAACAATTTGCCAAGCTAAACGAATGACGAGAGAAGGCGTACCATAGTGCCAAGCTCTACAAGGAAAGAACTAAGAGATGGCACGATCACTAAATCCAATACAAAGAATTCAAGGAGGGAGATAAGGTTCTTCTGTTCAACTCTCGAGTCAAACTCTATGGTGAAGGAAAACTAAGAAGCAAATGGCAAGGACCATACACCGTCATCGACACTTCGCCACGTGGTGTGATCACCATTCAGGACGATTATGGTAACATTTTCAAAGTTAACGGTCAATGTTTAAAAGTTTTCTTAAAGCCTTCTTATAACACTAACTGTTGGTATATTTTAATGCACATAGATAAATCCGCAAGCGCACAGATACCACTATAGCTTTCACCTGGAAGTATTCCAAGTATCATATCCACAGGGAAACATGTGAGACTAACTATGGTCTAATTTAACTAAGGGTAGCAACAAGGTTAGGATAAATAGGAGCGTAGTGAGGAAAACTAAGGTTCTCTAATTTTGACTTGGGTAAGCTATGTCTTCTACTATTCAACTAGGGACATTACTAGGGAAAGACACCAACAAAGGATGATTTCCTTCAAAACCACATCCTACGTGCCCTTACAAATGGGAGGCGGACTACAAAGGATTCAATGAGGCTATAAGAGTCACTGTCACGAGCTACCAATGATCTAGAATGCAGGATGCATCCACAAGTAACCAGAGTCTAAGCACCATGCTTACACTACAATTACTACTTTCCTCTTCTCGGATAAAGAATAAAGCACTCAAATGAGTTGTGAATCTAATGAATAATATAAACAAGCTTACTTGAATCAAAAGTTGATTACTAGAGAAATCTCAGAGGCAAGCTTAGATAGAACATGGATCCACTAAGGTACAAGCCATAGAGAGAACACCGACAGGCCAGCACCTCCTCCAAACTCATCCCTCACTCTCTATCTCACTATTTCTATTTATAAAACTAGATCCTATGGAGGACTAATCTTCTCTTGATAGCTGGCTCTAATCCTGATGAGGAGAATATGAATTAGGGTTTCAAGGATGGCTCTAAGCAGGGGGTAGGGGCTAGTATATATAGGCCAGAGCATAAATGTGGCAGAACCTCCTAAGTTATAGGGTCCACATGCACCTATCACTGTCCGATGACCTTTGACATTTATGCATATGTTTCCATTAACTTAAAAAGACTGTCGGGTGTCCTCGGGGAACCCCGAATCATCCATGATTTCTAAGCAGGATCATGTTACAGAGACATTGCAGTATTACAACATTTATTCAAATATCAATACCAGAGTAAAAACAGCGGAAGTCTTACAATAACATAATTTACAGAACAGTAGTTTCAAACCTCGCAACTAGGTTCGATGTTTATTACAAAACAAAATAGTGGAGTGGCATTATAATATAATACAAAACACATAATGAAACTGCCCTGCCCAAGGGCCACACATTTACTTCTCATCGTCATCACAAGGTACAACTGTCATGTAGCACGATCCAAAATAGATCTGCTCATGAGGCTCACCTGCAACAAGGGTCAACGAACCCTGAGTATAAAAGTACTCAACAAGACTTAACCGAAATAAAACTGATAGAACTCAGGGATGTCGGCTCATGGGATTCAAGGTATGGCTTTAACAATAATCAAAGTTCTTTTGTGTAAAAGCTCTTTAACAAAATTCTTTATATAGAAAACATCATAAAATCATATACAAAGCTGACACGATCCATGTTGAGATCATGAAACTTCATATCCAACACCTTCACAAGCCTTATTCAAGTTCTAGTTATTAGTACTACGATGATGAACAGAGAAGTGAGTCTCCATAACCGAGGAGCAACGACGATTCAAACCGATTAAACCCAGCTGGGAATTCTAGACCACTCGACATATGTAGGTCCCCGACCTACATAGATCAACCTACTCTTGGATCCTCTAGCAAGAATGGGTCCGCGCCACCTGAGAATATAGTACTCCACCAATCCAGCCCATTGCCACGTGGGTACACGCTATTCCCGCCATCTCTCCACTCCTAGTGCGCGAGTAGCCATTCTTGTAATAGAATCGCCAAGTTCAGGCTTACCAGAGTATGTGGTTAGTACTACAAAGTCTCACCGCACACAGTTCAACAACGGATGTGCCTTAATCGACACAGGCGAAAAGAACCTACTCACAAGACCTCCATGTCTTGTGGCTTACACACACCGAGTCCGCCCGGTCTAGATTTATTACTCCACATTCCCATATCACATGATAACATAAGTTAACCAAAATTCCATTTAAAATTCGTAGGTGATAGGTAATTACCTGACTTTCATCGTTCTACGCATAGCTAAGCATAACTAGGCATATACGAATTTAAAACTAGTAATATGGTAATTATGGAATAACAAGGTGGGTAATGTACCAATTTGACTTGTACTTGACTCCTAATCACTTAATGTAGTAAAAAGAAGCAAAAGCGAAATCAATTTGTAAAATACAAGGTAGGGTTGTATGCATCCGGGGCTTGCCTTCGTTGACGGAAAAGTCCAGTTCCTGCAACGTTTCACAAGTATTTGATCCGACCTCAACAGATGGATTAACTTCCTCAACAACTTGATTAACTACCACGTGTTCACCTTTGTTCACTACATGTAATAACAATGCCATGTTTAACATGATGCGGGATATGAAACATGATGCTCGATGATGGATGCAAAATTTAACAATTTGAATACAACTTTTCTTCGTGGTACTGTTGCAAGTCAACGAACTAAATCTTTTTCATAACACATACATCAATTGCCAAGGATCATTATCAACTAATGACTCAAGGACATCACTCAATCAAAAATTCAAACAAAAACCTAATTCATTAAAGGTTACTATTTGCTTTTATGAATTAATTATTTAATTCAAAATTATGAAATAAATCAACTTATTCTAATTGAGCTAAATTTTTTTGTAAATGTTCATTACATGATAAGTAAGTGGCAAAACAAATTTCATAATTTTTGGACAATTAAATAAGCCTAGAAAAATCATGGAAATTCATTTATTAATAAATTGAGCAAATTTTATCACATTCAAAAAGTACTGAAAAACATCGTTTCATATTTTTCATAAATACTATACATCACAGAGAAGTCACACAAAAATTTTCATAATTTTTGGAGCTCCAAATAAAACTACACAAAACTAATAAAAACATACACTATTCATTCAAATCTGAAAATAGAAAAATCCCATTTGAACGTTGAGTCACTGACAACCCGACCCCACCTGTCATCCCTAACCTCATGCGCTGACCATGGCAACGATGGCGCTGACCGACGATATCTCGTCGACGGTGAGACCAACAGCGACGGCGAGGGTACTAACATGATCACTACGTCACAACGCATCGATTTATGGCACTAACGCGACCAATTACAGACTGAACTGAGCACTACGCCAACCATGGCGGCCACGACGGCGCTGCTGCACTACGCCAGCGATGTGAGACCTATAAAACTTAAATGAATGGCTCAGGAAGTACCAGTAGCTCACCCCGAACGAGTTGGAGCCAAGAGCCGAGCTAGATGATCAACGGAGGTGCTGGTCGACGTTCACAGCAACCACGGCGGAGCACGCAACGACGACGGCGATGTTCCGGCGGCTGTGGTGGACAAAATGGTCAATCAACTAGGCACAAAGCACCATGGCATCATGGAGAAGCTGAAACAATGCTTCCCGAGGTCAGAAGCTCACCGTAGAGTGCTGGCCATGATAGAGCAGCCACGACGGAGATGTTGCCGGCCGCGAGGAAGAAGAGTGCGCATAGCAAGTTCTCGGCGAATACAGGCGACCAAGGTTGGTTGGCTGGGTGCGCAAGGAATAGGCGAAGCTAGGACAGGCTTTGCCGAGACGGCAACAGTGCTAGGTCGACGGTGAGAGCTCGACGGAGCTGCGGTGATGGTGACGGGAAAAACAGAGGAGGAAGGAAAACGACGACAATGGCGTCTCGGTTCTTATAACGCGACTCAGAAGCTCAAGGAAGCCACGACGGAGCCGTTTCCATGCCAACGCGATGCCAAGGATGGCCACAACGCGCCTGGAACGCCAAAGAAGAAAACGCCAGCAATGTAGCTTCGGCGGTGGACACTGTTCACAAAAATTACAGTTTTGCCATTCGCCAAATTTCACAAATTATTCCCAATTTTTCATAACAACTCAAAAATCTCCAAAAATAGAAGTTGTTCAAAATCAAAAGTTCTACAACTTTGCTTTTATACCCATCTCCTAATTCGGTCTAGATTTTGAAATGAACTTTTGAATTTGAAAGGGAAATTTAATGAATTACGCCTTTTTGAATTACTCAAGATTTTTCTAAACAACTTGAAAAACTCCAAAAACAAACTTTGTATAACTTGTCAAGCTCTACACTTTTGCTTTTGGGCTCAACCCCAAAATATGCTTAGATTTTGAAATGGATTTTCAGGGTAGGATTTAAATGCTAAAAATCTGGGTTTTCACGAAGAATTCAAAATCAAACAAACTTTGAACTTGAGTCAAACAATACAATTCAACACATACCACATGAATATAAACTTGTTTTAGTGTATGCATCTCAAAGTTTTTAATATGACCAATTGCCTTGCAATGCATATGATGATATGGCAGTTTTAGTATTTAAACACCAAGGGTGTTACAATCCTTCCCCCTAAAAGAAATCTTGCCCCGAGATTCAAAGCCATAGAGTAAGTAATGGAAAAGGAAATGTGTTAGTCCAAAAACATCCAAAACTTGTCCATAAAATAGCTGAGGTTCCTTTACAAAACACAATTTGTAGCAACCGAGCTCAACTAACATTACTCTATTCTATATTGACGCTAGAAACTCTAGAAACTTTTCTAACAAGTAATCTTCTGATTCCTAGGTAGCTTCCTCTTCTGAATGTTGATTCCATTGTATTTTATAGAACTTGATTGTCCGTCTTCGAGTAATACGATCTTTCTGATCTAACACTCGGATAGGATATTCAGAATAAGTTAAATCCGGTTCTAGTTCCACTCCTTCAACTTCAATATTCTGTTCAGGCACTCGAAGACACTTTTTCAATTGAGAAATATGGAACACATCATGCACAACTACGAGATGTTCAGGTAATTTCAAGTGATATGCCATTTTTCCATACCTTTCCAAAATTTGATATGGTCCAATATATCAGGGTGCCAACTTTCCTTTAACACCAAAACGGGTAACTCCCTTCATTGGTGATACTTTCATATATACAAAATCTCCTTTGTTAAATACCAATGGTCTCCATCTTCTATCCACATAACTCTTTTGGCAGGACTGAGTATCTTCAAATTACTCTATATTTGCCTAACCATGTCTTCTATTTCTTTCACAAGGTCAACTCCAAAGAATCTTCTTTCTCTAGGTTCAGACCAACTCAACGATGTTCTGCATCTACGACCATAAAGTGCTTCAAATGGAGCCATTCTAATGCTTTCTTGATAACTATTGTTGTAGGAGAACTCGGCCAAAGGTAAGCACTCATCCCACTTATTGGAATAGTTAAGGACACAACACCTTAACATATATTCAAGTACTTGATTGACTCTTTCAGTCTGTCCATCAGTCTGTGGATGATAAGCTGTACTATACAGAAGTTTGGTACCTAATGAAGAATGCAATTGTTTCCAAAAGTTGGAGACAAACTGTGTACTCCTATCTGACACAATAGTCTTGGGTACTCCATGGAGACTCATAATTCGCTCTAAATACATCTTGGCATACCATATAGTGGGATATGTATTCTGGACTAGAAGAAAATGTGCTGATTTGGTTAGTTGATCTACAATAACCCATACTGAATCAAATCCCTTTGATGTCTTGGGTAGACCAACAATAAAATCCATACTTATGTCCTCCCATTTCCAAGATGGAATAGGTAATGGTTGTAATTCACTAGCAGACCTCAAATGTATAGCTTTCACCTTTTGACAAGTATCACACTTTGCTATATATCTAGCAATCTCTATTTTCATTTTAGTCCACCAGAATCTTTGCTTCAAATCATGGTACATCTTGTTACTTCCCGGATGGATAGATAACCTAGTAGCATGTGCCTCTTCTAGAATTGACTGCCACAACTAAGGAACTTTTGGTACCACTAGGCGATCCTTGAACCATAACACACCTTCATCATCTACGCTGAAGCATTCTGCTTTTCCATTTTTGACTCTTTCCTTGATATGGGCTATACCCTTGTTTTCCTTCTGAGCAATAATAACTTGATCTTGAATAGTGGCTTCAACAATTATGTTGGTCAAACTACCTTGTTGAATTACTTCTACATTCAACTTCTCCATTTCTTAACATAGCGTCAAACCCATTGTTCTCACTGCTAGACAATTGCAATAACTTTTGCGACTAAGGGCATCTGTAACCACATTTGCTTTACCAGGGTGATAATGTACTTCCAAATCATAATCCTTAATCAGTTCTAACCATCTTCTTTGATGCATGTTCAACTCTGACTGAGTAAAGATATACTTTAAGCTCTTATGGTCTATATACATATGGCATGTATTACCAAGCAGGTAATGCCGCCAAATCTTCAGAGCATGAACCACAGCTGCTAACTCTAGATCATGAGTCGGATAGTGTTCTTCATGTTGCTTAAGTTGCCTGGACACATAGGTAATGACTCGGCCTTCTTGCATCAACACACATCCAATACCAATACTTGAAGCATCACAATAGACATCAAATGGCTTTTCGATATCAGGTTGGGCTAACATTGGCGTAGTAGTCAATAGTCTCTTCAAAGTTTGGAAAGCCTCCTCACACTCTGATGACCAGACAAACTTGACTTAATTCTTCAACAATTCAGTTATGGACTTTGATATTTTAGAGAAATCTAGAATAAACCGACGGTAATACCCCGCCAAACCCAGAAAACTCCAAACTTGATGAACTATGGCTGGCGGTTTCCAATCAAGCACATCCTTCACTTTGTTGGGATCAACTGCAACTTCTTCGGCTGACAAGACATGTCCAAGAAATTGCACTTCCTTAAGCCAAAAATCACACTTGCTGAACTTGGCATATAGTCGATGTTCTCTCAAGCGGGTCAGAACAATTCTGAGATGTTCCGCATGTTCTTTCTTATTCTTGGAATATACTAAAATGTCATCAATAAACACCACTACAAACTTGTCTAGCTCAGGCATGAATACTGAGTTCATCAGATACATGAAATGAGCTAGAGCATTTGTCAATCCAAAAGACATTACCAAATATTCATATAATCCATATCTTGTGGTAAATGCCATTTTGGGAATATCTTCCGGCTTTATCTTGATTTGGTGATATCCTGACCTCAAATCTATCTTGGATAAAACTTTTGCTCTGGCCAATTGATCAAAAAGCAAATCTATCCGAGGTAAGGAATAATTATTCTTGATGGTCACTTCATTCAACGGATGATAGTCAACACATAACCTTAGGGTCTCATCTTTCTTTTTCACAAATATTGCCAGACATCCCCAAGGTGATGAACTAGGTTGAATAAATCCTTTCTCAATCAATTCTTGTAACTGAGTCTTCAACTCGGCCAATTCCTTAGGTGGCATCCTATAAGCTCTCCAAGAAATTGGAGCTGTTCCAGGTTGCAACTCTATGTTAAACTGGACATCCCTATCAGGTGGTAGACCAGGTAAATCTTCTGGAAACACATCCAGAAATTCACACACTACCAGAATATCTCTAATCTCTTTGACAGCAGTTGCACAAATCTTGCCCACTGATCTTCTTCATCTTCCTCTTCCGATTCGTTATCATCGACAAGGATGACACCGGGGTCCATGGCATCAGCTTGGGGCTCATGATTAGGATTTAGTAGATTGCTTAGCCTATGAACTTCCTCATGCAGATAAGTATTATGTTCTTCTAAATCTTCTACATAGAATTCTAGCTCATGAGTTCTAGCTCTAGCTACATTTTTCCCTATGCCAAGCCTCATTTCGTCCCTCCACTGTACGAACTAACATGCTTTCGTAGTTCCTATGTGCGATAGTGAGACGCCTCAATTGATCCTATAATTCTCCTACCTGTATAGCATCCAAAGCCCTATCTCTAGTAGCTTGTGCTAACTCTGTAGAAATCCTCTATATCTGTGCTTGGGGATCAGGCCTAGAACTACTACTGCTAGCACCGTCATTCCTAGGGGCAAGTTAGTGATGAGGAACTCCTTTGGGTCCAGTGGACTTACGGGGCGTCATCTTGGCACGAGCCATACTATAGGAAGCCAATTTAATCCAAGTAAGACCATTTGATCAAAGTCTGAAGAGCAGCTATGATGGATTACATTACTCAAACCTAGTCTCACTACTCAACTCCAGACTAAGAGGTGAAGGAAGTAACGAGTGAATTAATAATGATGCATGAATCGTTCTTATGAACAAAAACATCAAAGTTTATAATGCACATAAACAACATTTATTTTTATATAGGGCATAGTAAGATTACTACTCCACCACACAAAACCTTTTTTAAATAAATACGGAATGGTGAGAAAGAAATAAGATAAGTCAGAAGCAATTTGGACCAAACTATCAAGTTAAATTTAGTCATCCCAAATCAATTTGAAGTTTTTGTAAAACAATACAACAAAAACCTTGCAACGATCGCTCTGATACCATTTTGTGGTAGAACCTCCTAAGTTATAGGGCCCACATGCACCTGTAATTGTCCGACGACCTTTGACATTTATGCATATGTTTCCATTAACTTAAAAAGACTGTCGAGTGTCCTCGAGGAACCCCGAATCATCCATGATTTCCGAGCAAGATCACGTTACAGAGTCATTGTAGTATTACAACATTTATTCAAATATCAATACCAGAGTAAAAATAGCGGAAGTCTTACAATAACATAATTTACAAAATAGTAGTTTCAAACCTCACAACTAGGTTCGATGTTTATTACAAAATGAAATAGTGGAGTGGCATTATAATATAATACAAAACACACAATGAAACTACCCTGCCCAAGGGCCACACATTTACTTCTCATCGTCATCACAAGGTACAACTATCATGTAGCACGATCCAAAACAGATCTGCTCATGAGGCTCACCTACAACGAGGGTCAATGAACCCTGAGTACAAAAGTACTCAACAAGACTTAACTGAAATAAAACTGATAGAACTCAGGGATGTCGGCTCATGGGATTCAAGGTATGGCTTTAACAATAATCAAAATTCTTTTATGTAAAAGCTCTTTAACAAAATTCTTTATATAGAAAACTTCATAAAATCATATACAAAGCTGACACGATCCATGTTGAGATCATGAAACTTCATATCCAACACCTTCACAAGCCTTATTTCGAGTTCTAGTTATTAGTACTACGATGATGAATAGAGAAGTGAGTCTCCATAACCGAGGAGCAACGACTGATTCGAACCGATTAAACCTAGCTGGGAATTCCAGACCACACGACATATGCAGGTCCCTGACCTACATATATCAACCTACTCTTGGATCCTCTAAAGCAAGAACGGGTCTACGCCACCCGAGAATACAGTACTCCACCAATCCAGCCCATTGCCACGTGGGTACACGCTATTCCCACCATCTCTCCACTCCCAGTGCATGAGTAGCCATTCTCGTAATAGAATCGCCAAGTTCTGGCTTACCAGAGTATGTGGTTAGTACTACAAAGTCTCACCGCACACAGTTCAACAACGGATGTGCCTTAATCGACACAGGTGGAAAGAACCTGCTCATAAGACCTCCATGTCTTGTGGCTCACACACACCGAGTCTGCCCGGTCTAGATTTATTACTCCACATTCCCATATCACATGATAACACAAGTTGACCAAAATTCCGTTTAAAATTCGCAGGTGATAGGTAATCACCTGACTTTCATCATTCTACGCATAGCTAAGCATAACTAGGCATATACGAATTTAAAACTGGTAATATGGTAATTATGGAATAACAAGGTGGGTAATGTACCAATTTGACTTGTACTTGACTCCTAATCACTTAATGTAGTAAAAAGAAGCAAAAGTGAAATCAATTTGTAAAATACAAGGTAGGGTTGTATGCATCCGAGGCTTGCCTTCGTTGACGGAAAAGTCCGGTTCCTGCGACATTTCAGAAGTATTTGATCCGACCTCAACAGACGGATTAACTTCCTCAACAACTTGATTAACTACCATGTGTTCACCTTCGTTCACTACACGTAATAACAATACCATGTTTAACATGATGCGGGATATGAAACATGATGGTCGATGATGGATGCAAAATTTAACAATTTGAATACAACTTTCCTTCGCGGTACAGTTGCAAGTCAACGAACTAAATCTTTTTCGTAACACATACATCAATTGCCAAGGATCATTATCAACTAATGACTCAAGGACATCACTCAATCAAAAATTCAAACAAAAACCTAATTCATTAAAGGTTACTATTTACTTTTATGAATTAATTATTTAATTCAAAATTATGAAATAAATCAACTTATTCTAATTGAGCTAAAATTTTTTGTAAATGTTAATTACATGATAAGTAAGTGGCAAAACAAATTTCATAATTTTTGGACAATTAAATAAGCCTAGAAAAATCATGGAAATTCATTTATTAATAAATTGAGCAAATTTTATCACATTCAAAAAGTACTGAAAAACATCAGTTCATATTTTTCTTAAATACTATACATCATAGAGAAGTCTACACAAAAATAACAAAAACATACAATATTCATTCAAATATGAAAATAGAAAAATCCCATTTGAACGTTGAGTCATTGACAACCCGACCCCACCTGTCATCTCTAACCTCACGCGCTGACCAAGGCAACGATGGCGCTGACTGGTGATATCTCGTCGATGGCGAGACCAACAGCGACAGCGAGGGTACTAACATGATCACTGTCACAATGCATCGATTTATGGCACTAACGCGACCAATTACAGACTAAAACCGAGCACTACACCGATGATGGCGGCCACGACGGCGCTGCTGCACTACACCAGCGATGTGAGACCTATAAAGCTTAAACGGATGGCTCAGGAAACACCAGCAGCTCACCCCGAACAAGTTGGAGCCAAGAGCCAAGCTGGATGATCAACGGAGGCGCTGGTCGACGTTCACAGCAACCACGGCGGAGCACGCAACGACAACGGTGATGTTCCGGCGGCTGTGGTGGACAAAATGGTCAATCAACCGAGCACAAAGCACCATGGCATCATGGAGAAGCTGAAACAATGCTTCCCGAGGTCAGAAGCTCACCGTAGAGTGCTGGCCACGACAGAGATGTTGCCGGCCGTGAGGAAGAAGAGCGCGCACAGCAAGTTCTTGGTGAATACAGGCGACCAAGGTTGGTTGGCTGGGTGTGCAAGGAATAGGCGAAGCTGGGACTGGTCTTTGCCTGAGACTGGCAATGGTGCTAGGTCGACAGCGAGAGCTCGACGGAGCTGCGGTGATGGTGACGGGAAAAACAGAGGAGGAAGAAAAACGACGACGACGGCGTCTTGGTTCTTATAACGCGACTCAGAAGCTCAAGGAAGCCACGACGGAGCCTGTTTCGATGCCAGTGCGACGCCAAGGACGGCCACGACGCGCCTAGAACGCCGAAGAAGAAAACGCCGGCAATGTAGCTTCGGCGGTGGACACTGTTCACAAAAATTATAGTTTTGCCATTCACCAAATTTCACAAATTACTCCCAATTTTTCATAACAACTCAAAAATCTCCAAAAACAAAAGTTGTTCAAAATCAAAAGTTCTACAACTTTGCTTTTATACCCATCTCCTAATTCAGTCTAGATTTTGAAATGAACTTTTGAATTTGAATAGGGAAATTTAATGAATTACGCCTTTTTGAATTACTCAAGATTTTTCTAAACAACTTGAAAAACTCCAAAAACAAACTTTGTATAACTTGTCAAGGTCTACACTTTTGCTTTTGGGCTCAACCCCAAAATATGCTTAGATTTTGAAATGGATTTTTAGGGTAGGATTTAAATGCTGAAAATCGGGGTTTTCACGAAGAATTCAAAATCAAACAAACTTTGAACTTGAGTCAAATAATACAATTCAACACATACCACATGAATATAAACTTGTTTTAGTGTATGCATCTCAAAGTTTTTAATATGACCAATTGCCTTGCAATGCATATGATGATATGGCAGTTTTAGTATTTAAACACCCGGGGTGTTACAATAAATTCTGGACCCTCGGATCAAACTGACTTGAAAGAATAGCGTAGATACAATCTAGGAGGCGGTGGAGAACTGAAATTTGAAGGAGGGGCTAATAGGTGGGCCCAAGGGGCCAGGCAGCCTGTCGATGGGGCCAGCCAGCCCCACATGGCAGCCACCTGCCCTCCACTTCGGTGGTTTGCCTTCTGGAGTCTTCTAGAGTCTTTCCACGATGGTTTTCTATGGATAAACATGATTTGCTTTGACAAATAGGTACTCCTTGTCAGTTTTTTGGATAAACCCTGCTGAAAACATAGATTCACTAAAACTCATGGAATTTGTCAGTTTAAACCCCTAAATCTATGTTGGTGATCATTTTTATACATTTATATAAGTTATGTTGATGGTTTATGATTGATGTTAACGATCAGTCAACAAGCTCCCCCACACTTAACCTTTGCTACTCCCTAAGTAAAGCCAAACTCAGTAATGGATCAAGAGTTGCACCAATGTTTTCACTCCTCAAAAGTACACATGCGTTCAAACAAGAATTCTCTAGATTAGAATAAACTGATCTGACTTTCAAACTTACCCATATTACCTTCAACCATGGAGCTTTTTATCCTTCACTTGGGTCTTGAGCAATTGCAAAGATAGAATGATCAAGTTAAGCACTAGGTCTCAAAGTTCTTTGTTTAACCATAGCTCCGGAGTTTTTATCAATTTTCAAAATAAAACTCAGAGGTTCCATTGTATGAAACTCTCAAGTCTCTCAATATATGTGGTATTTGTGGATCCTCACAAAGGCAATAAAGATGTTATGCCTTTTTCTCTTCCTACCACTAATCCTTATGTGGAGTTCATAGGTATAGAGAAAGCTTGGGCATACTTGCAATGCGTATATTGTAAAGTCAAATAATGGATCCAAAGAGAGTTGAGTCATACAATCAAATCAAGATGTGCTATGTGTGGATGCATATGGTGGATATATATAGTGGCTAACATAAATCTACTTTGCTCCTTAAAAGCTTATCTCTCTTTTGAAACTTGGAAACACTTGCTAGAGAATAGGGGCTATCTTATTCATCTATTTTTTTAGGTGGGCATCTGAGTACCTATTGTTTTCAATATCTTGGACACTTGTCCATTTTTTTCTCAACTTTTTTTTCTTTATCTTCCCCCTTTTTTATGAATAACTTTTGCATAGCCCCGTGCCTCTTTTCTACAACAAAACTTTAGAAAGAGAGCAACAAGAACTTGGAGCATTTATTTGGGGGATGGAAAACCTATCAAGCATGTTTTTGTGTTCACTCCTAGTGTAGGAGTAGAACATTTTTGGGTGGATCTAGATGGAAGGCATGTTTTTGCGTACTCCTAGTGTAGGAGCAGCAGTTATATGTGGTGTCTTCGTGATCTTGATTTTAAGAGCGTGACAAACCTCTCATAAGGGTCAACAAAGCTTGACAAAACTCAATGCAAAAGTGAGCAGCATATATGAGGAAATTTTCCTAGCCTAAATAACATGTATGGCTTTAGTAGGAATTCAAGCTTTGTCATATAGGAACTCATCATGTAGTATTTTTGTGTTTTTCAAAAGATAAATCTCCAGAACTCTAGTGTCAATTGGAACAAGATAAACAACAGCTCAGACCTTCTCATACCTTATCGGTCAATTACCTAGACTTAGATCAAGCATATGCTACCCATGAGTTTCAAGTTTAGAGTAAACCCTTATGTCAAAACAATCTTATCCAAAACTCAGGAGAATTCAAGGCTGAAAGCTAGGTACTTGAAAGGAATTACAATAGAGCAACTATTCATCATTTCCATTAAAGAGATTATTCCTGAGCCCTCTTTATTTATTCAACTCTTAAAAATAAATTAACGCAAACTAGACATACCTTTTATTTTGTTTTTAATTTCACTAGAACACACATTAGTACTATAGCTATATATATTTATTATAAAGATAACTTTTTATTTTGTTTCATTCATCATTTTCTTAACTATTAAAAATAAACTAAACTAAAAAGGGAAAGAATACTTACCTGGATACACTGAGAGTGCTTCTCCCCCAAGCTAGCTCTTTCGGTGAGGGTTCGGTATTGTAAGTCCTTTGAACTGGACTTCTCCTTGTGAAGTTCATTGATCAAGTACCTTGGTTTGTTCTGAAGATGAAGGTTCTTGTGATGATGCCTCTAATGGTGATGCCACCTTCTTCCGCCAAACTTGTCTTGGATTTGAGTTTTTATTTTGGTTTGACAGGTTCAAGACCTTCACTTATAGAAATAGGGGAATCGATTTCCCCACACTTTGCTTGAAGTGTGTCCTATCATAAAACTAAGGTAGAGATCAAGTGCATGGGCTCTGTTGGTTGGAAAACACCAATAGAACCAAAACTTTATTTATTCTTCTCTAACCTTAGGCACATTGAATAAGATGAAGTTGATGTTATGTGCTGTGTTCATTTATATCATGGGTGAAAGGATCAAAGGATTGACCATGAGTGTAGCATTTAAGTACATTTGGCAAAAAAGGGTTGAGTTTCCTAACCTTGCAAGGATTGTCTATCTATAAATCTCTACATGATTATAACTATCATCTTCCAAAGATAAGATTTGCAAAGTTTTAGATCATTTGGTTAAGACTATGAGATGAAGAAAATGGTGCTAGGAACAAGCTTCGAAGAACTAAACATGTTGAGTAAGTCAAATTGGATCAAGTAAATTATAACTCAAATATATTTTGTTTCTTATTTATGTGCCTACCAGAATCAAGGAAAAGATTTTTAAATAATGACCATTTACCTTTGGATGTTACCTGTATCATTGGAGCATGATGCCACCATATGACAAAGGGTAGATGACTCGTGATGGTCCTTCCCATTTTGCTTGAAGTTTTCCTTGTTTGGCTAGCCTTGCAGCTCAACTTGAGCTGTTCATGAGCTTCCTGTCTCCTAGATTGCACCCTTTCTTTCTCATCCTTTTGTCATGCCATCTTTCTACTCTTCAATCTTTTGACACCCTATTAGACCTTCCACCTCACTCATTGTTTTATGCCTACAAAGGATTAGTGGACAACACATACCTGAAGTAATATACAATTTTGAAACATGGGTTGTTTGTCTAGAATTTTGTAGTTTTCATCTATGCTAATGAAAAGATGGTGTTAGAATTATATTAGCATAGGTTTTGTTTATCATATTCTATATAGGCATGGCTCATGTAACACCTCTGGTGTTACGAGCTCGCTTAGCACTTTAACTAAGGCCTAAAAGAAATTAATTAACCAAGCTCTCGTGTTTTAAAGTTTTAAACTCACATAAAATGATAAAACAAATTATCCATGTTTGTATAGCTCGATGGTTCCCGCGAGTACCTTGGTTTGATGTAGTTTGTGGGTTGGTTTGGCGCTGCGACATTATCTAAAAAATATCCTGAAGTCCCTATCATAACGTACTGGAACTCGTCCATGCTACTCGACCCGTCTACCTACGTCAGTCGCATTGCCGGCCGTGTCGCTATTGCTGTTGACCACGCGCAGGCGCACTTCTTTGGAGCTATCCATGCCAACTGACATGCTCTGTCGGCCACCTTGGGCCAAGCCAAATCCTCCCCATCCTTCTCTGCTCTAGACCACAACATCACGTCACTGTCTTGCAACACGTCGTGGTCGCAGGTCCACGGCCGGTACCACCCGCCTATCGTTTCTTCCCTTTTCCCTTCGTGCTTGAGCTTCCTCTATTTCTCCATGCTGGACACAGCCCTAGCTCTTGCTTTCTTTTCCCTTTGCTCCTCCATAGCTCCACCGCATGCTGCACTAGCTCCTCCTTGCACCCGAGCGTGCCCACGCCCTCGGCTCTACGCTGCCTATGCCGCATCCCACATGCCACCATCGGATGCATCATGCTTGCACGCCGTGCCCGCAGCATCGCCCCAACATGAGCACTGGTGCCCCTCCTTGCTGCGCTATTGCCACGCTGCTGCACCTCGCTACCACTCCCCTCCTTCTTCCTTCCCTACGAACGTCCACTGCTCGTCCCATTGCCGTGCACCCACAGCCACCCTAGCCTTGAGCATCACCGTGGTCCAGCTCCTGTTCCCCCCACAGCGTTGCCTCGTGCCCTGACCCGCTCCACTACCGTGCACGAGGCCCACGGTGCCATCCCTCTCCTTCCCCCTCTGCCTTGGTCCACCACCATGGCCAGGCGTGCCATGACCCGTGGCTCTCTCCCGCGCGCATGCTCACCGGAGCTACAAAGTGCCTCCCCACCGCTCGTCACTAGTCCTCGCGGGCACATGCGTGAAGTCCTCTACCACACCGTGCTGAGCCCGCTCAGTACCTTGGCACCCACGCACGTCTCCACTTCCTTCCCACGCTGCGCAACCACCCCAGCTACACCGCTGTCGCCCGGCCACCATGCGTGATGCGTGCACCCCTCGGTCTCACGATGCTCCGTGCCAAGTCCCCATCGTGACGCACCACCGTGCCCATAGCCGCTCATGCCCAGAGCCAACCGCATCCACCGAGCCGCGTAGCCCCCTCGATAAGCAGCCCCTTCCACGCCTGGAGGCCTTCCCCATGCCAGACCTCCCCAGCTTCGCATTGTCGGGGTATGCACGTCTGCCTCTATCAGGCCGCTAGGCGTCATCCCCGCGTTTGTTGTCGTGCCAAGCTCCTCTGCTTCACCGGACCTCGGCCGCCCCTTCCCGGTCCTCTCCGAGCCACCATGGTTGCCACTGTGGTCGCCACTACCCCAGCCCGCATTGGTCCACTGCTCCACTATGGCTCCACAGCGCGCTGAGCCATCATCGCTCGGCCCCAGCACATGCTCACGCCACGCCGCACACGCGGGCTGCCTACACCGGCCTGACCATGAGCACCCCTGCCTTGCTAGCACGCCTGAGCCCCCGCTACGCCCCTCCGCCGCCAACCTCACCCCCCTACCGCGCAACTCTGCCTTGGCCAGTCACCGTTTCCACCGGCCAGCTCCTCTGCCTCTGCTCTGTAATGTAGGGAAGGTAAAAAGGGTATATATCCAAGCAATAGAGTTATACAGGGTTGTTTTGTGAAATACATGACTCGCTTCAATAGTACTATGGACCTAAGGCTGAATAGGGGGAAGCATAGGGGCTATTTTGCGAAAATGCCACACCATCAGCCGCCCGGGCCAGCTTGCTGCCTATGTTGTGGACCGGCTTGGCTAGGCCACGAACGTGACCGGGCCGCTGCTGAGAGCTGGGCCACATGCCCGCCTTGGGCCACTCGCACCCCGCCCCGTGTTGGGCCTGCTCGCGCTGCTGGGCCACCTACCCCACTAGGCTGGCCGGCTGCTCACCCATGCACCTCGCTTGGGCCACTGGCCGCGTGCGTCCATGGGCCATCCGCCGCCAGCACGCCGTTGGGCCGAGGTCGGGCCGTCAGCCTCTTTGATTTCTAGGGCGATTTCTCATTTAACTTATAAGATAAATTTGAAAAATCAAAATAAAATAGTATAAGAATCCAAAAATGGTGAAACCAGTTTTGTGGAGCTCGTAAAATCCTACCCTACCTGCTAGTATAATTTGTTCACATAGTTGGATAATATTCTTAGGAAGCTATATAATTAATTAGAGATAATTAATATTGAAAAATATAAACTTGTAGGAATTTCCAAGATAAGTTGGTAATATTGTTGAATCTGAAATTTGTATAGTAGACTCCTAGCAATATTAGTTACTCACCATAATTTTTGTAGCTCTAGAATAATTAGTTGCTAGATAAATAATAATGCTCTAATTCGAATAAAGATTAAATTGACAAAATGAAATAAAGAGGCAACTTGGGTTTATATAACTAAATTAATCATTGGGAAATAACGCCTTATCCAACAATGTGTATATGTAGCCTGAGTATAGCCATCGCTAGAACTAGCCTGTTGACTCGAGAGGCGTACGTCATATGTTATGAGTCCTGATTTCAGTCAATTAAATACATCTTTGCATTGCATTACCTTGCATATCATGATAGGGACGTCGATGGATCACGGAGTCATTGGGAGTTGCTGGAGAAATGGTGCTTTTGGAGATCATGTCGCCATGATGGAAAACTAACTTCTGATTATATTTTACCTAGGCAAGCCCCGGTGCATAACCCCTAATTTTCTACAGTTTAAATTATATTTGTGCATCAAGTTTTAAGGAGTTGAATGAAACCCACTTGCATATATATCTTTATCCTATGAGTCTTACTAGTATGACAAGATCATGTAGAATGCTATGCTATAGGACTCCTGTAGAAGTCAAGGGATTGCCTGTCACTCATGAGATATAGGAAATATGTTACTATATGATTATCACTTGGAATATATAAAATGGTGGAAAGGAAAATGGTGACCAAGTAGGGATATTGTTTGGGTATTGGTGGGTGTAAGAAGTTGTGTCGCCGCGGATGCAGGGCATGGCTTGGTTATACTGTATTTCCCGATCTGGTTGGTTAAGGATCAATCGTTGCATAAGACTCTAGGTAGGTCACAGACTTATTATCTCGAGCACATACTTGTGTATGGGTGCTTGGAAGACTTGTTGCTCTCTTGTCATGGATCCGGCTCTTTTTGGACCGACTGTTAGGGTTTTATTTTGGTGGAGGAGGTCCTTGCACCATACTGAGTCCGGGACTTAGGGGTGGGTCTTGGAGTCCTAGTTTAGACAGGGACCTGGACACCTGAGATAGGAGAGTGATGGGTTGGTCCTGCTTGTGCCTAGGGTACAAGCGGGACGTGTCTTTTCGGGGTACCCAGCTAGGGGCATTGATTTGTGAATCGCCGGGCGATCCGGTACGGCTTGTCTACGGTTTAGCATCGTAGTAAGAACTGAAAGATGAAAGATGGACAAAGGAAATCTGATTGCTTACCACCTACTTGAAAGTAGCAAAGGTGCTTACATAGAATGGTTAGTTAATGAACCAATGCGGCTATTAATAAAATTGAATGTAAGGATGCACGCTTAGTAATGCTTCCTGCAATGCAATGAATCCACAAGCCAGATAGCCTTGGATATCCTTGGAGTCTTTTCTTTTCTCCTATCGAGTAAGTCTTGCTGAGTACAATTGAGTACTCAGGGTTTTATTCCCCCTGTTGTAGGTGACAGGTGGATGCTAAAGCAGACTCTTGTGTGTGGATTCCTCCTGGTGGGCTCAGCGAGGATTCCTTTACGCTGCGATCGTAGTTGTTATTTATAACTCTCACCAAATACTTTTATAAATAAAAGTATCATAATCTGTTGTCATAGTCTATATGTCAATACTTCATCATGTCATTAATAGATGTTTATTTTTGCTGTAACTCTGTTCACATGTTTCTATTTCGTTGTTCAATTAAATTGTTTATAACACTAATAATATGATTTCATTCCACTGTTATATTAATAAATGTTATACTATGATGTTGTATTAAAAGTGATGTAAGAAATGGTTACGAATGATGTAAGCTTTATTCTCTCATTTGTGATCCTGATGGCAAAAATGTGGATTTTTAGGTTCTCCCCTTGGGGTGTGCCCGACAGAACCGAGTAATTTAATGTTCTCCCTCGAGTGCTTAGTGTCTAATAGAAGACAAGCACTCCTGTGAGGCATTAGATTAGGCGGTTCTGCCATAGCTCAAGGTAAAGGTAACTTGCAGCAAAGACAAAAAGAATGACCATGAATGAGTTGTGTCTTCTTTGCGCAACGTTATTGGAGTTCATCATGTGCCTTGCTTCATCTCTTATTTGAATTGATCTCATGATTTACCCAAATTGAATTAAGAGTTTCCTGTGGGGGTTAGTCCAACAAAATAACCAGTATCTACTACAGCATACTTATCAGCTCAAAAATCAACCTAGACAGGTCTAGTCCAAGAACTAGCCTAAAAGGACTTGGGATTCTCCATGATACAATTTTACATCACAGGGATATTGAAGTAGCCCTTGATTTACATGTCCTCGAAATCCAAGATTTCAACATCTTGATAGGGCATCCCTTAGAAAAACTTATCGTGGAGCCTCCTTCATTAGGGGCATTAAACGTAAAGTTGGGAAGAGACACTTTTACCATTCCTATCACTCAAGCCAAAAACTCAGTGGCAGAATCTCTCTACCATCTTAACTTGCCCCAAGGAAGTTATGTCAGTTTTACCCTTTGATTCCCCCGAGTCATCCTTAGAAAAGATGCAAAACTCTTCATAGAAGAAGAGGATGACTTAGGAGAAACAATGATCTTCCCCAAGAGGAAGCACCGGCACGACCTCCGGTTGAGGTAAAACCCTTGCCCATTGGCCTATGCTATGCTTTCCTAAATGGTGACAAAGAAACTCCTGTAATCATTAGCGATAAGCTTTTTGATGAGGAGACATCCAAACTCATCGCCATCTTAGAAAAAAGGTCAGTCTTCATGTATTCTTTGCAAGATCTTAAGGGGATTAGTCCAACTCTCTGTACCCATTGCATTCCGATAGATCCATTGAGTACGCCATCTCGGGAGCCTTAGCGTAGGCTCAACAATGCGATGCGGGAAGTCATGAAGAAGGAAGTCCTCAAACTTCTTCATGCTAGGATTATTTATCCCATACCACATAGCGACTAGGTTAGTCCTGTCCAAGTGGTTCCAAAGAAAGGAGGCATGACGGTCATTCAAAACAATAAAAACAAGTTAATCCCACAACGGACCTCATGGGGTGGAGAATGTGCATTGATTACCAAAAACTCAATGTGGCAATAAAGAAAGACCACTTCCAGTACCTTTCATTGATGAAATTTTAGAGCGGTTGGCGAAGCATTCTTTCTTCTATTTCCTTGATGGGTATTTGGGATATCATCATATTCCCATCCACCTCAATGATCAGAGCAAGATCATTTACATGCCCGTATGGAACATACGCCTATCACAATGTCATTCAGGTTGTGTATTACACCCGTGTCATATCAACAATGCATGAATGTCTATTTTTCTCAGACATGATAGAAGAATCATGGAGGTTTTCAGGGACGATTTTTTAGTCTATGGCAAAACCTTTGATCATTGTCTAGAAAATCTAGACAAGTCTTGCAAGAGATGCCAAGAGAAGGACCTTTACTTAACTAAGAAAAGTGCCACTTCATGGTCTATGAAGGCATCATTCTGGGGCTCCTTGCATCTAAGAGGGGGATTGAGGTAGACAAGGCCAAAGATAAAAGTCACTGAGCACTACCACTCCCCCATGAATGTAAAAGGGATCCATAGCTTCCTAGGTCATGTAGGGTTCTATAGGTGGTTTATCAAGGATTTTTCAACAATTGCTAGACCCCTCACAAACCTGCTAGCTAAGGATGGACCTTTTGAGTTCACAGATTATGTGCTTAAACGCTTTCCACACTCTTTAGAAAGCACTCATCTCAGCACCAAACATCCAACCCCCCAATTGGTCGCTACCATTCAAGATCATGTGTGATGCTAGTGACTATGCTATTTGTGCGGTCCTCGGCCAACCAAACATAAGAAGCATCACTCAATCACATACGCTAGCAAAACACTGATAGGAGCACAAACTTAACTACGCTACCATAGAAAAAAGAGCTCTTAGCAGTCATTTTTGATATCGACAAGTTTAGGTATTACTTAGTGGGTTCAAAAGTTATCATTTATACTAATCATGCTACACTTAAATATTTGCTCACTAAGAAAGGTGCTAAACCTAGGGTTAATATGATGGGTTCTCTTACTCCAATAATTTGACCTTGAGATAAAAGATAAAAAGGGAGTAGAGAACAATTGTCGTCGATCATCAATCGTTTGCAAGTCACTAACATGCAGGAACTCCTAATAAATGAATTCCTACGCGACAACATGCTACTAAAGGTGATAGACACAAACCCATGGTACGCGAACACATTCATGAACTTCATGGTTTTAGGATACATACCACCGAGTAAAAACAAAAGGTCAGAAGCTTACAAGCAGAAAAGCAGATGGTCCACCTTTGGGATGACCCATACTTGTACAGGGTATGCTTTGATTGGACCTATTGAGGAGATGTGTTGCCAATGGTGGAAGGACTTCAAATCAATGAGAAATGCCATGCAGCAAACGTAGTGGAGGCCAGTACAGAGGATTGCCTGCACACACGCCAAAATCTGGCAAGGGTGAAGGTTCTTCGGGTCAATGATGTATGTAAGACAACAAGGTGGTTCGTCCAAAGGGCCAAAAATGCGAGCCTACAAGGTGGTCATTAACGCTCACAAATGCAGTGCCTTTTCCCACTACAACCTACAAGTGAGATCTTTGTATGTTTGGGTGCATTGACCGTCATGGGACCAATTCCGAAAAGTCCCATGACAGCGAGTACATCCTCATCGCTGTTGACAACGTGTCAAAATGGGTGGAAGCTTTACCCTACAGAGCTGCTGATGCCAGGCATGCAAGGAAGATGTTTCATGAAGTGATCTTCCCTCGCTTTGGAACACCACGAATGGTGAGCGATGGAGGATCCCACTTCATTAACAAAACCTTTAGAGCCTTCCTGAAAGAGCTTGGGGCCAAGCACAACATTGCCACCCCATACCATCCTCAAACAAGCGATTAGGCAGAAACTTCAAATAAACAGATCAAAAATTTCCTATAGAAAGTGGTCAATGAATGGGAACATGATGGAAAGATAAGCTACCTGATGCACTTTGGGCATATAGGGCAGCTTATAAAACTCCCATTGGCTTGTAGCCGTTCTAGCTCATATATGGGAAAAGCAGCCATTTACCAGTTGAGCTTGAACACCGAGCTCACTAGGCCATAAAAAGCTAAAACATGGATGTGAAGCTAGTCGGTAGAAATTGTCAAAAACAATTTGCCAAGCTAAAAGAATGACGAGAGAAGGCATACCACAGTGCCAAGCTCTACAAGGAAAGAACTAAGAGATGGCACGATCACTAAATCCAATACAAAGAATTCAAGGAGGGAGATAAGGTTCTTCTGTTCAACTCTCGAGTCAAACTCTTTGGTGAAGGAAAACTAAGAAGCAAATGGCAAGGACCATACACCGTCATCGACACTTTGCCACATGGCGTGATCACCATTCAGGACGATGATGGTAACATTTTCAAAGTTAACGGTCAATGTTTAAAAGTTTTCTTAAAGCCTTCTTATAACACTAACTGTTGGTATATTTTAATGAACATAGATAAATCCGCAAGCGCACGGATACCACTATAGCTTTCACCTGGAAGTATTCCAAGTATCATATCCACAGGGAAACATGTGAGACTAACTATGGTCTAATTTAACTAAGGGTAGCAACAAGGTTAGGATAAATAGGAGCGTAGTGAGGAAAACTAAGGTTCTCTAATTTTGACTTGGGTAAGCTATGTCTTCTACTATTCAACTAGGGACATTACTAGGGAAAGACACCAACAAAGGATGATTTCCTTCAAAACCACATCCTACGTGCCCTTACAAATGGGAGGTGGACTACAAAGGATTCAATGAGGCTATAAGAGTCACTGTCACGAGCTACCAATGATCTAGAATGCAGGATGCATCCACAAGTAACCAGAGTCTAAGCACCATGCTTACACTACAATTACTACTTTCCTCTTCTCGGATAAAGAATAAAGCACTCAAATGAGTTGTGAACCTGATGAATAATATAAACAAGCTTACTTGAATCAGAAGTTGATTACTAGAGAAATCTTAGAGGCAAGCTTAGATAGAACGTGGATCCACCAAGGTACAAGCCGTAGAGAGAACACTGACAGGCCGGCACCTCCTCCAAACTCATCCCTCACTCTCTATCTCACTATTTCTATTTATAAAACTAGATCCTATGGAGGACTAATCTTCTCTTGATAGCTGGCTCTAATCCTGATGAGGAGAATATGAATTAGGGTTTCAAGGATGGCTCCAGGCAGGGGTGGTAGGGCTAGTATATATAGGCCAGAGCATAAATGTGGTAGAACCTCCTAAGTTATAGGGCCCACATGCACCTATCACTGTCCGATGACCTTTGACATTTATGCATATGTTTCCATTAACTTAAAAAGACTGTCGGGTGTCCTCAGGGAACCCCGAATCATCCACGATTTCTGAGCAGGATCACGTTATAGAGTCATTGCAGTATTACAACATTTATTCAAATATCAATACCAGAGTAAAAACAGCAGAAGTCTTACAATAACATAATTTACAAAACAGTAGTTTCAAACCTCACAACTAGGTTCGATGTTTATTACAAAACAAAATAGTGGAGTGGCATTATAATATAATACAAAACACACAATGAAACTGCCCTACCCAAGGGCCACACATTTACTTCTCATCGTCATCACAAGGTACAACTATCATGCAGCACGATCCAAAACAGATCTGCTCATGAGGCTCACCTGCAATAAGGGTCAACAAACCCTGAGTACAAAAGTACTCAACAAGACTTAACCGAAATAAAACTGATAGAACTCAGGGATGCTGGCTCATGGGATTCAAGGTATGGCTTTAACAATAATCAAAGTTCTTTTGCGTAAAATCTCTTTAACAAAATTCTTTATATAGAAAACTTCATAAAATCATATACAAAGCTGACATGATCCAAGTTGAGATCATGAAACTTCATATCCAACACCTTCACAAGCCTTATTTGAGTTCCAGTTATTAGTACTACGATGATGAATAGAGAAGTGAGTCTCCATAACCAAGGAGCAACGACGATTTGAACCGATTAAACCCAGCTGGGAATTCCAGACCACTCGACATATGTAGGTCCCCGACCTACATAGATCAACCTACTCTCGGATCCTCTAGCAAGAATGGGTCCGCGCCACCCGAGAATATAGTACTCCACCAATCCAGCCCATTGCCACGTGGGTACACGCTATTCCTGCCATCTCTCCACTCCCAGTGCGCGAGTAGCCATTCTCATAATAGAATCGCCAAGTTCAGGCTTACCAGAGTATGTGGTTAGTACTACAAAGTCTCACCGCACACAGTTCAACAACGGACGTGCCTTAATCGACACAGGCAGAAAGAACCTGCTCACAAGACCTCCATGTCTTGTGGCTCACACACACCGAGTCCGCCCAGTCTAGATTTATTACTCCACATTCCCATATCACATGATAACATAAGTTAACCAAAATTCCATTTAAAATTCGCAGGTGATAGGTAATTACCTGACTTTCATCGTTCTACGCATAGCTAAGCATAACTAGGCATATACGAATTTAAAACTAGTAATATGGTAATTATGGAATAACAAGGTGGGTAATGTACCATTTTGACTTGTACTTGACTCCTAATCACTTAATGTAGTAAAAAGAAGCAAAAGCAAAATCAATTTGTAAAATACAAGGTAGGGTTGTATGCATCTGGGGCTTGCCTTCATTGACGGAAAAGTCCAGTTCCTGCAACGTTTCACAAGTATTCAATCCGACCTCAATAGACGGATTAACTTCCTCAACAACTTGATTAACTACCACGTGTTCACCTTCGTTCACTACATGTAATAACAATGCCATGTTTAACATGATGCGGGATATGAAACATGATGCTCGATGATGGATGCAAAATTTAACAATTTGAATACAACTTTCCTTCGTGGTACAGTTGAAGTCAACGAACTAAATCTTTTTTGTAACACATACATCAATTGCCAAGGATCATTATCAACTAATGACTCAAGGACATCACTCAATCAAAAATTCAAACAAAAACCTAATTCATTAAAGGTTACTATTTGCTTTTATGAATTAATTATTTAATTCAAAATTATGAAATAAATCAACTTATTCTAATTGAGCTAAATTTTTTTGTAAATGTTCATTACATGATAAGTAAGTGGCAAAACAAATTTCATAATTTTTGGACAATTAAATAAGCCTAGAAAAATCATGGAAATTCATTTATTAATAAATTGAGCAAATTTTATCACATTCAAAAAGTACTGAAAAACATCATTTCATATTTTTCATAAATACTATACATCACAGAGAAGTCACACAAAAATTTTCATAATTTTTGGAGCTCCAAATAAAACTACACAAAACAAATAAAAACATACACTATTCATTCAAATCTGAAAATAGAAAAATCCCATTTGAACGTTGAGTCACTGACAACCCGACCCCACCTGTCATCCCTAATCTCACACGCTGACCATGGCAACGATGGCGCTGACCGACGATATCTCATCGACGGTGAGACCAACAGCGACGGTGAGGATACTAACATGATCACTACGTCACAACGCATCGATTTATGGCACTAACGCGACCAATTACAGACTGAACTAAGCACTACGCCGACCATGGCGGCCACGACGGCGCTGCTGCACTATGCCAGCAATGTGAGACCTATAAAGCTTAAATGAATGGCTCAGGAAGTACTAGTAGCTCACCCCGAACGAGTTGGAGCCAAGAGCCAAGCTAGATGATCAACGGAGGCGCTGGTCGACGTTCACAGCAACCACGGCGGAGCACGCAACGACGACGGCGATGTTCCAGCGGCTGTGGTGGACAAAATGGTCAATCAACAAGGCACAAAGCACCACGGCATCATGGAGAAGCTGAAACAATGCTTCCCGAGGTCAGAAGCTCACCGTAGAGTGCTGGCCATGATAGAGCAGCCACGACGGAGATGTTGCCGGCCGTGAGGAAGAAGAGTGCGCACAGCAAGTTCTCGGCGAATATAGGCGACCAAGGTTGGTTGGCTGGGTGCGCAAGGAATAGGCGAAGCTAGGACGGGCTTTGCCGAGATGGCAATAGCGCTAGGTCGACGGTGAGAGCTCGACGGAGCTGCGGTGATGGTGACGGGAAAAACAGAGGAGGAAGAAAAACGACGACAACGGCGTCTCGGTTCTTATAACGCGACTCAGAAGCTCAAGGAAGCCACGACGGAGCCGTTTCCATGCCAGTGCGACGCCAAGGACGGCCATGACGCGCCTGGAACGCCAAAGAAGAAAACGCCGGCAATGTAGCTTCGGCGGTGGACACTGTTCACAAAAATTACAGTTTTGCCATTCGCCAAATTTCACAAATTACTCCCAATTTTTCATAACAACTCAAAAATCTCCAAAAACAAAAGTTGTTCAAAATCAAAAGTTCTACAACTTTGCTTTTATACCCATCTCCTAATTCAGTCTAGATTTTGAAATGAACTTTTGAATTTGAATAGGGAAATTTAATGAATTACGCCTTTTTGAATTACTCAAGATTTTTCTAAACAACTTGAAAAACTCCAAAAACAAACTTTGTATAACTTGTCAAGCTCTACACTTTTGCTTTTGGGCTCAACCCCAAAATATGCTTAGATTTTGAAATGGATTTTTAGGGTAGGATTTAAATGCTGAAAATCTGGGTTTTCACGAAGAATTCAAAATCAAACAAACTTTGAACTTGAGTCAAACAATACAATTCAACACATACCACATGAATATAAACTTGTTTTAGTGTATGCATCTCAAAGTTTTTAATATGACCAATTGCCTTGCAATGCATATGATGATATGACAGTTTTAGTATTTAAACACCCGGGGTGTTACAATCCTTCCCCCTAAAAGAAATCTCGCCCCGAGATTCAAAGCCATAGAGTAAGTAATGGAAAAGGAAATGTGTCAGTCCAAAAACATCCAAAACTTGTCCATAAAACAGCTGAGGTTCCTTTACAAAACACAATTTGTAGCAACCGAGCTCAACTAACATTACTCTATTCTATATTGACGCTAGAAACTCTAGAAACTTTTCTAACAAGTAATCTTCTGATTCCCAGGTAGCTTCCTCTTCTGAATGTTGATTCCATTGTATTTTATAGAACTTGATTGTCCATCTTCGAGTAACACGATCTTTCTGATTTAACACTCGGATAGGATATTCAGAATAAGTTAAATCCGGTTCTAGTTCCACTCCTTCAACTTCAATATTCTGTTCAGGCACTCGGAGACACTTTTTTCAATTGAGAAATATGGAACACATCATGCACAACTACGAGATGTTCAGGTAATTTCAAGCGATATGCCACTTTTCCATACCTTTCCAAAATTTGATATGGTCCAATATATCGGGGTGCCAACTTTCCTTTAACACCAAAACAGGTAACTCCCTTCATTGGTGATACTTTCATATATACAAAATCTCCTTTGTTAAATACCAATGGTCTCCATCTTTTATCTGCATAACTCTTTTGGCGGGACTGAGCTATCTTCAAATTACTCTGTATTTGCCTAACCATGTCTTCTGTTTCTTTCACAAGGTCAACTCCAAAGAATCTTCTTTCTCTAGGTTCAGACCAACTCAACGATGTTCTGCATCTACGACCATAGAGTGCTTCAAATGGAGCCATTCTAATGCTTTCTTGATAACTATTGTTGTATGAGAACTCGGCCAAAGGTAAGCACTCATCCCACTTATTGGAATAGTTAAGGACACAACACCTTAACATATCTTCAAGTACTTGATTGACTCTTTCAGTCTGTCCATCAGTCTGTGGATGATAAGCTATACTATACAGAAGTTTGGTACCTAATGAAGAATGCAATTGTTTCCAAAAGTTGGAGACAAACTATGTACCCCATCTGACACAATAGTCTTGGGTACTCCATGGAGACTCACAATTTGCTCTAAATACATCTTGGCATACCATATAGTGGGATATGTATTCTGGACTGGAAGAAAATGTGCTGATTTGGTTAGTCGATCTACAATAACCCATACTAAATCAAATCCCTTTGATGTCTTAGGTAGACCAACAATAAAATCCATACTTATGTCCTCCCATTTCCAAGATGGAATAGGTAATGGTTGTAATTCACCAGCAGACCTCAAATGTATAGCTTTCACCTTTTGACAAGTATCACACTTTGCTATATATCTAGCAATCTCTATTTTCATTTTAGTCCACCAGAATCTTTGCTTCAAACCATGGTACATCTTGTTACTTCCCGGATGGATAGATAACCTAGTAGCATGTGCCTCTTCTAGAATTGACTGCCACAACTGAGGAACTTTTGGTACCACTAGGCGATCCTTGAACCATAACACACCTTCATCATCTACGCTGAAGCATTCTGCTTTTCCATTTTTGACTCTTTCCTTGATATGGGCTATACCCTTGTTTTCCTTCTCAGCAATAATAACTTGATCTCGAATAGTGGCTTCAACAATTATGTTGGTCAAACTACCTTGTTGAATTACTTCTACATTCAACTTCTCCATTTCTTAACATAGCGTCAAACCTATTGTTCTCACTGCTAGACAATTGCAATAACTTTTGCGACTAAGGGCATCTGCAACCACATTTGCTTTACCGGGGTGATAATGTACTTCCAAATCATAATCCTTAATCAGTTCTAACCATCTTCTTTGTTGCATGTTCAACTCTGACTGAGTAAAGATATACTTTAAGCTCTTATGGTCTATATACATATGGCATGTATTACCAAGTAGGTAATGCCGCCAAATCTTCAGAGCATGAACCACAGCTGCTAACTCCAGATCATGAGTCGGATAGTGTTCTTCATGTTGCTTAAGTTGCCTGGACGCATAGGTAATGACTCGGCCTTCTTGCATCAACACACATCCAATACCAATACTTGAAGCATCACAATAGACATCAAATGGCTTTTCGATATCAGGTTGGGCTAACACTGGCGCAGTAGTCAACAGTCTCTTCAAAGTCTAGAAAGCCTCCTCACACTCTGATGACTAGACAAACTTGACTTGATTCTTCAACAATTCAGTTATGGACTTTGATATTTTAGAGAAATCTGGAATAAACCGACGGTAATACCCCGCCAAACCCAGAAAACTCCAAACTTGATGAACTATGGCTGGCGGTTTCCAATCAAGCACATCCTTCACTTTGTTGGGATCAACTGCAACTCCTTCGGCTGACAAGACATGTCCAAGAAATTGCACTTCCTTAAGCCAAAAATCACACTTGCTGAACTTGGCATATAGTTGATGTTCTCTCAAGCGGGTCAGAACAATTCTGAGATGTTCCGCATGTTCTTTCTTATTCTTGGAATATACTAAAATGTCATCAATAAACACCACTACAAACTTGTCTAGCTCAAGCATGAATACTGAGTTCATCAGATACATGAAATGAGCTGGAGCATTTGTCAATCCAAAAGACATTACCAAATATTCATATAATCCATATCTTGTGGTAAATGCCGTTTTGGGAATATCTTCCGGCTTTATCTTGATTTGGTGATATCCTGACCTCAAATCTATCTTGGAGAAAACTTTTGCTCTGGCCAATTGATCAAAAAGCAAATCTATCTGAGGTAAGGGATACTTATTCTTGATGGTCACTTCATTCAACGGATGATAGTCAACACATAACCTTAGGGTCTCATCTTTCTTTTTCACAAATATTGCCGGACATCCCCAAGGTGATGAACTAGGTTGAATAAATCCTTTCTCAATCAATTCTTGTAACTGAGTCTTCAACTCGGCCAATTCCTTAGGTGGCATCCTATAAGCTCTCCAAGAAACCGGAGCTGTTCTAGGTTGCAACTCTATGTTAAACTGGACATCCCTATCAGGTGGTAGACTAGGTAAATCTTCTGGAAACACATCCGGAAATTCACACACTACCGGAATATCTCTAATCTCTTTGACAGCAGTTGCACAAATCTTGCCCATTGATCTTCTTCTTCTTCCTCTTCCGATTCGTTATCATCGACAAGGATGACACCGGGGTCCATGGCATCAGCTTGGGGCTCATGATTAGGATTTAGTAGATTGCTTAGCCTATGAACTTCCTCATGCAGATATGTATTATGTTCTTCTAAATCTTCTACATAGAATTCTAGCTCATGAGTTCTAGCTCTAGCTACATTTTTCCCTATGCCAAGCCTCATTTCGTCCCTCCACTGTATGAACTAACATGCTTTTGCAGTTCCTGTGTGCGGTAGTGAGACGCCTCAATTGATCCTATAATTCTCCTACCTGTATAGCCCAAAGCCCTATCTCTAGTAGCTTGTGCTAACTCTGTAGAAATCCTCTATATCTCTGCTTGGGGATCAGGCCTAGAACTACTACTGCTAGCACCGTCATTCCTAGGGGCAAGTTGGTGACGAGGAACTCCTTTGGGTCCAGTGGACTTACGGGGCATCATGTTGGCACGAGCCATACTGTAGGAAGCCAATTTAATCCAAGTAAGACCATTTGATCAAAGTCTGAAGAGCAGCTATGATGGATTACATTACTCAAACTAGTCTCACTACTCAACTCCAGACTAAGAGGTGAAGGAAGTAATGAGTGAATTAATAATGATGCATGAATCGTTCTTATTAACAAAAACATCAAAGTTTATAATGCACATAAACAACATTTATTTTTATATAGGGCATAGTAAGATTACTACTCCACCACACAAAACCTTTTTTGAATAAATACGGAATGGTGAGAAAGAAATAAGATAAGTCAGAAGCAATTTGGACCAAACTATCAAGTTAAATTTAGTCATCCCAAATCAATTTGAAGTTTTTGTAAAACAATACAACAAAAACCTTGCAACGATCGCTCTGATACCATTTTGTGGTAGAACCTCCTAAGTTATAGGGCCCACATGCACCTGTAACTATCCGACGACCTTTGACATTTATGCATATGTTTCCATTAACTTAAAAAGACTGTCGGGTGTCCTCGGGGAACCCCGAATCATCCACGATTTCTGAGCAGGATCACGTTACAGAGTCATTGCAGTATTACAACATTTATTCAAATATCAATACCAGAGTAAAAACAACGGAAGTCTTACAATAACATAATTTACAAAATAGTAGTTTCAAACCTCACAACTAGGTTCGATGTTTATTACAAAATGAAATAGTGGAGTGGCATTATAATATAATACAAAACACACAATGAAACTGCCCTGCCCAAGGGCCACACATTTACTTCTCATCGTCATCACAAGGTACAACTATCATGTAGCATGATCCAAAATAGATCTGCTCATGAGGCTCACCTACAACGAGGGTCAACGAACCCTGAGTACAAAAGTACTCAACAAGACTTAACCAAAATAAAACTGATAGAACTCAGGGATGCCGGCTCATGGGATTCAAGGTATGGCTTTAACAATAATCAAAGTTCTTTTGCGTAAAAGCTCTTTAACAAAATTCTTTATATAGAAAACTTCATAAAATCATATACAAAGCTAACACGATCCATGTTGAGATCATGAAACTTTATATCCAACACCTTCACAAGCCTTATTCGAGTTCTAGTTATTAGTACTACGATGATGAATAGAGAAGTGAGTCTCCATAACCGAGGAGCAACGACGATTCGAACCGATTATACCTAGCTGGGAATTCCAGACCACACGACATATGCAGGTCCCCGACCTACATATATCAACCTACTCTCAGATCCTCTAAAGCAAGAACGGGTCTGTGCCACCCGAGAATACAGTACTCCACCAATCCAGCCCATTGCCACGTGGGTACACGCTATTCCCGCCATCTCTCCACTCCTAGTGCGCGAGTAGCCATTCTCGTAATAGAATCGCCAAGTTCAGGCTTACCAGAGTATGTGGTTAGTACTACAAAGTCTCACCGCACATAGTTCAACAACGGACATGCCTTAATCGACACAGGCGGAAAGAACCTGCTCACAAAACCTCCATGTCTTGTGGCTCACACACACCGAGTCCGCCCGGTCTAGATTTATTACTCCACATTCCCATATCACATGATAACATAAGTTAACCAAAATTCCGTTTAAAATTCATAGGTGACAGGTAATCACCTGACTTTCATCGTTCTACGCATAGCTAAGCATAACTAGGCATATACGAATTTAAAACTGGTAATATGGTAATTATGGAATAACAAGGTGGGTAATGTACCAATTTGACTTGTACTTGACTCCTAATCACTTAATGCAGTAAAAAGAAGCAAAAGCGAAATCAATTTGTAAAATACAAGGTAGGGTTGTATGCATCCGGGGCTTGCCTTCGTTGACGAAAAAGTCCGGTTCCTACGACATTTCATAAGTATTCGATCCGACCTCAATAGACGAATTAACTTCCTCAACAACTTGATTAACTACCACGTGTTCACCTTCATTCACTACACGTAATAACAATGCCATGTTTAACATGATGCGGGATACGAAACATGATGGTCGATGATGGATGCAAAATTTAACAATTTGAATACAACTTTCCTTCGCGGTACAGTTGCAAGTCAACGAACTAAATCTTTTTCGTAACACATACATCAATTGCCAAGGATCATTATCAACTAATGACTCAAGGACATCACTCAATCAAAAATTCAAACAAAAACCTAATTCATTAAAGGTTACTATTTGCTTTTATGGATTAATTATTTAATTCAAAATTATGAAATAAATCAACTTATTCTAATTGAGCTAAAATTTTTTGTAAATGTTAATTACATGATAAGTATGTGGCAAAACAAATTTCATAATTTTTGGACAATTAAATAAGCCTAGAAAAATCATGGAAATTCATTTATTAATAAATTGAGCAAATTTTATCACATTCAAAAATTACTGAAAAACATCATTTCATATTTTTCTTAAATACTATACATCATAGACAAGTCACACAAAAATTTTCATAATTTTTGGAGCTCTAAATAAATCTACACAAAAATAACAAAAACATACACTATTCATTCAAATATGAAAATAAAAAAATCCCATTTGAACGTTGAGTCACTGACAACTCGACCCCACCTGTCATCCCTAACCTCACGCGCTGACCATGGCAACGATGGCGCTGACCGACGATATCTCGTCGACGGTGAGACCAACAGCGACGGTGAGGATACTAACATGATCACTACGTCACAACGCATCGATTTATGGCACTAACGCGACCAATTACAGACTGAACTAAGCACTACGCCGACCATGGCGGCCACGACGGCGCTGCTGCACTACGCCAGCGATGTGAGACCTATAAAGCTTAAATGAATGGCTCAGGAAGTACTAGTAGCTCACCCCGAACGAGTTGGAGCCAAGAGCCGAGCTAGATGATCAACGGAGGCGCTGGTCGACGTTCACAGCAACCACGGCGGAGCACGCAACGACGACGACGATGTTCCAGCGGCTGTGGTGGACAAAATGGTCAATCAACTAGGCACAAAGCACCACGGCATCATGGAGAAGCTGAAACAATGCTTCCCGAGGTCAGAAGCTCACCGTAGAGTGCTGGCCACGATGGAGATGTTGCCGGCCACGAGGAAGAAGAGCGCGCACAGCAAGTTCTTGGCGAATACAGGTGACCAAGGTTGGTTGGCTAGGTGTGCAAGGAATAGGCGAAGCTGGGACGGGCTTTGCTGAGATGGCAACGGCGCTAGGTCGACGGCGAGAGCTCGACGGAGCTACGGTGATGGTGACGGGAAAAACAGAGGAGGAAGAAAAACGACGACGACGGCGTCTTGGTTCTTATAACGCGACTCAGAAGCTCAAGGAAGCCACGACGGAGCTGTTTCGATGCCAGTGCGACGCCAAGGACGGCCACGACGCGCCTAGAACGCCGAAGAAGAAAACGCCGGCAATGTAGCTTCGGCGGTGGACACTGTTCACAAAAATTATAGTTTTGCCATTCACCAAATTTCACAAATTACTCCCAATTTTTCATAACAACTCAAAAATCTCCAAAAACAAAAGTTGTTCAAAATCAAAAGTTCTACAACTTTGCTTTTATACCCATCTCCTAATTCAGTCTAGATTTTGAAATGAACTTTTGAATTTGAATAGGGAAATTTAATGAATTACGCCTTTTTGAATTACTCAAGATTTTTCTAAACAACTTGAAAAACTCCAAAAACAAACTTTGTATAACTTGTCAAGGTCTACACTTTTGCTTTTGGGCTCAACCCCAAAATATGCTTAGATTTTGAAATGGATTTTCAGGGTAGGATTTAAATGCTGAAAATCGGGGTTTTCACGAAGAATTCAAAATCAAACAAACTTTGAACTTGAGTCAAATAATACAATTCAACACATACCACATGAATATAAACTTGTTTTAGTGTATGCATCTCAAAGTTTTTAATATGACCAATTGCCTTGCAATGCATATGATGATATGGCAGTTTTAGTATTTAAACACCCGGGGTGTTACAATAAATTCTGGACCCTCGGATCAAACTGACTTGAAAGAATAGCGTAGCTACAATCTAGGAGGCGGTGGAGAACTGAAATTTGAAGGAGGGGCTGATAGGTGGGCCCAAGGGGCCAGGCAGCCTGTCGATGGGGCCGGCCAGCCCCACATGGCAGCCACCTGCCCTCCACTTCGGTGGTTTGCCTTCTGGAGTCTTCTAGAGTCTTTCCACGATGGTTTTGCTATGGATAAACATGATTTGCTTTGACAAATAGGTACTCCTTGTTGGTTTTTTGGATAAACCCTGCTGAAAACATAGATTCACTAAAACTCATGGAATTTGTCAGTTTAAACCCCTAAATCTATGTTGGTGATCGTTTTTATACATTTATATAAGTTATGTTGATGGTTTATGATTGATGTTAACGATCGTCAACAAGCTCCCCCACACTTAACCTTTGCTAGTCCCTAAGTAAAGCCAAACTCAGTAATGGATCAAGAGTTGCACCAATGTTTTCACTCCTCAAAAGTACACATGCGTTCAAACAAGAATTTTCTGGATTAGAATAAACTGATCTAACTTTCAAACTTACCCATATTACCTTCAACCATGGAGCTTTTTATCCTTCACTTGGGTCTTGAGCAATTCAAAGATAGAATGATCAAGTTAAGCACTAGGTCTCAAAGTTCTTTGTTTAACCATAGCTCCGGAGTTTTTATCAATTTTCAAAATAAAACTCAGAGGTTCCATTGTATGAAACTCTCAAGTCTCTCAATATATGTGGTATTTGTGGATCCTCACAAAGGCAATAAAGATGTTATGCCTTTTTCTCTTCCTACCACTAATCCTTATGTGGAGTTCATAGGTACAGAGAAAGCTTGGGCATACTTGCAATGCGTATATTGTAAAGTCAAACAATGGATCCAAAGAGAGTTGAGTCATACAATCAAATCAAGATGTGCTATGTGTGGATGCATATGGTGGATATATATAGTGGCTAACATAAATCTACTTTGCTCCTTAAAAGCTTATCTCTCTTTTGAAACTTGGAAACACTTGCTAGAGAATAGGGGCTATCTTATTCATCTATTTTTTTAGGTGGGCATCTGAGTACCCATTGTTTTCAATATCTTGGACACTTGTCCATTTTTTTCTCAACTTTTTTTTCTTTATCTTCCCCCTTTTTTATGAATAACTTTTGCATAGCCCCGTGCCTCTTTTCTACAACAAAACTTTAGAAAGAGAGCAACAAGAACTTGGAGCATTTATTTGGGGGATGGAAAACCTATCAAGCATGTTTTTGTGTTCACTCCTAGTGTAGGAGTAGAACATTTTTGGGTGGATCTAGATGGAAGGCATGTTTTTGCGTACTCCTAGTGTAGGAGCAGCAGTTATATGTGGTGTCTTCGTGATCTTGATTTTAAGAGCGTGACAAACCTCTCATAAGGGTCAACAAAGCTTGACAAAACTCAATGCAAAAGTGAGCAGCATATATGAGGAAATTTTGCTGGCCTAAATAACATGTATGGCTTTAGTAGGAATTCAAGCTTTGTCATATAGGAACTCATCATGTAGTATTTTTGTGTTTTTCAAAAGATAAATCTCCAGAACTCTAGTGTCAATTGGAACAAGATAAACAACAGCTCAGACCTTCTCATACCTTATCGGTCAATTACCTAGACTTAGATCAAGCATATGCTACCCATGAGTTTCAAGTTTAGAGTAAACCCTTATGTCAAAACAATCTTATCCAAAACTCAGGAGAATTCAAGGCTGAAAGCTAGGTACTTGAAAGGAATTACAATAGAGCAACTATTCATCATTTCCATTAAAGAGATTATTCCGAGCCCTCTTTATTTATTCAACTCTTAAAAATAAATTAACGCAAACTAGACATACCTTTTATTTTGTTTTTAATTTCACTAGAACACACATTAGTACTATAGCTATATATATTTATTATAAAGATAACTTTTTATTTTGTTTCATTCATCATTTTCTTAACTATTAAAAATAAACTAAACTAAAAAGGGAAAGAATACTTACCTGGATACACGAGAGTGCTTCTCCCCCAAGCTAGCTCTTTCGGTGAGGGTTCGGTATTGTAAGTCCTTTGAACTGGACTTCTCCTTGTGAAGTTCATTGATCAAGTACCTTGGTTTGTTCTGAAGATGAAGGTTCTTGTGATGATGCCTCTAATGGTGATGCCACCTTCTTCCGCCAAACTTGTCTTGGATTTGAGTTTTTATTTTGGTTTGACAGGTTCAAGACCTTCACTTATAGAAATAGGGGAATCGATTTCCCCACACTTTGCTTGAAGTGTGTCCTGCCATAAAATAAGGTAGAGATCAAGTGCATGGGCTCTGTTGGTTGGAAAACACCAACAGAACCAAAACTTTATTTATTCTTCTCTAACCTTAGGCACATTGAATAAGATGAAGTTGATGTTATGTGCTGTGTTCATTTATATCATGGGTGAAAGGATCAAAGGATTGACCATGAGTGTAGCATTTAAGTACATTTGGCAAAAAAGGGTTGAGTTTCCTAACCTTGGAAGGATTGTCTATCTATAAATCTCTACATGATTATAACTATCATCTTCCAAAGATAAGATTTGCAAAGTTTTAGATCATTTGGTTAAGACTATGAGATGAAGAAAATGGTGCTAGGAACAAGCTCGAAGAACTAAACATGTTGAGTAAGTCAAATTGGATCAAGTAAATTATAACTCAAATATATTTTGTTTCTTATTTATGTGCCTACCAGAATCAAGGAAAAGCTTTTTAAATAATGACCATTTACCTTTGGATGTTACCTTTGTCATTGGAGCGTGATGCCACCATATGACAAAGGGTAGATGACTCGTGATGGTCCTTCCCATTTTGCTTGAAGTTTTCCTTGTTTGGCTAGCCTTGCAGCTCAACTTGAGCTGTTCATGAGCTTCTTGTCTCCTAGATTGCACCCTTTCTTTCTCATCCTTTTGTCATGCCATCTTTCTACTCTTCAATCTTTTGACACCCTGTTAGACCTTCTGCCTCACTCATTGTTTTATGCCTACAAAGGATTAGTGGACAACACATACCTGAAGTAATATACAATTTTGAAACACGGGTTGTTTGTCTAGAATTTTGTAGTTTTCATCTATGCTAATGAAAAGATGGTGTTAGAATTATATTAGCATAGGTTTTGTTTATCATATTCTATATAGGCATGGCTCATGTAACACCTCTGGTGTTACGAGCTCGCTTGGCACTTTAACTAAGGCCTAAAAGAAATTAATTAACCATGCTCTCGTGTTTTAAAGTTTTAAACTCACATAAAATGATAAAACAAATTATCCATGTTTGTATAGCTCGATGGTTCCCGCGAGTACCTTGGTTTGATGTAGTTTGTGGGTTGGTTTGGCGCTGCGACATTATCTAAAAAATATCCTGAAGTCCTATCGTAACGTACTGGAACTCGTCCATGCTACTCGACCCGTCTACCTACGTCGTCGGATTGCCGGCCGCGTCGCTATTGCTGTTGACCACGCGCAGGCACACTTCTTTGGAGCTATCCATGCCAACCGACATGCTCTGTCGGCCACCTTGGGCCAAGCCAAATCCTCCCCATCCTTCTCTGCTCTGGACCACAACATCACGTCACTGTCCTGCAACACGTCATGGTCGTAGGTCCACGGCCGGTACCGCCCGCCTATCGTTTCTTCCCTTTTCCCTTCGTGCTTGAGCTTCCTCTATTTCTCCATGTTGGACGCAGCCCTAGCTCTTGCTTTCTTTTCCCTTTGCTCCTCCACAGCTCCACCGCATGCTGCACTAGCTCCTCCTCACACCCGAGCGCGCCCACACCCTCGGCTCTGCATTGCCTATGCCGCATCCCACATGCCACCATCAGATGCATCATGCTTGCACGCCGTGCCCGCAGCGTCGCCCCAATGTGAGCACCGGTGCCCCTCCTTGCTGTGCTGTTGCCCCGCTGCTGCACCTTGCTACCACTCCCCTCCTTCTTCCTTCCCTGCAAACGCCCACTGCTCGTCCCATTGCCGTGCACCCACAGCCGCCCTAGCCTTGAGCGTCACCGCGGTCCAGCTCCTGTTCCCCCCCACAGCATTGCCTCGCGCCCTGACCCACTCCACTACCACGCGTGAGGCCCATGGCGCCATCCCTCTCCTTCCCCCTATGCCTTGGTCCACCACCGTGGCCAAGCGTGCGTGTCTCCACTTCCTCCCCGCGCCACGCAACCACCCCGGCTACGTCTCTATCGCCTAGCCACCACACATGATACGCGCGCCCCTCGGTCCAGCGATGCCCTACACCAAGTCCCTATCGTGACACGCCACCATGCTCGTAGCCGCTCATGCCCGGAGCCAACCGCTTCCACCGAGCCACGCAGTCCCACCGACGAGTAGCCCCTTCCGCGCCTGGAGGCCTTCCCCGTACCAAACCTCCCCTGCTCCGCACCGTCGGGGTTTGCATGTCTGCCTTTGTTAGGCCACTGGGCGTCGTCCTCGCGTTTGTTGCTATGCCAAGAATTTCCATGATAAGTTGGTAATATTGTTGAATCTGAAATTTGTATAGTAGACTCCTAGCAATATTAGTTACTCACTATAATTTTTGTAGCTCTAGAATAATTAGTTGCTAGATAAATAATAATGCTCTAATTCGAATAAAGATTAAATTGACAAAATGAAATAAAGAGGCAACTTGGGTTTATATAACTAAATTAATCATTGGGAAATAACGCCTTATCCAACAATGTGTATATGTAGCCTAAGTACGGCCATCGTTAGAACTAGCCTGTTGACTCGAGAGGCGTACGTCGTATGTTATGAGTCCTAATTTCAGTCAATTAATTACATCTTTGCATTGCATTACCTTGCATATCATGATAGGGACGTCGATGGATCATGAAATCAATGGGAGTTGCTGGAGAAATGGTGCTTTTGGAGATCATGTCGCCATGATGGAAAACTAACTTCTGATTATATTTTACCTAGGCAAGCCTCGGTGCGTAACTCCTACTTTTCTACGGTTTAAATTATATTTGTGCATTAAGTTTTAAGGAGTTGAATGAAACCCACTTGCATATATATCTTTATCTTGTGAGTCTTACTAGTATGATAGGATCGTGTAGAATGCTATGCTACAGGACTCTGGTAGAAGTCGAGGGATTGCCTGTCACTCGCGAGATATAGGAAATATGTTACTATATGATTATCACTTGGAATATATAAAATGGTGGAAAGGAAAATGGTGATCGGGTAGGGATATGGTTTGGGTATTGGTGGGTGTAAGAAGTTGTGTCACCGCGGATGCGGGGCATGGCTTGGTTATACTGTTTTTCTCTGTCTGGTCAGTTAAGGACCAATCATTGCATAAGACTCTAGGTAGGTCACAGACTTATTATCCCGAGCACATACTTGTGTATGGGCGCTTGGAAGACTTATTGCTCTCTTATCGCAGATCTGGCTCTTTCTGGATTGACTGTTAGGGTTTTATTTTGGTGGAGGAGGTCCTTGCACCGTATTGAGTCCGAGACTCAGGGGCGAGGGCTTGGAGTCCTAGTTTGGATGGGGACCTAGACACCCGGGATAGGAGAGTGATGGGTTGGTCCTGCTTGTGCCTGGGGTACAAGCGTGACGTGTGTTTTTGGGGTACCTAGCTGGGGGCATTGATTCGTGAATCATCGGGCGATCCGGTATGGCTTGTCTACAGTTTAGCATCGTAGTAAGAACTGAAAGATGAAAGATGGAAGATGGACAAAGGAAATCTGATTGCTTACCACCTGCTTGAAAGTAGCATAGGTGCTTACATAGAATGGTTAGTTAATGAACCAATGTGACTATTAATAAAAATCGAATGTAAGGACACATGCTTAGTAATGCTTCCTATAATGCAATAAACCCACAAGCCAGATAGCCTTGCATATCCTTGGAGTCATTTCTATTCTCCTATCGGGTAAGTCTTGTTGAGTACAATTGAGTACTCAGGGTTTTATTCCCCCTGTTGCAGGTGACAGGTGGATGTTAAAGCTGACTCTTATGTGTGGATTCCTCCTGGTGGGCTCAGCGAGGATTCCTTTACGCTACGATTGTAGTTGTTATTTATAACTCTCACCAAATACTTTTATAAATGAAACTTTCATAATCTGTTGCCGTAGTCTATATGTCAATACTTCATCATGTCATTAATAGATGTTTATTTTTGCTGTAACTCTGTTCACATGTTTCTATTCTGCTGTTCAATTAAATTGTTTATAACTCTGATAATATAATTTCATTCTGCTATTATATTAATAAATATTATACTCTGATGTTTGTATTAAAAGTGATGTAAGAAATTGTTATGAATGATGTAAGCTTTATTCTCTCATTTGTGATCCTGATTTAAAAAATGTGGATTTTCAGGTTCTCCCCTGGGGTGTGCCCGACGGAACCGAGTAATTTAGTGTTCTCCCTCGAGTGCTTAGTGTCTAAAGGAAGACAAGCACTCCTATGAGGCATTAGATTAGGCGGTTCTGCCACAGGTGGTATCAGAGCGCAAATGAAGAAATAAGGCTTCAAAAACCTTTTCTAAACCAAAATTTGACAACCCATTTTTGTAAGAAGTTAGGATGTTTTTATGCGAAGTTATATAAGTAGCCCTATTACTATGGTTTTGTATCTAGGATAGATGGCACCTTGCTAACTTAGATAGGGTTAATCAAGTTTTCTGTAGTTACACTGACTCGAGCATAGTCCGATAGTATCGACTAGTTACAGGGAGAGAACGATGTGCCAAAAAGCTGAGAATGGTTGCCCTATATGTTGGCAATAGTGAAAGGATGTATAGGACGTGCATTCATGCATATCCTGTTTGTGCATTGTAGTGCCGCATTGCTTGCAGATACGTAGCCATAGGTGTCACGCATGTCGTATTGTGCACGACTAGCCCATTTCTGTTCTAGAGTTAGGTCTACACTGTGGCTTCGTGTTTCACGTTCGTCCATGATTCACCTCTATCGTGACCCACATCCCCTGTACCCCTTTTCTGCGCTCTTGTCGGACCCTTGCCCTATAGCCATACAAGTCAGTAAGGGCATCGCATGTCGCTCACCTCGAGCACGTAGAATTTGGTCGATTCATCATAGTGATCTTGTGCGGGAACCCTGGTGAACCGCGCCAGGACCACTAAGCGCTCCGCCTTTATAAGGAGAGCCTGACTTAGCTATTGGTACCACCACTCGGCGCACTTTATCTCGCTTAGCTTTTCCTTGAGCCAGCTTTTCGCTTAGCCTTCCTTGCAACCACCGCCAGAGATGGCAGGAGCCTAGGTTAGTACCTACTACCTAAACATTGAGGGTTTTCCCAAAATCCTACATGCCACCTTGCAAAAGCTTGAAGTCAAAGGTCATCCTGAGTATGAGGGCCAGGAGTATGAGGAACATGGCACCGAGCGGTGTGAGGTTACCGTCTACATTAGGAAGAGTGAAGAGTTCCCTGACCTCACTAAAGCCTGGAGTGTGACCGCAACCGGGTTTTGCTTCATCGACACCTACCAGGCTGTGGCCCGCAAAGCCTTACGGTACCTCTGCCAGATCTATGAGGAGCCCATTGCCCATACCCCCATGTGGTTCTTTCCTCCTTTGGACAAGAACCGGCTGGCATGGAGGGCTTGCATGGAGGCTTTGCAAGGGCGGGATGCGCAAGAGGACAGTCCAACCATGGTGCACTTGACCACGTACCTACTCGCTCTAGATGAGCAGTATGACCATCAAGCCTTGGAACTGGGGGCATGCCTTCAGCGTGCCGAGGAAGCCAAGGTCTTCAACCGGATGCTTCAGGTGCAGCTCGCCGAAGCGCATGCCAGCGCTACAGCTGCTGAGAGCTGGGAGGCTACCATGGAGGAAGCTCTGAAGGAGGCTGAAGATCGGCATGTCCATCAGCTAGGTGAGGCCTATCTGTCCAATTGGGCCAGGCGGAGGACACTGGCTATTGATAGGTAGGATGCCCTGATCTTGGAAGGGATCCCTATCCACCCGCCTAAAAGGAGGAGAACTGGTCATGCAGAACCGCAAGCACCTCTACCGTCGAAAGTGTTAGAAGCAGAACCCTTGGTCCCTCTCACTCAGCCGTTGCCACGAGAAGACGTAGATTAGTTGCCTTGGGATGCTATACCCATAGTAGTAGTGTTTTTCGTCACTGTCCTTCGTATTGTACTCTTACTGTTGTTGTTCGTCCGTAGTTGTTGAGATCGTCCACCAGTATGGAAGGTGATTGTTGTATCGTGCATGTGAGCCTGAATGCTTGTATGATGTACCCATATAAGACCATTGGAACATGCATTTTATTTAGTTTACTATGTTTATTGCGTTCATCTATCGTCAATTCGTTAGATGTGATTAAAGTTTTCTAGGGTGATATTAAGCGGGTTACAAGAGAAGTTAACATTTAGATATGAGCAGATCCACCGTGATTGGATAATATAGGACATGGTGTCGACTAATTGTGGATGTCCCAGCAGAACACTTGAATCTCTTTAAAACGAATCCACCGTTGGATTTAAATTCCTTGTCCCTTGTTGTGAAGGGAACCTTTGTTGTTTGAATTTTTCCCTTGCAATACTCCCCTTACTCTATGGTCTATGACCCCACCGCCTTCATGGCATGTAAGTTGGTAATAGTTGCCTGGTTAAAAGCTTATGGTGCCACGACGAAACCGAGGGCTCCCTGTGGAATAGCTGCCACATGTGACGCTGCTCGATACGCGCTGGTATCGAGGTTGTTGACCAAGTACCTGTACTAGGTTACAATGCCGCACCATTTTGTTTTAAAAATTTTCTCCTTGGAAATGTTCAAGTGTTCAAATAGGAAGTCCATAATGGGTTGATGCAGAAGTGTTCTCTCTAGTAACTAAGAGGAAATGGTTGTGGAGGGAGAAAGTATGACATGGTCTTAGTCTACATGAAAGTCAGACACGGTCAAGGAAGGAAAGTAAAAGAAGAGTAGTAAGGAAAGTTAGCCGTGGATAGTCAGGAGTAATTGAAAAGTCTAAGTGGATGTCATGTCTTGAGCCTGTGTTTAGTTGACCATGCTACACATGCTGGGTCATTTCGTTGTGTGCCCTATGAACGTTGTCCGTATCGGGTCCTCAGCTCCCCATTTTTGCGTGGCCACGGCATCGTGCCGTGCTCACCATCCTTGTGCACTGTGCGCTTTTCCTTTTCTTGGTGTTCGGTCGGCTCTCTACCTCACACCATCGTTCCCCATACTGGACCCACCCCTTCCTTCTCCTTTCTTTCTTCTTTTGGTGACACGACTGCCTACACGCCTGCCTCGTCGAGCGAACCCCCTCTACTCTCCTCTATTTTCCCCTCCGCCGCTCACATAGGCAGCACATCGTGTCTTTGACCTTATCTCCACAGCATGCACCATCTATGTATCCCATCCCCGCTGCATCTACCTCTGGTGTGTTGCTTCCCACCTCCGTTCGCCTCTATAAAATCCCCTTGGTCTGTGCTCTTCTCCTTCATCCCCATTCCTCTGTATTCAGAGCATAGCTACAAGATCTAGTCGCCATTGTGAAGCTAGGTTCGTTAGTCAGAGTTGATGGTGTAATCTAAGGAGAGGAAAGGATCCAAGTCATCGCAGAAGTTCAAGTTCCACTTTTTGGGTAGTTAATCTTAGGGTTTGTGATGTTTTACTTCTTAGTCAACTGTTTCTAGATCTATTGGTGCTATGCCATGTTTTGGATAATCATCTTCTTGTTGATTCTCCATTGTCCTCGTCTATCTCGACTTCTAGAGTAAGTCTTGGTTGTATTAGGTTGCTCTTAACCATGTATCTCTAGATCCATGTGTGGTTTAGCATTCGAAGTCATGTGATCTTTTGTGTAGTTCCTGATCTATGAAATGTAATCGCGTTCCTCTTTTCTAGTTCTTGCTTTGAATCTTGGGACAAGATTCTTTTTAAGGGGGGTTGGTTGTAACACCTCTGGTGTTACGAGCTCGCTTAGCACTTTAACTAAGGCCTAAAAGAAATTAATTAACCAAGCTCTCGTGTTTTAAAGTTTTAAACTCACATAAAATGATAAAATGAATTATCCATGTTTGTATAGCTCGATGGTTCTCGCGAGTACCTTGGTTTGATGTAGTTCGTGGGTTGGTTTGGCGTTGCGACATTATCTCAAAAATATCCCGAAGTCCCATCATAACGTACTGGAACTTGTCCTTGCTACTCGACCCGTCTACCTACGTCGTCGCATTGCCGGCCGTGTCGCTGTTGCTGTTGACCATGCACAGGCGCACTTCTTTGGAGCTATCCATGCCAACTGACATGCTCTGCTAGCCACCTTGGGCCAAGCCAAATCCTCCCCATCCTTCTCCGCTCTAGACCACAACATCATGTCACTATCCCACAACACGTCGTGGTCGCTGGGCCATGGCCGGTACCACCCGCCTATCATTTCTTCCCTTTTCCCATTGTGCTTGTGTGTCCTCTGTTTCTCCATGCTGGACGTAGCCCTAGCTCTTGATTTCTTTTCCCTCTGCTCCTCCGTAGCTCCACCACACGCCGCACTAGCTCCTCCTCGCACCCGAGCGCGCCCACGCCCTCGGCTCTATGCTGCCCGTGCCGCGTCCTGCATGCCACCATCGGACGCATCATGCTTGCACGCCGTGCCAGTAGCGTCACCTCAACGCAAGCACCAGTGCCCCTCCTTGCTGCGTCGTTGCCCTACTGCTGCACCTCACTGCCGTTCCCCTCCTTCTTCCTTCCCCATGAACGCACACTGCTTGTCTTGTTGCCGTGCTCTCGCAGCCACCCTAGCCTTGAGCATCACCGTGGTCCAGCTCCTGTTCCCCCCCCATAGTGTTGCCTCGTGCCCTGACCCGCTCCACTACCGTGCACGAGGCCCATGGTGCCATCCCTCTCCTTCCCCCTCTGCCTTGGTCCACCGCCATGGCCAGGCGTGCCATGACCCGTGGCTCTCTCCCGCGTGCATGCTCGCCGGAGCTACAAAGTGCCTCCCCACCACTCATCACTAGTCCTCACGGGCACATGTCTGAAGTCCTCTACCACACCGTGCTGAGCCCACTCGGTACCTTGGCACCCGCGCATGTCTCCACTTCCTCCCCACACTGCGCAACCACCCCGGCTACACCGCTGTCGCCCGACCACCATGCGTGATGCGTGCACCCCTCGGTCTCATGATGCTCCACACCAAGTCCCCAACATGACGCACCACCGTGCCCACAGCCGCTCATGCCCAGAGCCAACCGCATCCACTGAGCCGCGTATCCCCCTCGATAAGCAGCCCCTTCCACGCCTGGAGGCCTTCCCCACGCCAGACCTCCCTAGCTTTGCATCATCGGGGTATGCACGTCTGCCTCTGTCAGGCTGCTAGGCATCATCCCTGTGTTTGTTGTCGTGCCAAGCTCCTCTGCTTCGCTGGACCTCGGCCACCCCTTCCCGGTCCTCTCCGAGCCACCATGGTTGCCACCGTGGTCGCCACTACCCCAGCCCACGCTGGTCCACTGCTCCACTATGGCTCCACAGCACGCTGAGCCATCGTCGCTCGGCCCCAGCACATGCTCATGCCACGCCGCACATGTGGGCTGCCTACACCAGCCTAACCACGAGCACCCCTACCTTGCCAGCACGCCCGAGCCCCCGCTGCGCCCCTCTGCCGCCAACCTCACCCCCCTACCGCACAACTCTGCCTTGGCCAGTCGCCGTTTCTACCGGCCGGCTCCTCTACCTCTGCTCTGTAATGTAGGGAAGGTAAGAAGGGTATATATCCAAGCAACAGAGTTATACAGGGTTGTTTTGCGAAATACATGACTCGCTTCAATAGTACTATGGACCTAAGGCTGAATAGGGGGAAGCATAGGGGCTATTTTGCGAAAATGCCATGCCATTAGCCGCCTGGGCCAGCTTGCTGCCTACGCTGCAGACCGGCTTGGCTAGGCCACGAATGCGACCGGGCCGCTGCTAAGCGCTGGGCCACATGCCCGCCTTGGGCCACTCACACCCCGCCCAGTGTTGGGCCTGCTCGCGCAGCTGGGCCACCTACCCCACTAGGCTGGCCGGCTGCTCACCCATGCACCTCGCTTGGGCCACTGGCCGCGTGCGTCCATGGGCCATCCGCCGCCAGCACGCCGTTGGGCCGAGGTCGGGCCGTCAGCCTCTTTGATTTCTAGGGCGATTTCTCATTTAACTTATAAGATAAATTTGAAAAATCAAAATAAAATAGTATAAGAATCCAAAAATGGTGAAACTAGTTTTGTGGAGCTCCTAAAATCTTGCAAGCCCCGGTGCATAACCCCTAATTTTCTACAATTTAAATTATATTTGTGCATTAAGTTTTAAGGAGTTGAATGAAACCCACTTGCATATATATCTTTATCCTATGAGTCTTACTAGTATGACAAGATCATGTAGAATGCTATGCTACAGGACTCCTGTAGAAGTCAAGGGATTGCCTGTCACTCATGAGATATAGGAAATATGTTACTATATGATTATCACTTGGAATATATAAAATGGTGGAAAGGAAAATGGTGACCGAGCAGGGATATTGTTTGGGTATTGGTGGGTGTAAGAAGTTGTGTCGCCGCGGATGCAGGGCATGGCTTGGTTATACTGTATTTCCCGATCTGGTCGGTTAAGGATCAATCGTTGCATAAGACTCTAGGTAGGTCACAGACTTATTATCCCGAGCACATACTTGTGTATGGGTGCTTGGAAGACTTGTTGCTCTCTTGTCATGGACCCGGCTCTTTCTGGACCGACTATTAGGGTTTTATTTTGGTGGAGGAGGTCCTTGCACCATACTGAGTCTGGGACTTAGGGGTGGGGGCTTGGAGTCCTAGTTTAGACAGGGACCTAGACACCCAAGATAGGAGAGTGATGGGTTGGTCCTGCTTGTGCCTAGGGTACAAGCGGGACGTGTCTTTTTGGGGTACCAACTAGGGGCATTGATTTGCGAATCGCCGGGCGATCCAGTATGGCTTGTCTACGGTTTAGCATCGTAGTAAGAACTAAAAGATGAAAGATGGACAAAGGGAATCTGATTGCTTACCACCTGCTTGAAAGTAGCAAAGGTGCTTACATAGAATGGTTAGTTAATGAACCAATGCGGCTATTAATAAAATCGAATGTAAGGATGCACGCTTAGTAATGCTTCCTGCAATGCAATAAACCCACAAGCCAGATAGCCTTGGATATCCTTGGAGTCTTTTCTTTTCTCCTATCGGGTAAGTCTTACTGAGTACAATTAAGTACTCAGGGTTTTATTCCCCCTGTTGTAGGTGACAGGTGGATGCTAAAGCAGACTCTTGTGTGTGGATTCCTCCTGGTGGGCTCAGCGAGGATTCCTTTATGCTGCGATCGTAGTTGTTATTTATAACTCTCACCAAATACTTTTATAAATAAAAGTATCATAATCTGTTGTCGTAGTCTATATGTCAATACTTCATCATGTCATTAATAGATGTTTATTTTCGCTGTAACTCTGTTCACATGTTTCTATTTCGCTGTTCAATTAAATTGTTTATAACACTGATAATATGATTTCATTCCACTGTTATATTAATAAATGTTATACTATGATGTTGTATTAATAGTGATGTAAGAAATGGTTATGAATGATGTAAGCTTTATTCTCTCATTTGTGATCCTAATGGCAAAAATGTGGATTTTCAGGTTCTCCCCTGGGGTGTGCCCGACAGAACCGAGTAATTTAATGTTCTCCCTCGAGTGCTTAGTGTCTAATAGAAGACAAGCACTCCTGTGAGGCATTAGATTAGGCGGTTCTGCCATAGCTCAAGGTAAAGGTAACTTGCAGCAAAGACAAAAAGAATGACCATGAATGAGTTGTGTCTTCTTTGCGCAATGTTATTGGAGTTCATCATGTGCCTTGCTTCATCTCTTATTTGAATTGATCTCATGATTTACCCAAATTGAATTAAGAGTTTCCTGTGGGGGTTAGTCCAACAAAATAACCAGTATCTACTACAGCATACTTATTAGCTCAAAAATCAACCTAGACACCATGTCTAATTTGATTTAGGAAGGTATTTTAACCTAAGCACCACGCTTAATTTAAAAGCCTTTGAAAGTAAAATCAGCACACCTTTTGGTTCAAGAATCAAACTAGACACAACGTCTAATTTAATTCAAGAAAATAGTTTAAACTAAGCACCAAGGCAAATTTAAAAGGTGTATGAAAATACTTCAAAACCTACGCATACTATAGTAAATAAAAGTAGCATGAAAGTATTGTAGAGATTTATTCAAATAGAGATGAAAGAGCATGATTGTTGTTTAGCAAATTGAGCATGGCTTTTAGGTAGAGACAACCAAAATTAGCAGTATGGCATAAAAATTTTCAGAGAAGTTCATCCCGCACACTTGAATTTTGCAAGGCAGAATCAAGTTTGGATGGATAGAACTCTCATGTGTGAATGTGATTCAATGTTGCATGATAATTGGTTGGATGTACCTTACATCATCATCCTTCATTCTTTTTGCTTCAAACCAGGAATGGTTAGTGACAAAAATACCCAAAGGGATATGTTCATAATTATATTCTATGCTCATTTCATAAGGGTATCACAACAGAAGATGAAAACTCATATTATCTTCTGAAAGTGCTTGCTTTAGGACAAAAAGCTCGTCCTTGGGAAACCTTCTAATTGCACTTCTAATTGGTGAAGTGGTTTCCCCTCCAACACCAATCTTTGTGTACTTGCTCAAGATTCATGCCAATGAGATTTGCAATATTTATGATAAACATATGCATCTACAACCACCCTTTTAAAGTCTTTATGAATAGGAAGCACGAGGGGGTTGAAGATCTCATGTGTGGCAATGTTGGAGTGGCTAATTAATTTAGGAGATTTCTCCTATGAACATGGATTTGATGAGGTTTTCATGAAATAACTTCCATGCTTATCGATGTCATCTTCCTTTTCAAGCTCCAAGGGTGTTTCTTCGTGAATGTCTATAGGTGGAAACATTGTCTCCATCATTCAATGCCAATGAGATTCATTGGATGTTTTATTGTCCAATATTTCATATGGATTGGTGGCTCTCGGTTTGATCTTGTCTAAGGCCTCCTCCAAACTTGGATGAGTCATGTTTGTAAAAGAGATTGATTTAAGCTCACTATTTTAATCTAGACCAAGTTTGGATTCTACCCATAAGGCTTCATCCTTGTCCATCCAATATTTAGCAATGACATATGAATTCTTAATACATTCCAGCCAATTGTTAATACATTCTAGTCATTGTCATTGCTCTTCTTGGTTGTCCTTGCGGTCTTCATGATTCCTATACTTTGGTTGTCTTAATGGATTTCTAGGGTCATCATGACACTTAGGAGAAAGAGCATAAGAGGGATCATTGGGGTCATGGATGGGTTGAGAGATGGGTTCAAATAAGACATCTAATGTGTGCATAGAAGGGGAGAGGATACGAGTGGCTTTTAAATGGCTAGGCTCTCCTTCTATGGCATCACTAGACATGCCATTCTTGAATTCTTCCCAATGTCCCACATGGGAATAAGGATGCTTTCTAAGAGATCCCTTCTTGAGAGGATTTGAATTATATTCTGCTTGAAGGTCTCTTATGAGAATTTAATGCGCTCCCAAAATCAACACCAAAGAGGTCATCCTTAATCTCAGCAGGGATTTTCAAAGGTCGAATTCCTTCTTTGTTTGGGGGATTTTGGGGTATTGGTGGTTTGGGATTGATAGCTACATCTTGGGATTGGAGTGGTTGTGATTTGGCTATCAAAACTTCCTCTTCTTGTCTCGGAGAGGATTCCTTCTCTTCCTTGGGGAGTTTATTAGGAATGCTAGTGCAGGGAATCTTTCCACTAATTCTATCAAGCATAGCCCTTGCTTCACTTGTAGACAAATGAAGGAAAGCTCCTCTAGAGGCTGCATCAAGGGATTACCTAGAATCCTTGCTAAGACCCATGTAAAAATGTTGAAGAAGTACAGGGTCTTGAATGGCAAGGTCTAGGCCAATGATGATGAGGTCATTAAAATGATCCCATGATGTGCTAAGAGATTCTTCTTCTAGTTGTCTAAAATTTAGAACCTCTTTTCAAAGGCTAACCACTTTAGAGATGGAAAAGAATCGTAAACAAAATTTAGAGCATAGCATTTCCCAATCTCCTTGCATACTTCCTACGGTTAGACTATACCATTGTTTAGCTCTTCCCGTCAAAGAGAACAGAAACAACTTCCATCTTAAGGTATTGTCAGACATGCTAGTGATACGCAAGCATGCACAAGTCCGTTTCAAACTCTTGTAGGTATGAGTATGGATTTTTGTTGCCTTCTTCTAAGAAGGATTGATTCCGAATCAATTTTATTAAACTCAGGCGCAGCTCATAACTAGGTGTTATGATAGGCTCTAAAGATTATGGTGGTTTTAGGCTTGTGCTTGTGGGTTTATCATATTGATAGATAGGAGTGGAATCCATGCTAAAAGAAAAAGTAAAACAAATAAAGAATAAAAGATAAAAGGTTAAGCTAGGCTTGTAGTTAATTCAACAACTGTTTCTCCAGCAACAGTGCCAGAAAGCTTGTTTGTATATTTTAACGCATACAGATAAATCTGCAAGCGCACGAATACCACTGTAGCTTTCACCCGGAAATATTCCAAGTATCATATCCATGGGGAAATGTGTGAGACTAACTATGGTCTAACTTAACTAAGGGTAGCAACAAGGTTAGGATAAATAGGAGCATAAAGAGGATTACTAGGGTTCTCTAGTTCTAACTTGGGTAAGCTTATGTCTTCTATTACTTAACTAGGGATATTACTTGGGAAAGACACCAGTAGAGGATGCTTTCCTTTGCAACAATGTCCTACATGCCCTTACAAATAGAAGGTGGAATACAAAGGATTCAATGAGGCTATAAGAGTCACCCTCGTGAGCTACCACCGATCTAGAATGCAGGATGCTTCCACAAGTAACCTGAGTCTAAGCACCATGTTTACACTACAAATACTACTTTACTCTTCCTAGATAAAGAATAAAGCACTCAAAACGAGTTGTGAACCTAATGAATAATATAAACAAGAAGCTTACTTGAATCAGAAGTTGATTACCAGAGAAATCTTAGAGCCAAGCTCTGATAGAACTTGGATCCAATAAGGTACAAGCCGTAGAGAGAGCAACGATAGGCCGGCACCTCCTCCAAACTCTTCCTGCACTCTCTATCTCACTATTTCTATTTATAAGACTAGATCCTATGGAGGACTAACCTTCTCTTAATAGCTGGCTCTGATCCTGATGAGGAGAATATGAATTAGGGTTTTAGGGATGGCTCCAAGGCGGGTGTAGGGGCTGGTATATATAGGCCGGAGAGTCAATTCTAGACCCTTGGATCAAACCAACTTGATAGAATGGCGTAGATGCAATCTAGGAGGCGGTAGAGAACCGACATTTGAAGGAGGGGCTGACAGGTGGGCCTAGGGGGCTAGGTGGCCAGCAGGTGGGGCCAGCCAGCCCCACATGTTAGGCACCTACCCCCCGCTTTGGTGGTTTGCCTTCTATAGTCTTCTAGATTCTTCCCACGTCAGTTTTGCTACGGATAAACATGATTTACTTTGATGAATAGGTCCTCGTCAGTTTTCTAGATAAACCCTGTTGAAAACATAGATTCACCAAAACTCATTGAATTTGTCAGTTTAAACCCCTAAAACTATGTTGGTGATCTTTTTTATACATTTATATAAGTTATGTTGACAATTTATGATTGATGTTAACCACCGTCAACACTAACTTAGAAATAGATAGAATAGATTTAATTGCTTTTGATAAATTTATTCAAAACTTATGAAAATCTAAAAATTAACTATGCTAACATATTCTTTCATTTACTTAAAATATAAAAATTTGCTTTATCTTCTTAAGCAAGTCATCATGGTAAAATGACCTTTATGCCCTCACTAGACAACCATGATTCTTGCTCTTTCTTGCTTGATACACGCATCACATAATATTCCACTCATTAATGCATGATCATGAGAAATGTGCAATATGAATATTCTCTTGATTCAACTTGATCAACTGCATCTTTGCTCTATCACGCTGTGATCCAGTTGAATCATAATCTGACACCAGCATCGCTAGGATCCCCATGCATGCATATGAACCTGGACAAAATCTTGAACCAAGGGGAGGAGCTAGGGGTGTGGGCGCACCCAATGTGCAGCTGCACCACCCCTAGCTCTGCTGGCCCCCAATCTTCTCATGCATCTTCTTGATCCTCGGTGTATCACAGCCATGGCAGTGCTTGGTTTGTTTCCATCATGGTAGAGGCCCGAGCACCTATAAGAACCACCCCATAGCCTCTCCTCTCCTCACACCAGGCTATGACCTTCTTCTCTCCCTCCCACTTAGCACTCAAAGCTCTAAGCTTAGCGATGGCCAGCCATGCTCTCACTTTATAAAAGGGCACTTGCTCCACCTACAACCTTGATGTCATTCTGGTGTCCAATGATCTTGTACCCAACAACTCATTCGTGAGGGAGAAAGTGAAGGCGATCTTGGAGGCATCGCTCGCTATCATGCCACCACCGAGTTATACCATGAGATGTGGCTCAAGCCTCAAGACCATAGCACGTTCCAAGGCACCCCAAGGTGGCCTAAGGAGTAGAAGACAATGCCCTCATGACCTACCACCGGCACCATTGGCCTCAAGCGAAAGGCACCCAAAGTTAGCAGGCCTAGCAAGCTCTCTGTTGTAACACCTTCGAGCAATACGGTCTCCCATGCTAATCCATCCTTTCAAACCAATAGGACTAGTCTCTCCTATACCATGGTAGGAGTGCACAAACCTGAAGGAGGGTACGACAAGGCTCTCATACGCAAACCAACTAAAAACCAGTAAGCAAACCGGCTCCATCAAGAAAGGAGTCAGAATCCTCAAGTGCACCCCTTAGGATCAAAAGGTTTAGGAAGCTCCCACCAATCAAAAGACCCACAGGGCAATACAAGAGTAGTGATGAGGAGGATGCACCTTCCAAGGGACCTTCCATAGCCTCTCTTAGCACCAAAATGATAGCCTATGAGATCTCCTTTGGGGCCTTAACGATAACTTAGCCACAAACCTCCTCAAAATCAGAGATCTGGTCGATGACATCAACAGCTTGCACTTCAAGCTCGACCAAAAATTAGCTCAGGTGGCTAAGGCAGCAGGAAGTAGAGCATGCTTTGAATCAGCCTTCCAGGCCACTCCCACCCGCAACAATAATTTAGACGCATCATTTCCTTTCAAGTTTTCATTCCTATAATGTTTGAATTTCATCTTGTAATGCGCCTACATTTTATAATTGAATAAAACTTTTATTATTAGAAATATGTTGCACTTGTTTTTCTTGTTCTTTTTGTTATCATAACAAAGACACGAACTAAAACAAATGTGGGGGAGGAACCACACTCACCACCGACTCGGTTGCACAAAACACGGTAAAAATTCAAATTCAGTTTGTGCAACTCTTACTCTCTCATTCCATACTTAAATAAGAAGCTTTAAAACTGAATAAATTATAAAGTAAAAAGAATATGCTCCATCTCCATGTCTTCATGTGATTAAGAAGTTTGCATACTTTTTATTCCTTGCTAAAATTCCTAAAAACTTGTGAACACTTTTTATAGGGAACCCATTTTATCTAAGTAATTGATGAATGAGATATAGTAGGATGACATGACTATTGCTTATTTCTTACAAAGCACTTGGTATTTAATTTACAAATCAAAACTCAAATAGCATGTTCCTTGATTGACATTCAAATACCTACCAAGGCCACATATGTTCATACATGACAAAAACCTTCCATATATGCCTCTTACTTTGACCCACACACATACACATCTTGATCTAAGAGTATGACATTTTTTATCCTTGGATCCTTGTTTTGACTTTACAATATATGCAAGGAAAGTATGTTTTCATAATTATTCCTACCTGAGCTCCACATAGACCTTTAGAAGTAGGTTGAAAGAAAGCAAAAGTTATCTATGCCTTAGTGAGGATCCAAAACTACCACATATATTGAGTGATTTAAGAGTGCCACAAAAGGTGAAGGTAAACTATGATTTGTTTTAAAAATTTCTAAAATGTTTCTCCAATTGACTTGATTCAAAGAAGATGATGATCTCTTTCAAGTTGTTCCATTATTCAAACGCCCAAAGTTTCATTGTAGACACTTTGAATCCTACGGTGCATGCATGACAAGGAATAGTTTTATGTTAATGTCTTGTCCCAATGTTATTTCTTAAGTAATCCATCCTTTTATCGAGGACGAGTAAAAGCCTAAGTGTGGGGGAGCTTGTTGACAGTAGTTAATGTCAATTATAAACCATCAATATACCCAGCATAAAGATTAAAATGATTCACCAACATAGGTATAATGTTTTTAACTAATGAGTTCTAGGAGTTTTGGTGATTTATTAACTGCAGGAGGATTTAATCAAAAAACCATGAAGGAAGACTTATAGTCAAAGTAAATCACTATTATCCTTGACGAAACCGACTTAGAAAGACTCTAGAAGGCAAACCACCATGGCACACTCTATGTCTCTATCATGTGGGGTTGGCCGGCCCCACTATAGGCCAACCGTCTAGTGGGCCCCACATGTTAGCCCCTCCTTTGAAGGTCGGTTCTCCACCGCCTTAAAGATCAAATCTACACCATTGCTCAAGGTTAGTTTGATCCGAGGGTCTAGAATTGACGTACCCCCTATATATATGCCCCCTATACCTCCTCTAGCAGAGCATCCTAAAAGCAGAAACCCTGAGCCACAATTCACATCCTCATCATTAGGATCAGAGCTAGCAATCAAGAGAAAATTAGTCCTCCAAGTTAGGATCTAGTCTTTGTAAATAGAAACCGTGAGATAGAGAGTGAGGGAAGAGTTTTGGAGAAAGTGTTGGCCTATTGGTGCTCTCTCTATGCCTTGTACCTAGCAGAATCAAGTTCTATTTGAGATTGCTTCTAAGATTTCTCTGGTAATCAACATCTGATTCAAGTAAGTATCATGTTTATATTGTTCATCAGTTTTGTGACTCTTTTGAGTACTTTAATCCTTATCGCTCTTGGGTTAGAGTAGTATTCGTAGTATAAGCGTGGTGCTTAGACTTGGTTACTCGTGGATGTACCCTGCATTTTGGATAGGTGGTAGATCACAAGGGTGACTATAAAAGCCTTGTTGAGTCCTTTGTAGACCATCTCCCATTAGTAGGCTGAGCAAGACCTGGTTACTATAGGAAAGCATCCTCTATTGGTGTTTTCCTTAGTAATGTCCTAGTTGAATAGTAGAAGACATAGCTTACCCAAGTTAGAACTAGAAAACCTTAGTAATCTCCCCTATGTTCCTATTTATCTTAAGCCTTGTTGCTACTCCTAGTTAAGCTAGACTTAGTTAATTTCACACATGTTTCCTTGAGTTCGATACCCTAGAATACTTTCTAGTGAAGTGCTACATTGGTATCCATGCACTTGCGGATTTATCTATGTGCGTTTAAATATACAAACAAGCATTTATGGCACCGTTGCTGGGTAAATGGTTGCTGAGTTAACTTTAAACCTAGCTTAAACTTGTATCTTTTATTCTTTTATTTTTTCTTTTACTATGGAATACACTTGTTTTGACCATCAACATTTCACCCAAAAGCATGATAAAGTGAGTTAAATCATCATCATACATGTTGCATTTTGTTTATAATTCACCTAGTTCCACATGTGCTTGTAGAATTTTTTGTATGCAGGAAAATATAGCAAAAATGTGCAAAAAAGTGACAAGTACGGACCAAGGGAGCAAGTAGACGTGGCAGGTAGGCCAGGGGCCCACATGCCACGCTAGCTGACCTCACAAGGGTGCCGCCTGGTGCCACCTTGGCACTGGCCACATCACCGATCCATAGGACATGCTCCACAAGCTCTCCCAAGCATTGATTTAAGTCAGTTTGCACTAATGGTCATAATGGAGAGGCCATGGATCCCTGGGTCAACTGTCATAGATGTGGCAGGCTCCAACTGACCTTGGAACTGCCTTACTGGCCAAAACTTGGCATGTACTGGCTTCAGAACCACCATTGAGGATCAACCAAAACCAGAGGATCAAGAGGCGGTGTATCCAAGGGCCAGTTGGTGCCCCCTAGCCTCCGCCTAGCTCCTACAAGTACCCCCCCCTCACTCTACACTATAAATATGGCATGTGTAGCTTAATGGAGAAGTGCCCAATTCATTTCCAAGCTCTCTAACCTTATCTAAGCTCTCTAGCTTAGCTTAGCTTTAGAGTAGTAGTCTAGTAGTGGAAGTAGAGCAAGAACGGAGCTTCTCTAGGAGTCCAGAAGAGTCTTTTGTAATTCTTTCATTTAGCATTTACTTTATTCAGTACTTTATTTCTAGTACTTTATTCTAGTATTATTGCTTTGCTTTACTTAAGTACTTGTTCATTATTGTTCATCATTAGTGAGCTTAGGTGCTTATTGTTTGGCATTAGTAGCATAGGTTATCTTATAATTAGTAGTCTTTCATTAGTACCAGTTCCACCATCTGGTTAGGGTACTTTGATCTCATTTCATCAGTGCTCGGATCGAAGTAGTAAGGCCAATAGATTAAGCGAGGTGCTTAGGCTATAGATTACCTGTGGATACGGCTAGGCCTCCGGATAGATTGTGGTAGATGGTAAGTGGTGATAGCCTTGTCCATCCACTGTATTCCACCACATTAGGTCTAGTTATTAATTATAAGGCTTGTGGCAGACCATATCTATTTAACTCTCCTAGTTGGTAGGTGGGCTATGCCCCAAAGTATTAGTGCATTTCACCTAGTGATTAGTTTACCCATTCTTACTGAAAGATAAATCACTCGCTCTCCCACCCAGCTATCTCTAGTGTAGCTTATTTAGTAGTTTAGTAGGTAGTTCACACACAACCCACTCATTTTGTTTACCTACATAGGATACACTTAGGCTTCACTTTAGCAATCCTAACTAAAAATATAAGTTCTAAGCCTTTCGCCTTCCTATGGGAAAATATAAATTCGACACCTGTACTCACCGGGCGAAGTGCTATGCGATAGTTCTGTTGCGCTTGTGGAATCCTCCACTAGTCATTAAGAAGTATCAACAAGCATTTCATTTCTGGCACCGTTGCCATGGAAGGCAACTGGCCTCGGATTTATATTTTTGCTAGCTTTGGCTAACTAGGCTTTAGTTATCCTAAGTAGTTTTATTCTTTCTTCCCCGTACCCTATCACTACCAAACACGATCATGGGTGACAATTCCATTCATGATTTTCTACACCCTCGACTGCTAATGTAAGCCACCGTACCCAATGTTATTAATGGGGATGCTAACTTTTAGCTTAAGCTAGTGATAATTACGATGGTTCAAGCTAGTCCATTTTGTGGGAAGCACACGAGGATGGAAATGCTCATCTCCAAACACTTTTTTGATATTTGTAGCACGCTAGGGGGAGTGACCCAAGAGGCTATACGTCTTCCCCTTTTCCCCTTCTCTTTGTTAGGAAAGGCTAAGCAATGGTTTTACTCTAACTGCAATGCTATAGACACGTGGGACAAGTGTTCCAATGCTTTCCTAGTTAAGTTTTTTCCCTATGGAGAAGACTAATGCTCTTCGCAATAAGATCTCTAGTTGTCGACAACTAGCAGATGAGTCGATTCCCGAAGCTTGGGAACAAATGTGAGTACATCTCTGCATGCTCACACCATGGCATGGAAGACTAGCTTTTGATCTAGAACATCTACCATGGATTAGGTGCCATTAGATAGGAGCCATTTAGATGCTACTCTGCTGGTAGAACATTCTTTTGCTAAGTGTTGCAGATGCCAAGACACTAATTGAGAAGATGGTTTCCAACTAAGGAAGGAGCGACAATCGACTCCAACCCCATAAACGAGGTATGCATTCAATTAAAGAAGTTGATATGCTTGTAGCTAAGATGGATCTACTCGCAAAGCAAGTAGAACATTATGAGAAGATGAGTGCCCAAGAGACACTCAAGGCCATGGAATCCCACATGACTTGTGAAGTCTATGGAGATGTGTGACATTCAGGAAGTTCCTATCCCAAGACCTAGGAGGATCTCACTTCGTCATACCGACAATGGGTTTCGTCCACAACAACATCAAGGATGGAATCATCGGTCCAACAATCAAGGATGTAACATTATTACTATTCTCAATGTATGAATAATCAAGGTAATAATAGTTTATGATTTCCTTAAAGATCTTGTTTATAGTCAAAGTAGAATGACTGATAGCATAAATAAAAAGTTGCATGCTCAAGACAAGGTGTTGGAAATATAAATGCTAAATTGGATGAATTTTATTCTTCTTTAAAGAATCAACTTAGTTTCAATAAGATGATAGAAAACCAATTAGCTCAAATAGCTATTGCCATACCATCCTATGAAAAGATAGAATTCCTAGCAAATCTAAAGGAACCATGGAGATAGCCTACCTTGCTAGAGCAAGGTATGGCTATGCTTTAATTTCTTTGGGGCTCCTACTTAGTAGATTCCCCTTTTACCATTAAGAAAGGTGATCCTAGAAACCCACCGTGATTACCTACTCAATTTTAAAACCCATACCTTCCATAATGCTCTATGTGATCTAAGATCTAGTGTTAACATTATGTCTAAGAAAAAACCTATGATAAATTGTTCTACACTACTGTAGCTCCAACTTCCGTTGACCTACAGTTAGCCGATCAATCTATCTATTCCTCTTGAGGGAGTAGCCACTAATTTATTAGTTAAAGTTAGGAGTGCTTATGTTCCAACAGATTCTATGATCTTAGACATGGAGCAACGCCGAGGATACAAGCCCTTAATCCTTGGTCATTCTTTCCTTAATACACAGCAAATTTTGCATATATGTGGCGTCTGGGCAAATCCAATTCCACTTTGCCAGAAGAAAGAAATATTTGCTTTTGCCTCTAGACAACCCCTCTTTGATGAGAAATAGGAAAAGGAGAAGCATCCAAAGAGAATCAAGATGAGAAACCAAAGCCAATTGAAGAACTTGAGAAGCCTATCAAGAAGAAGAAGAATAGAAAGAGATGGAGTAAAAAGAAAGTGTGACACCCAGAAATTTCAACTGCAAATTAGCAATTAATTTTGAGCATTTATTTAGATTTTCTATGTATTTTTAACTTAGGCCAATAATAAATTTTGGTTGAAATAAAATTAACTATAAGGTTTAGAAATGTGTTTGTTGCAATTCATGCTGAAGCATATTATTTTTGGTTGAGTGTGTCACAGAACCGACCAATTTATAAGAGCACAAGTACAAAAACAATCGCCGAAACGATCAAATTCTCGAACTTGAGCCCACATAAACCTGGTAGTCAACTGAAAATCTCAAGGATTTCAAACCAACTTGTATACACCAAGATCACAGTAATTCAACATAACATATCGTACGTACAACATTTCGCGGACATTCACAAATAGATTTACATCATCACAGAGTCATCGTTATTTCAAAACAAGTCTTGTAAAACATGCGGAAGCAAATAGTTGACTTACACACCGCGAGTTCAAATACAAATACTGGTTCACTGATCACATCCCGCAAAAGCATTCAGATAAGCGAACGGAGATCATGCCCATGATCTAGTCTTTGTCACCCGCCGGGTGGAGACAATACTTATAGAATCACTGATATAGAAGGTCATCTGCAATAAGAGGGAATAAACCCTGAGTATGAGAATGTACTCAGCTAGACTTACCATCAAAACCAAAACAAATGACACCAAGGATTTTGCATAGCTTAATGTAGTGGATTTGGCTGACACTTTCTTTTTGCGGAAAAGCATAAGTAATAATGATCAACTCTTAACCTGAACTAGCAGTGACTTTTAGCCATTAACCTATCATCTATATTAGCACCTATACTAAGCAATCATTTTATTAGGGTGCAAACATTAATAACCATATCAGGGTATACATTGTGGCAACCTTATCATCATCATCCATTTAACCATATTGTTAAATTAATTGAATCTACGTTGCCGATGCTTAGTCAAGTTCTCACTATTCGGGAGAGACGGCGATTCGAATCGATTCCTATCTAGCTGGAGGGGTATTCCTAAACACAAACCCTGCTTCCCCCGTTAGGGTCACAAACGAGTCACCTTTGGTATGATTTAGGAGTCACGAGTCTAAACAGATCAACATTCTCAGAGAACCACTCTGCCAAGGTTGTTCGGGAGTCTAACCTGCCTTGGACTTATGCCAATGGCTCTCCGCACATCCTTACGACCTCTAGAATGCACGCCACTGCTCACGTCCCCAGCCTGAGTCGAGCTACTAGGCTTCGTGGTCGGAATGACTTATCCGGCTAGCTAAGTGTTAGGCTGCATTCAACATGACATAAGGACGTATAGCGTATCGGTCCTTAAATGACTCAGACGGAGTCACTATGCCCAAACCTACACAAGACTTTCGCCCGGTCTTAATTCATTATTAACATGGTTCTTTTCCACAATAGCAAATATAGCCAACTGTGATCCACCTCATCCTAAAGCTCACAGGTGACAGGAAATCACCTGACTCTTACCGCACTAAGCATGGCTAAGCATTTAACCCGTTCCTGAACTTAAATAGGATTCTAGTGCGATATCTAGACAAGGAGGGATATATATAATGCAGCAATTGGTTCCAACCAATTCCTATACTTAATGCATCACCAACAAATAAAAGATACTCAATGTATTTGTAAAAACATGGGAGGCTTAATATGCTCGGGGCTTGCCTTTCAGCAAAGAGGAAGGACGGTGGTTAGGGCACTCGGGCAACTCCTCCACGGCGGCTGCTTCGTTGGCTTCCTACACCTCGGGCTCCTCCACCTGGTTGGCTCCCTCGAACTCTAGCAACGTCACTCCCCTCCGGCACACCTATTGCATGAATGCGCAAGATAAATATCATGGATGCACATGAGCGAATGTCAGGGATGCTCGGGGAACGCACATGTTCGCTATAGTCTGCTACTCCAACTTAAGCCTATTCAAATCACTTTACTTACCAAGTTTATACAACCTAATGTATAATTGTTCATCTTCAGTTAATGACCTAGCACCTGCACCTAAGCATATTCCCAAGTTAGGCATAACCCCTAAACAATCAATGAGAACATTGCAACAAGCATACACTCAAGCATTTGTATTTCAGCAAAATGAAGACTATGTAGCGGTATAGTAAACTAGCCATAACTGGAGATTTGTAAATCCAAATGACATGCAACAAGACAATTTGGAAAGCTTATGAATTTGTCTACCATTCATTTTCAGACTCAAAGTATGATTCAAACCTTTACCAGGTCGAATTCCTCACTCAACAGAACTCTGTCCACACAAGATAGAGAGTAGGTAAAACTGGAACCTAATTTTAAACAGCTGTAGTTCCTAAACTACTAGGCCAAATGCCCTCAAATTTTGACAGGAGCTAGATACATAAATTATCCACAACTTTTGTATTTATCACATTCACACAACCAAAATATCTTGGAGAACTTTCTAAAGTCCCCAGATCTGTCCCGAGGGACTAATGCAAACACATAATTATTAACTCATGATGTAAACAAATAATTGGACAAAACTAACTCTACTCACTTATTACACATATCACAAGAACACCAGAAAGTAAGGTGTTCATCACCAAAACATTTCTTTAATACCTTCTTAATTTATTTTATTAATTAGAGGAATTGGTAAACATATACGAAAACTACACCATTAAATCTACAAACATTATAGTAGATGCTACATGATCTAAGTAGGCTACCATAAAAATTTCACACCATTTGAGTAAGTATAACAGCCTACACAAAAATGATAAGGCATAATGGCTTAAAATGGCATAATTAGGAAACCTTAGTGAAAAGTGTCAAGCAGCAGATTTAATATTTTTCCTAGCATCCTTAATGTACTAGGATACTACCCACCAAGTTTCATGGTCATAGGATTCTTAGATAATTTACAAAAATTCACACAAGTATCAATCAATGATAAAAGGAAAATCTATAACTCAAAAACCATCCATGCAATGACTCTCAAATTTTAACCGGAGCTTCTACCAAGCAATACTAGCTTACCCACAAAAGTTCATAATTTTTGGATCAAAGGAACTCAAGATATGATTTAAACAAGTTTGCATGCATTCAAAAACACATTTCAAGTTCCTATTTAATTCATCCAAAATTTCTACATCATGTGCTCATGTCATATTTTTCTTAAATACTAGACTTCACTATGAGCCTACCAAAATTTGGATCACACCATTTGGATCTACATATTTGGAGTTACAAAATTTACAAAACAGCATCAAAAGCTACCTAAATGAGCTAGCTTTTGAATCAAACAGTCACTGACAGCATGGACCCCGCCTGTCAGCCAGACCCACTGGTCAGCGACAGTGAAATAGGGGAGGCGATGTTCGATGGCGCAATGGTGGTCTTGCTCACCGATGGCGCGGACTCCAGCGGCACCAAGGCCAACTACGTGCTCTACGTGATGAGAGGAACTGATTGGTGCAAGTGGCAAGGCCTAAGACCTAGCGGAGGCGGTTCATCGCCGGTGATGGTGACATGGCAAAGCTCCAGCACGAGGTGCCGGTGATGGCAAGCCATGGCTGCCTTGACTAAGCTCAGTACGAGCTTCAGGAGGTCACTACTGTGCTACCCAAGCAAAGAAAAGAGGACAGGAAAGCCTCGGTGGTAGTTGGCCGCGTAGAGCTCCAACTCCGGTGAGACCCCGTCATGGCGGGCGGTGGTGGAAATGGACAATGTGCCCTTACCAAGACCCAATTGGCTTAGCTAAGAGGTGGAGGAGGTAGAGGAGAACACGATGGAGCTATTGGCGAGCAAGCTAGGCGATGGCGCGGCTTGGTCGGCAATGGCGGAGCTGCTGTGGCTCTGTTGCTGCACGTGGTGGAGGCGACTGGAACGCAAAGTAGACAGTCGAACTGGTTGGGCAGGCGTGTGGGTGGGTTCATGTCATGGCCGGCCGTGCTAGGACATCCACGGCATGTGGCAGCGTAGTCAGACGGCCGATGATGGGGTGGCGCCACGTAGCGGTGGTTGTCTAAAAACGGTCAGGTACTGTAGCTTTGATTCAGCGAAAACGATCAGCCTGACAACCAAGATTGACAGCGTTTGATCTCTTAAAGCGTGATGAATTAGTGGAAGCAATGTACAAGAAAGTTGTAGAGCCAAGACAGGGCTCCAACAATGCTTGGAGAAATCAATAGCTAATTCTCAATGGATCAAGAGTTGTATCAAGCCAAAGTTGAGTTCATGAAACTGAAACTGCAACAAACACTTAGAAATATTTTCAAGTGTTGAATCAGCTTTCAATTCTGACTTGTGGGCCATTTTTAGCATGTTGTGCACATTTTCATGACTTGGCTCCTAAACAAAGTTTGTTCCTTATAAATTTGCTACAACTTTGCTTTAGGTTGCTCAGACATGCAAACATCCTAGGCTACACTTTTTAAACAGTCAAACCAAAGGGGTTTAGGGGTCAAAACAAGTCAAACCACTTTGAAATCATATTTAGGCAACATGACCAATATGAACAATGTTCCAAATGGCATTCTAGGTGTCACTAAGTTGTTTAGAGAGAATTATTAGCCACACCACACCTTGGTCACACAAGAATCAAGCATCGTATGTACTGAAACAATGAAAAACACATGAAATGTTACAATTGTTTCATAGTCATGTTTCACATGTTTCATAGTCATGTTTCACATGTTTCATGATCTTATTGCATGGTACTAACTAACCATATTTCACTAAAGTGAGTTGCACATGTTGCACTTAAGTGTTGCCCCAACACACATGAAATATGCAACATGTTGCAATGTTTTGAAATCATGTTTCATGTGATATAAGCTTATGAATGAATGAATGATGCTCATGTTCATGAAATGCAAGTGCAAATGTGGAAGCTAAACACCTGGGGTGTTATAGCCCTCCCCCCTTATAAAGATCTCATCCCAAGATTTGAAAAGCGTACCATTGTTGATAGAATTCCTTATAACCGTCCCTCAAATAATCTTCCCTTTCCCACGTTGCATCGCGTTCACTACCCTGATTACTCCACAGGACTTTATAAAACTTGACCACCCTGACTCGAGTCACTCGCTTATGAGTGTCAATCACTCAGACCGGCTTTCTTCAAAGGTCAAATCAGATTTTCACTCGATATCCCCCAATGGAACTCTCTCTTCAGGGACACGAAGACATTTCTTCAGTTGGATACATGAAAGACATTGAAGATAGCACTCATCTCAGGAGGTAATTGAATCTTGTACGCCACCTTACCACTTTGTCCAATGATTTCAAACGGACCAACATATCTCAGTGCAAGCTTTGCTTCACACCAAAGCGTTGGACACTCTTCATGGGTGAGACTTTTAGATAAATGAAGTCTCCAACTTCAAACTCAATAGGTTTTCTATGTCGATCAGCATAACTTTTCTGCCTAGCTTGAGCTGCGGCCATGTGGGTTTGGACAGTACGGACTTGCTCTTGGCTTCTTGAACAAAATCAATTCCATAATATCTCCTTTCATCGGCTTCTACCCAGTTCAACGGGGTCCTACACTTCTGGCCATACAATGCTTCAAACGGCGCCATCTTGATACTTTCTTGATAACTATTATTGTACGAGAATTCAGCTAGAGGCAACCATTTTTCCCATGAGCCCTTAGCCGAGATGACACATGCTCTTAACATATCTTCTAAGATTTGATTCACTCATTCAGTTTGCCCATTGGTTTGGGATGATAGGCAGAACTTCTTACTAGCTTAGTTCCTAATAATCCATGTAAGTGCTCCCAAAAGCGAGTAGTGAACTATGGTCCTCTATCCAAGACAATAGTACGAGGGATCCCATGAAGTCGGACTATTTAATTGAAGTACAACTCCGCATAGTCGGTTGGATGGAAATCTATGCGGACAGGAATGAAGTGTGCAGACTTGGTCAGTCGGTCTACAATCACCCAAATGGAGTTAAAATTCCTCTGAGTAGTAGGGAGTCCACAATAAAATCCATACTTATCTCCTCCGATTTCCAACCTGGAATAGAGAGTGGCTGAAGTAATCTAGCTTTCAGTGCACAGCTTTGACTTGACAACAAGTGTCACATCTAGCCACATAAGCGGCTATCTCTTTCTTCATTTTGGTCCACCAAAAGCGAGGCTTCAAATCATGATACATTTTGCTACTACCAGGATGAATAGATAATTTGAGGAATGGGCTTCGGATATGATTTGATTTCTAAGCTCTCTATCCTTCAGAACCACCAACCTATCCTTGAACCATAACACACCATCCTCATCTACTCAAAAATGTTTGGTTTCTTGCTCTTCCATCTTGCGCTTGATGTGAAACACACCTACATCTGTCTTCTGTAGCTCGATAATTCGACTCTGTAGAGTACAACTAACAGTGATGTTGTAAAGGACTGTAGGATGAAGGAGCTTTGACAAATGGATGTCACTTTCAATCAAGGAGTGGCAATGAGACTTCCTGCTTAAGGCATCTGCCATGATGTTTGCCTTGCCAGGGTGATAGTGCACTTGGAGGTTATAATCCTTGATCAACTCGAGCCATCTTCTCTGACGCATATTCAACTCTGGTTGAGTGAAGATGTACTTGAGACTTTTATGATCAATGTAGATGTTGCACACATTGCCAAGCAAATAATGTCTCTAGACCTTCAAAGCATGAACAACAGCAGCAAGTTCCAAGTCATGCGTTGGATAATTCACTTCATGCTTCCAAAGTTGGCAAGAGGTATAAGCAATGACTCTACCCTCTTGCATAAGAACACCTCCTAACCCAATACCTAATGCATCACAGAACACATCAAAAGGTTTCTCGATATCCGGTTGTGCCAAAATTGGAGCCGACGTTAGAAGAGTTCGCAGGGTGTGGGAAAGCCGCATCACATTCAGGAGTCTAGACAAACTTCATGTCTTTTTGTAGCAACCGAGTCATAGGCTTGGCTATTTTAGAGAAATCCAAGATGAAGCGATGATAATAGCCAGCCAACCCCAGAAAACTCTGAACCTCGTGCACCGAGATTGGAGCCTTCAGTTCAACACTTCTTGCACCATGGTGGGATCCACCATAATTCCACCATCGGACAACATGTGTCCAAGAAAAGGTACCTCATGAAGCCAAAATTCACATTTGCTGAACTTTGCATACAGCTGGTGTTCCCGCAATCTAGTGAGAACCACCCGCAAATGTTCAACATGATCTTCTTCATTCTCAGAATAGACCAGGATATCATCTATAAATACCACCACAAATTTGTCCAACTCGGGCATAAACACCGAATTCATCAGATACATAAAATGTGCGGGGGCATTGGTCAATCCAAAAGACATAACAAGGTACTCATACAGACCATATCTTGTAGAGAATGCAGTTTTTGGGACATCCTCAGGCCGAATTTTGATTTGATGATAACCAGATCTCAAATCAATCTTGGAAAAGACTTTGGCTTTAGACAACTAATCAAATAAGATATCTATGTGTGGTAGAGGGTACTTATTCTTGATTGTAACTACGTTCAAGGGTCTATAATCTACACACATGCGTAGGGATTGATCCTTCTTCTTCACAAAGATAGCTGGGCAACCCCACAGAGATGAACTAGGATGGATAAGCCTTTCTTTAGAAGTTCATTCAACTGGGTCTTAAGTTCGACTAGTTCATTGGGAGGCATTCTATATGGCCTTCTAGAGATGGGCGCTGTACCAGGAAGCAAACTCTATCTTGAACTCCACTTCTCGATCTAGGGGCAATCTAGGCAAATCATCGAGAAAAACATCCAAAAAGTCACACACGACAGGGATATCTGTCAGAGACTTTACTTGCACCGCATTAGTCATGCAAGAAAGATTGATGTCTTGGGGTAACTGTACTAGAAAACCCTCCTGATTACTAGGATCTCTGAGCATGACTACCCTAGTCAATGTATTAATAAGCACTCCATGATGGCTCATCCAATTCATTCCCAATATCACATCGATACCTAGCTCCGGTAAAACTACCAGATCAACCTGATAACTTCGCCCCTCTATCTCAAATTGTACATCCCCAACTACTAGCTTGGTTGGGATAATACCACTGGCAAGCCCTGATACAATAACCCTCACCCTCAATAGTATATGTTTTCTACATAAACTTGGATGCAATGCTGGACTAATAAAGGAATGCGAAGCACTTGAATCAAATAGTACAACTGTGGGGTGTTGATCAATTAGAAACTTACCAGCAGTCACTACCTCTCCTGAAGGAATCTCAGTAATATTAGTGTGGTTCACCTGCCCCTGACGGCCACCTTTATAGTTATTCTTCTTAGGGTAAGGGCACTCCCTTGCCCAGTGGCCTGTCTTGTTGCAGTTCTAGCATGGCATGTTGCTTGGAGAGGCCTTGGAACTGCCCTGACTGGTAGTGCCCTTGGAAGAGCAACTATAAATGCCTTGCGAAACCCAGTCTTGGCGGGATTCTTCTTCTACGGTCGGTGAAACTTAGCGGCTGACACTGGAGGACAGAATGGAGCCCTCTGTGTGACTGGAGCCTTGGATTGTGAGATGCCCGCCTCATAGGCCCTCTTATGACTTTTCAAAGCCGCATACACAGCATTGTTGTTCTCTTGCGATAAGGCATCACTCACAAACTCATTAAAAAGAGCACACTTGCAATTTTCCATGGTCTTCATCAATTTGGGGCTAAGCCCCCGCTTGAAACTAGCAATCTTTTTGGCATCGGTGTCCACAAACTCGGTAGCATACCTTGCAAGGTTGTTGAAAGCCTACAGGTATTCATTCAAGCTCTTGTTCCCCTAGGTCAGCTTCATGAACTCTATATGTTTGATCACCATGAGACCAGGAGGAATGTAATTTCCCCTGAAAGCAGACTTGAACTGATCCCAAGTGATTTGGGCATTAGCGGGCATAGTGGACCGATGATGACTCCACCAAATGCCAGCTAGCCCATGCAATTGGTGAGATGCGTACTCAGTCTTCAGCACCTCAGTCAAGTGGAGCAGATGGAACTTCTGCTCGAGAGTATTCAACCACTCATCAGCTTATAGGGCTCCTCAGCCTCCTTGAAGATCAGGGGTTTTGTGTCAAGGAAATCCTTGAAGTCACTGTATTGATTTGGTTCCAGTCCTTGGCGTGGACCATGACCATCATGATTCACAATCGTACGGAGAGCCTCGGCCATAGAGCGCTGTCCTTCCGCAAGCATTGCTATTAATTCTGTTGGTGTGGGTGGTGATGGCGGTGGAAGATCATCATCATCACCCGCACCGATGGAACGAGTATGAGGCATCTACAACAATGCGCAACCAGTAATTATTGATGATGTTAGCACATTGGAGAGGAACAATGTAATTGTGCCAAACTGAATTTACTGACGACAATGAAAACTTCATACAATAAACAGAGGCAATAATTCATTCTCCAATCACCACATCATCAATGGGATTACTAGTGCCATACGTAGTGCATTCCAACATGACATGTTTTAAACTTAACCATTACGATACGCATCCCGAAGGGAGCGAATTAAAGTACATTACATGCCGAGTTCGAATTTAAAAGGTACATCCAACATCAGTCATCGTACTTAAGTTCATTACATCAATGACTGCAAAAGCTAAAACTAGTGAGGCTTGCTAACGAACTACTCGTCGAAGTGATTGCTGTCCACATCGGAGACACCTTGGACTTCTTCGGGGTCTTCCTCTTCTTCTTCATCTGTAGGCTTAGCTGCATTGTCATCCATCTGCACATCCTCTTCTTCGTCATCGACCTCAATCACTTGAGGTCCACCCACATTTGGATACCTTGGTATGGGGCGAGGAATAGGAAATAGATGGTTGTGCAGTTAATGGTGCTCAACCTGAAGCTCTTCAAGCTGTTCTTGTAGTGCTTGCTCCCTTTGAAATGCATTGTGGTTAGCCAACATCCAACCCCAATGTCTTTCTTCTGCCAACTCTAAAGCTGCATCTCTGTGACGGGTCACACGATCCAACTCTTGTGCAGCCTCATCTCCCTCAATAGTGAGGTTCATTAGCTAGTTATGAAGCTCGTCTCTCTCGCGTGCGGTTTGACCCCACTATTGTAGGTGGTAATTTGCAATACCACGAATCTCCTCAACTTCTTGCTGAGATCTTCCACATGCATCCGCCGTGCAGCGATACTTGCAGGCACGCAACCTGAACTTGTGCTGGGCTGCCATTGCCTTGCCAGCTTCATCTAGCGCACTAGAAAGGGTGTTTTGCATGACTCGACAAAGCTTCAAGACTGCCATCATAGCACTCATTCTAGTGTTGTCACTCTGCACACATTCGCCACAGCCTTGAACCAAGGCCTGGCCAATGTCCTGAGTCCACTCAGCCTCAGTAGGAGACACTCGGGGAATGGATGAAGCTGGTCCACCCACTAACTAATCCCCGAAGCTCTGTGCTATATCCATCAGCACATCAAGGGCAGCGACTTGAGTGGCTTCCCATGGGCTTTGCCCATAAGTCTCAATGCTCCACCCATGCCATAATGGTCTTGTGGGGTTTTGCAGCACGATAAAGGTCACGATGTACCATGGTACATCTCCCAATGGTACCACCTACCTCCACATGTAGCTGGGTGCCTCTGGGTACCCAACTGAACTGAGCACCCTCCAGAGCAAAGTGGGAGTACCGAACTGGTCCAAAAAGGTGCTGCTACCTATAGGAAACACGGGCGTGGCCATCTGTATCAAAAAGGGATGCAATTCACGTGAGAGGATTATTTTGCTGAGAGTTTGCACTTAATACTTGGGATAAGCAATTATAAGGGAGGGAATAATGCAATATAAATGACATGAGTCAATATGATGCATGCTCGTTCCATACGTCCTCACAAACCTAAGAAAATTTAAGCTTTAGCGGAATATACGGTGGCATACATACGTTCTCTCAATTAGCGGTAACTAGTCGATCTACATGGTGCGTTGTTAGTATACCTGCAGAAAACTTCATTGTAGCCCAACCCAACAAGATATAATGCTAATTACACAAGTAGTAACTAAGATACTCTCCATATATACATCCCCAGATATATATACTTCGGTATCCAAACTACCCGACAAATGTACCCCCAATTAAGTACCTTCATATATACATGTATGCAACATGTAAATACTCTAGTAACCACAACTAGCTCTCCCCTAGACCGATGGTTGGACGGTCATGCTCTCGCAACTCACGCTTACCTTGGCGTAGAGGCAATTGATCCATACATTACCATTCAAACGAATGGCATCGATGCAATATCACGCCGCATGGACAACGAAATAGAAACAATCAATTCCCCCAATTTAGTAATTATATATAAGCCACCTAGAAGTTCTTAAGTGGGCAATAAGGGATGTGATCACCAGTACACCATAAAATTTTTGATTTTTGAACACTTATATATAACTATAAGTTGACAAACTATTTTCACAACAAAAGCTTTTGTTTTTAAATAACCGTAAGACATGTTTTATGTTGAATCTAGCTCTGATGCCAGCTGTCATAGAACCGACCAATTTATAAGAGTTCAAGTACAAAAACAATCGCCGAAACGATCAAATTCTCGAACTTGAGCCCATATAAACCCGGTAGTCAACTGAAATCTCGAAGGATTTCAAACCAACTTGTATACAACCAAGATCACAGTAATTCAACATAACATATCGTACATTACAACATTTCACAGATGTTCGCAAATAGATTACATCATCATCACAAAGTCATCATTATTACAAAACAAGTCTTGTAAAACATGCGGAAGCAAATAGTTGACTTACACACCTTAGTTCAAATATGAATACTGGTTCACTGATCACAATCCCACAAAAGCAATCTGATAAGAGAAATGGAGATCATGCCCATGATCTAGTCTTCGTCACCCACCGAGTGGAGACAATACTTACAGAATCCCTGATATAGAAGGTCATCTATAACAAGAGGGAATAAACCCTGAGTACGAGAATGTACTCAACTAGACTTACCCGTCGAAAACCAAAACAAATGACACCAAGCATTATGCATAGCTTAATGTAGTGGATCTGGCTGACACTTTCTTTTTGTGGAAAAGCATAAGTAATAATGATCAACTCTTAACCTGAACTAGCAGTGACTTTTAGCCATTAACCTATCATCTATATTAGCACCTGTACTAAGCAATCATTTTATTAGGGTGCAAACATTAATAACCATATCAGGTATACATTGTGGCAACCTTATCATCATCATCCATTTAACCATATTGTTAAATTAATTGAATCTACGTTGCCGCTGCTCAGTCAAGTTCTCACTATCTAGGAGAGATGGTGATTCGAATTGATTCCTATCTAGCTGGAGGGGTATTCCTAAACACGAACCCTGCTTCCCCCGTTAGTGTCGCAAATGAGTCACCTTTGGTACGATTCAGGAGTTGCGAGTCCGAACAGATCGACATTCTCAGAGAACCACTCTGCCAAGGTTGTTCGGGACTCTAACCCACCTTGGACTTGTGCCAATGGCTCTCCGCACATCCTTACTACCTCCAGAATGCACGCCACTACTCGCGTCCCTGGCCTGAGTCGAGCTACTAGTCTTCGTGGTTGGAACGACTTATCCGAGCAGCTAAGTGTTAGGCTACGTTCAACATGACATAAGGACGTACAGCGTATCGGTCCTTAAATGACTTAGACGGAGTCACTATATCCAAACCTACACAAGACTCCGCCCGGTCTTAATTCATTATTAACATGGTTCTTTTCCACGATAGCAAATATAGCCAACCGTGATCCACCTCATCCTAAAGCTCGTAGGTGATAGGAAATCACTTGACTTCTACAGCACTAAGCATGGCTAAGCATTTAACCCGTTCCTGAACTTAAATAGGATTCTAGTGCGATATCTGGACAAGGAGGGATATATATAATGCAACAATTGGTTCCAACCAATTCCTATACTTAATGCATCACCAACAAATAAAATATACTCAATGTATTTGTAAAAACATGGGAGGCTTAATATGCTTCGGGGCTTGCCTTTTAGGAAAGAGGAAGGACGATGGTTAGGGCACTTGGGCAACTCCTCCACGACGGCTGCTTCGTTGGCTTCCTGCACCTCGGGCTCCTCCTCCTAGTTGGCTCCCTCGAACTCCAGCAACGTCACTCCCTCTGGCACACCTATTGCATGAATGCACAAGATAAATATCATGGATGCACATAACGAATGTCAGGGATGCTCAGGGAATGCAATGTTCACTGTAGTCTGCATACTCCAACTTAAGCCCTATTCAAATCACTTTACTTACCAAGTTTATACAACCTAATGTATAATTGCTCATCTTTAGTTAATGACCTGGCACCTGCACCTAAGCATATTCTCAAGTTAGGCTAACCCCTAAACAATCAACGAGAACATTGCAACAAGCATACACTCAAGCATTTGTATTTCAGCAAAATGAAGACTTTGTAGCGGTACAGTAAACTAGCCATAACTGGAGATTTATAAATCCAAATGACATGCAACAAGACAATTTGGAAAGCTTATGAAATTGTCTTTTAGACCTCAAAGTTTGATTCAAACCTTTACTAGGTCGAATTCCTCACTCAACAGAACTCTGTCCACACAAGACAGAGAGTAGGTAAAACTAGAACATAATTTTAAACAGATGTAGTTCCTAAACTACTAGGACAAATGCCCTCAAATTTTGACAGGAGCTAGATACGTAAATTATCCACAACTTTTGTATTCATCACATTCACAGCAAACCAAAATATCATGGGGAACTTTCTAAAGTCCCCAGATCTGTCCTGAGGGACATAATGCAAACACATAATTATTAACTCATGATGTAAACAAATAATTGGACAAAACTAACTCTACTCACTTATTACACATATCACAAGAACACCAGAAAGTAAGGTGTTCATCACTAAAACATTTCTTTTAATACCTTTCTTAATTTATTTTATTAATTAGAGGAATTGGTAAACATATATGAACACTACACCATTAAATCTACAAAAATTTCAGTTGATGCTACATGCTCTAAGTAGACTACCATAAAAATTTCACACCATTTGAGTAAGTATAATAGCCTACACAAAAATGATAAGGCATAATGGCTTAAAATGGCATAGTTAGGAAACCATAGTGAAAAGTGTCAAGCAACAGATTTCATATTTTTCCTAGCATACTTAAGGTACTAGGATACTACCCACCAAGTTTCATGGTCATAGGATTCTTAGATAATTTACAAAAATTCACACAAATATCAATCAATGATAAAAGGAAAATCTATAACTCAAAAACCATACATGCAATGACTCTCAAATTTTAACCAGAGCTTCTACTAAGCAAGACTAGCTTACCCACACAATTGCATAATTTTTGGATCAAAGGAACTCAAGATATGATTTAAACAATTTTGCATGCATTCAAAAACACATTTCAAGGTCCTATTTAATTCATCCAAAATTTCTACATCATGTGCTCATGTCATATTTTTCTTAAATACTAGACTTCACTGTGAGCCTACTAAAATTTGGATCACGCCATTTGGATCTACACATTTGGAGTTACAAAATTTACAAAACAGCATCAAAATCTACCAAAATGAGCTAGCTTTTGAATCAAACAGTCAGTGACAGCAGGAACCCGCCTGTCAGTCGGACCCACTAGTCAGCGACAGTGAAACTGGGGAGGCGACGTTCGATGGTGCGGCGGTGGTCTTGCTCATCGACAGCAAGGACTCCGGCGACACCAAGGCCACCTACGTGCTCTACGTGATGAGAGGAACTGATTGGTGCAAGTGGCAAGGCCTAAGACCTAGCAGAGGCGGCTTGTCGCCGGTGATGGCAGCACGACAAAGCTTCGGCGCGAGGTGCCAGCGATGGTGAGCCATGGCTGCCTTGGCTGAGCTCGGTACGAGCTTCAGAAGGTCACTACTGTGCTACCCAAGCAAAGAAAAGAGGACAGGAAAGCCTTGGTGGTAGTTGGCCGCGTAGAGCTCCAACTCCGATGAGACCCTGTCATGGCAGGCGGTGGTGGAAACGGCCAATGCGCCCTTACCAAGACCAAATCGGCTTGGCTAAGAGGTGGAGGAGGTAGAGGAGAACATGACGAAGCTATTGATGAGCTATCAGATGCGTTTTTATGGCGGCGTGTGAGCTAGGTGATGGCGCGGCTTGGTCGGCAATGGCGGAGCTGCTGCGGCTCTATTGCTGCGCGCGGTGGAGGCGACTACAACGCAAAATAGACAGGCGAACTGGTCAGGCAGGCGTGTGGGTGGGTTCATGTCGTGGTCGGCCATGCTAGGACGTCCACGGCATGTGGTAGTGCGGTCAGACGGCCAGCGATGGGTGGTGCCACACGGCGGTGGTTGTCTAAAAACGGTCAGGTACTGTAGCTTTGATTCAGCGAAAATGATTAGCCTGACAGCCAAGATTGACAGCATTTGATCTCTTAAACCATGATGAATTAGTGGAAGCAATGTACATGAAAGTTGTAGAGACAAGATAGGGCTCCAACAATGCTTGAGAAATCAACAGCTAATTCTCAATGGATCAAGAGTTGTATCAAGCCAAAGTCGAGTTCATGAAACTGAAACTGCAACAAACACTTAGAAATATTTTCAAGTGTTGAATCAGCTTTCAATTCTGACGTGTGGGCCATTTTTGAGCATGTTGTGCAAATTTTCATGACTTGGCTCCTAAACAAAGTTTGTTCCTTATAAAATTTTCTACAACTTTCCTTTAGGTTGCTTAGACATACAAAGATCCTAAGCTACACTTTTTAAATAGTCAAACCAAAGGGGTTTAGGGGTCAAAACAAGTCAAACCACTTTTGAAATCCTATTTAGGCAACACGACCAATATGAACAATGTTCCAAATGGCATTCTAGGTGTCACTAAGTTGTTTAAGAGAGTTATTAGCCACACCACACCTTGGTCACACAAGAATCAAGCATCGTATGTACTAAAACAATGAAAAACACATGAAATGTTACAATTGTTTCATAGTCATGTTTCACATGTTTCATGATCTTGTTGCATGGTACTAACTAACCATATTTCACTAAAGTGAGTTGCACATGTTGCACTTAAGTGTTGCCCACTTTTCATTTCATACAAGAAACAACACACATGAAATATGCAACGTGTTGCAATGTTTCGAAATCATGTTTCATGTGATATAAGCTTATGAATGAATGAATGATGCTCATGTTCATGAAATGCAAGTGCAAATGTGGAAGCTAAACACCTGGGGTGTTACAGAGTGTAGGGCTAGAATGGATGAAGTTGAATTCAAATTCCATTGGAATTTGGCTTAGATTTGAAAACTAGAAATAGAAAGGATTTGATTTTGAAAAAAATTGCTTTTCTTCCTTTTCAGCCCAACCCTAGAACCGAACCGGCCCTTCACTTCCTTCCCTTCTCAGCTTTGGCCTGCTCGGTGGCCTAGCGAGCATTCCCCCTCCCTCCCTTCCTTTCTCCTATGCATGGCCTGCTCCGCATCGACCCACTCGGCTGCCTGCTCCACGCCCCTTCCTCCGCACCGCACCGCACGCGCGTGCAACCCATCTTGGTAGCACGGCCCGCAGTGCCCGTCAGCCACCTGCACTCGCCTGTCCACTCCCTTCTCTCTCACTGCACCGCTAGCCCAACTCATCAGCACCACTTTCCTTTCTTCTCCGCGTGCTCCCTTCCATCTTCATCGCCCGGCAATGGCGCTGCCAAGCACAGCAAGTCGCTACCGTCGTGCATGCAAGGTAGGTGACCAATTCTGCCCGAGCGCCATGCCCCTTCCATCTACCACACCCCGTCCAGCCTATAAAGCACTAAGCCGACTCCCTCCTTCTCCCCTTTCCTCTATTTGTGCTCGAGCTCACCACCACCACCCCATAGCCCACTACTCCGGTGCCCTAACCTCGACGCCGACGTGTCCCAAAGCTCCGCCATGTTCCCCCATTGTCGTAGGTATCACCAATTTCATGTTTTGGTCATGGATTGCTTAGATTTCCCCTAACCCATGCCTCATTTCTCTCTCTAGCTGCTAGCATCGATGACCTAGTCTTCGGAGCCCTTCCTAGCTGCCACGACCTTTGCTGATTGACTCGCGGTGAGGTCCTCGTTTTCCACATGGTGTTCATGACCGCTTGTGGATCATTCGCGTGTGTTTGGTTTCGATCGGGATGGCCAGAATTGCCATACCAGCGTTCACCACCGTAATCACCTTGCCGCCAGCCATGGTAGGCTCATCGGTGGTACTGTGCAGCTAGTGGTGGTACTCCCATGCGTCCCACGCCATCAGATCCATCCAGACAACCACGATTAGAGCGTACCGGTTTGGATCATAACCGGTCCACCGTGGCTATGGACTCAGTCCAACACGCCGCGTTAGTGCGCGCCCACGCCACATGGTGCATCGTACCACTCATACACCGCCACACGTTAGTCTAGTCAGCAGCTAGGGTCAACCATGGTCAAGCCATGCTAGTTTTGCAGAAAAGACCCTTGGTTTCCAGTGAATCAACCCGTAGTCCATAACAGTTTAAATAAATTATTATTTAGTCCTAGTTTTATTCACTTTAGACCCTATTTTTTCTAGACATAGTACACGCAGTCCAGTAACCATGTAAATTCATATTTTATTTGTTTTAATTCAAAAATAAGTTCAATTTATTTATAGAAATGTCATTGAACCTTATTTCATGCTTAACTTTTGCATTTTAAGTCTGATTTGAGTGATTCTTTCGCTCACGTGTTTGTAGCAGTACGTAGAATAGTTTTATAAGCTTTTCATCCTATGTTTCTACTATTTGGTGTACTATTCTAATAGAAGTCTATTTGTATGCATGTAATGATTAGGTTGATGCTTGATTGGTGATTTGGAACACGATTAGAGGGTGAGCTGTTTGAGGTAGCTGAGGACCAGCAATAGGAAGATCAGCGGTACCAGGATAACTTTGAAGAAGGCAAGTGTACCAAAGGCCCCTTGTACCTATGAACTATTATAATTCATATTCATGCATGTGTCTAATTTGAAATACCTTAAGGACTTTACCTAGATGATTACTTGTACCGCATATCCTTTTTACCTAGGGTTTGGGTAAGCATTTTGGATAGATGTTGCAGTGCTTAACATAAAATAACTGTTAAACATGACTAAAGTCATTATGCAATGTGATAAAATGGAGCTTTTTAGCAATAAATAGGGGGTTAGAGTATAGGGTTGAGTACTCTAGTGCCTCTCCATAAGGACTTAATCCTGAAGCGACCACCCAGGAGGTTTCGTACAACCCTGAGTGTCATATGGCTCTAACTTTAATCCATTAACTAAATTGTACTCACTTGTCTGTAGCTTTCCATAAGGGCAAGAGGGGCACACTAGTTGGTATGTTTCCTTACCTGCTAGGGTGTGTGTACCGTGCTGCGACCACACATGCCACTCCTAGAGGAGGGCCACATACAGCTAGATGGCTGAAACCTTAACAGCTATGAGTTGTTAGTGCGACTAGCTAATGGTTACATAGTGAAACCCTGCCACACTTCCTAGGTAGAGGTGTAGTGGGCTTTGCAAACCTCAGCATTGGGAATCATAGCTCGATGGGTAAAGTTGGACAATTTCTGTAGAAATATTTGACCTGTTATAACAGTCATGCTCATGGATACGAGTAGTCTGGATGCTTCATGATTAGTAGTTACTATGGATGGTTGGGAATTGATATAAACTTGAGGATACATTATTATCACTTGGGATCTAGGATTGTTCACTAAAGTAGTGATTCAGGATGCTAAAACTTGATCAACTAAAATTGTGAACCGCAGTCAAACCATGTCAAGCCTTTGAGCCTCATAAATCCCTTTGATATACTTGCTAAGCATGGTGAGCTTACACTTGCTTTACATTCAATGAAAATCCTAGATGGGTAACAGATAATGGGTATGAAGAGTTTTCGAAGGATGTCTTGGACTACTAGGGAGATGTTCACCAGTTGGAGTCCTTATGGCAGATTGTGCTAGTTATTCTGCTGTGTGTGTAATAATATTGCCATTGAGCAAACTATGTATTAACATTATGATGAGATATGCGATGTAATACAGTACTTTACATTGATATTATTGCAATTTGTGATATATGTGTGTGTTTGGATATCCTAGGTGCACATATATGAGTACTTGGTTTTGCTATGCAAAATTGGGTGCGACAGAAAGATCCATCCTCAAATTTGTCGTCCCCTGATCCAGACAAGGCCTCTGAGGTGGAACAAGAGGAAACGCCCCGACTCAAGAAAGAATAACCTTGAGTCCATCAAACAGGTAAGTGTTCTATCCCTAGCATATTTACCGCATTTCATTAGTTACATCTCATATTTAAATTTCCAATAAATTTGCTTTGCATTGCATGATTAGTTAGTTGAATTAAGCTACTCTTTGTTAATAAATAAAGTCCTATAGTAGCTATGCATGTTAGGATAGGGTTTGGATTTAAAAAAAGATATATAAAAAAATATAACAAAATAAAAATAATAATAATATTCAGTAGTAGTCATACATAATAAGTTATCTAGTAGTAATAGGTTTGTTTATTTAGTTATTTATGCATTCTAGTAGTAGTAGTAGTAGTTAGTCAATAAAGAAAGAATCAAAAGAGCCACTAGAAGACATTCCAACTTATGCAAAAGGCAAGCTTGGGGGAGACATCTCTCCCCACTCTGGTATGAAAAATCTTAAACCCTCTCTTTGCATTCATGTTTTTTTACATGTCAATATTCATGATTATAGAATGTAGAGGGGAGTGTCATAAAACTTATCTTAAAAGAAATTCTGCTCTACTAAAATGATGATAATTTATTTGGAGATGATGAATATTTGCTTTGTGATACTTTGAAAAAGCTTGTCATACAACCTGATACTCCTTAAGTTTTGAGCATTATAACTTAGACTTCATCTTAAGTTGAATGCTTTTGTGGGTTGCAATGATAGAAACAAGTATAAGTTTTTGTGAGAAATGTTGTAGCCAAGATTAGAGTAAATCTTTGAACCTATCTGAGGAATGGTAAAAACAACCTGAAGTTTTGTTTTGCAAAATGCTAAAACTCTCTTGCTAGAAGTTCCTCAATGGTGATAAATTCCTACCAGAGCCAAATACATATTCATTCATACATGATAAAGCCACTATAAAAGCTGCTTGTTTGTTTTGAGCTTTTTCAAGCCTTGTTGATCTGAGTAGAGAAACCTATCATGCTTTTTGATCAAGATCACGTACACCCACATACTTATTCTATTCCTACACTGGGAATATGCAACCACATATGCTTTCCATTCATTATTGCTCTACGAGAATCAAAGTTACCTCTTAGCTATCTTTCATAAAAAAGAGAGGCATGGGCTATAGAAAAAAAGAGAGAGAATAAAGAGCAAAAAGCTCTAGTGTTCAAAAAAAGAGAGAAAGAGAGAGAAAAAGAAAAGTAGCCATGCCCTCTCAAAAAGAAGCTAGAGAAGGGAAACTTCTCAAAGGAGTATCACTTCCACCAAATATACCACACACATGCATTTCTTTATCAATTAGTATGATTTGTTGCTCCTTGTGATCCATGTGTTTGACTTAGCAATAAATTCAATTCAAGTAGGCTATGCTTTTAGCCCCTACCTTGAGCTCCACATAAGCTTTAGGATAGATATTAAGGCTAAGATTCATGGCCTTGGTGAGATTTCAAACACCATTGAGTGACTTGAGTGTACCATCTAAGGAACTTAGGCAAGTTTTGTTTTCAAAATTTATTGAAAACCTCTAGGAAGTTTGAGTTAAACCAAAGTAGGGGAAAAGTATCTGTCTAGCTACGCATTCTTGCAATTGCTTGTGTCAAGGTGAAAGCTATAAGTCCCACAATGCTAAGACTGATGATGGATTTCTAAGTGCTAACATGTTCAACTCAAGAGATAGTATTTGTTTGTATATAAGTTTTTGCAGGGCGTTACATAGTAGCAACTCCTGATCCAACACCTATTCCATGCTAAACCAGCATCTTTGCTTGGGATGAGCAAAGGGGTAGCATGGGGGAGCTTGTTGATGGTCACTAACACCTATTTTGACCATCAACATTTCACCCAAAAGCATGATAAAGTGAGGTAAATCATCATCATACATGTTGCATTTTGTTTGTAATTCACCTAGTTCCACTTGTGCTTGTAGAATTATTTGTATGCAGGAAAATATAGCAAAAATGTGCAAAAAGATGACAAAATGGACCAAGGGAGCAAGTGGATGTGGCAGGTGGGCCAGGGGCACACATGCCACATCGGCCGGCCCCACAAGGGCATCGCCCAGTGCCACCTTGGCACTAGCCACATCACTAATCCATGGGAGCTGCTCCACAAGCTCTCCCATGTGTTGATTTAAGTTGGTTTGCACCAATGGTCATGATGGAGAGGCCATGGATCCCTAGGTCCATTGTCATAGACTTGGGAGGCTCCAACCGACCTTGGAACCACCTTACCGGCCAAAACATGGCACGTGCTAGCTTCACAACCGCCATTGAGGAGCAACCAACACCGAAGGATCAAGAGGTGGTGCATCTAAGGGCCGGGTGGCGCCCCCCGGTGGCCACCAACCTCCTGCTGCCTACAAGTACCCCCCCTCACTCTACACTATAAATATGGGGTGTGGAGCTCGATAGAGAAGTGCCATATTCATTTTCAAGCTCTCCAAGCTCTCTAGCTTAGCTTAGCTTTAGAGTAGTAGTCTAGTAGTGGAAGTAGAGCAAGAGTAGAGCTTCTCTTCGAGTCTAGAAGGGTCTTCTAGGTCTGGTATAGCTCTTTTATAATTCTTTAATTTAGCATTTACTTTATTCGGTACTTTATTTCTAGTACTTTATTCTAGTGTTATTGCTTTGCTTTACTTAAGTACTTGTTCATTATTGTTCATCATTAGTGAGCTTAGGTGCTTATTGTTTGGCATTAGTAGCATATGTTATCTTATAATTTGTAGTCTTTCATTAGTACCAGTTCCACCATCTTGTTAGGGTACTTTGATCTCATTTCATCAGAGCTCAGATCAAAGTAGTAAGCCTATAGATTAAGCGAGGTGCTTAGGCTATAGATTACCTGTGGATATGGCTAGGCCTCTAGATAGATTGTGGTAGGTGGCAGGTGATGATAGCCTTGTCCATCCTCTATATTCCACCACATTAGGTATAATTATTAAATCATAGGGCTCATGGTAGACCTTGTCTATTTAACTCTCGTAGTTGGTGTAACACCCCAGTGTTAAGCACTGCATTTGGCATTTGCATTTCATGAGCTCAAGCATCATCCAAGCATTCATGAGCATGAGCATATGAAGTTTCATTTGGATCACTTTCTTCTTATCACATGTAGTGTTAATTATATATGCATATGCTTGTAATCAAGTGTGACCAATATAAGAAATGGTTGTGAGGTCACCAAAATACCTTCGACACAACTAGAATGATAACTGGAACAATGTTTATATTCATGACATAGACCAAATTTGCTTCTAAGTGTTGGTTCCATTTGAAATGCCATTTTCATGATACTAGTTTGACCAAAGTTGAATAGTAGATTAGATTGTTTGCATGGCTATGTGACCTAAATAAAAGTTGTAGTTCACATCATCGGTAACAAACTTTATTTAAGGGTCATGAGCTAATTCAGTGCCTAGCATGGTCAAATAGAGCCCACAAGTATCAACAAAATGTTGTTTGGTGACTTAAGGATTTCTCTAAGTGTTGAAGCTATTTTCAGTTTCAAGGTACCTCACTTTGGAGCAATGTAGTTTGAAAACCAGTTTGAATTAGACCCTAATCATTAAAGCAAAGCTGTAGTACTCACATAGGTCTACAATTTCTATTAACGAACTTTTTGCTAAATCGCCATGGATTAGGAGATTTAGGAGCTCAAAGTAGCACTATCAGATGGACTGAATCGACGCCGTGCGCGTGTCCTGGCCGACTGGTGGAGGCTGTCTGCTGGTGTCGGGCCTGCGTGTCAGGCCAATGTAGGCAGCAAAATAGCAGCGATGCTCCCTCCCTCCTCACTTGCTCTCACCCACCTCGCTCTAACTCTCTCTCGCCTTCGTCGTGCTCGAACGAAGCCGCCGTGCTGCCATCGTCGCCGCCGAGCTCCGCTAAGCTCGCACGCAACCACTGTCATGCCATTGTTCGATTCCTCACACCCACAGCTCTGCTGCACCTTGCTCCACCTAGCTAACTCACCCTTGCCACCATTCGAGCTTAGGTGAGGTCATAGTTTGCATCACCATCACCACGGCCATCACCGGAGCACCATCGAGCTTGCGCTCACCGTGGCCATGCTCCACCAAGCCATCTCGCTCATGCTTTTCTCTCATTATGGTTAGCCTAGGGTCACATCTAGCTCACGCAACTGGCCATCGAGCCAACATCGGCACATCGGCACTGGAACATGACTGCTCATAGCCATGCTATCACCAGTGTTAAGCACTACATTTGGCATTTGCATTTCATGAGCTCAAGCATCATCCAAGCATTCATGAGCATGAGCATATGAAGTTTCATTTGGATCACTTTCTTCTTATCACATGTAGTGTTAATTATATATGCATATGCTTGTAATCAAGTGTGACCAATATAAGAAATGGTTGTGAGGTCACCAAAATACCTTCGACACAACTAGAATGATAATTGGAACAATGTTTATATTCATGACATAGACCAAATTTGCTTCTAAGTGTTAGTTCCATTTGAAATGCCATTTTCATGATACTAGTTTGACCAAAGTTGAACAGTAGATTAGATTGTTTGCATGGCTATGTGACCTAAATAAAAGTTGTAGTTCACATCATCGGTAACAAACTTTATTTAAGGGTCATGAGATAATTTAGTGCCTAGCATGGTCAAATAGAGCCCACAAGTATCAACAAAATGTTGTTTGGTGACTTAAGGATTTCTCTAAGTGTTGAAGCTATTTTCAGTTTCAAGGTACCTCACTTTGGAGCAATGTAGTTTGAAAACCAGTTTGAATTAGACCCTAATCATTAAAGCAAATTTGTAGTACTCACATAGGTCTACAATTTCTATTAATGAACTTTTTGCTAAATCACCATGGATTAGGACATTTAGGAGCTCAAAGTAGCACTATCAGACGGACTGAATCGACGTCGTGCGCATGTCTTGGCCGACTGGTGGAGGCTGTCTGCTGGTGTCGGGCCCACGTGTCAGGCCAATGCAGGCAGCAAAATAGCAGCGATGCTCCCTCCCTCCTCACTCGCTCTCACCCACCTTGCTCTAACTCTCTCTCGCCTTCGTCGCGCTCGAGCGAAGCCGCCATGCTGCCATCATCGCCGCCGAGCTCCGCTGAGCTCGCACGCAACCACTGTCGTGCCATTGTTCGATTCCTCGCACCCATAGCTCTACCGCACCTTGCTCCACCTAGCTAACTCACCCTTGCCACAATTCGAGCTTAGGTGAGGTCATAGTTTGCATCACCATCACCACGACCATCACTGGAGCACCATCGAGCTTGCGCTCACCGTGGCCATGCTCCACCGAGCCATCTCGCTCATGCTTTTCTCTCGTTATGGTTAGCCTAGGGTCACATCTAGCTCACGCAACTGGTCATCGAGCCAACATCAGCACACCGGCACTGGAACATGACTGCTCACAGCCGTGGTATCACCACTATCGTGCCATGCACGTGGCCAAGCTTTACTGCCGCTCCACCATCGCCCTCACCTAACCCTAGGTCTTCAATAGGTAGCCCTAAAGCCGTAGCAGTGCTCGCCTTGGCTTGCCATGACCTGAGACGATGAGCCCACCAAAGCATAGCACCACCACCCACCATGCCCGTGTCAAGCTAGCTTCGGTGAGCCTCTAAGCTAACTAAGGGCACCCATAGGTGAGGAATGAGTTGGAGAACACGTTGGTGATGACGCTACCGCTGGTGACCTCACCGTCGGTGAGCTATTCACTGGTCAACCGCCAGTGCTTTGCACTATCTCACTGGCACATGGGGCCAGGTTGACCTATGGGCCCCCACTGTCAGCCACTGTGGGTGCAGTAGACCGGGCGTACATAGCATTTAGGGTTTAGTTGGTTTTGGAATTAATTTCATAGATTTGAATATAAACTTCAAAAATTCATATCTGGAGCTAGGAGTATCCAAATGGGGTGAACCAAATTTTGTTAGATTCATCTTGAAGTGTAATATTTGATAAAAATATGAAATCCACTGCTTAGGGTATTTTTCTAGGATAATTAAATTGAGAAAGATAAGTGCTTTTAAAGTAGTTTATATTTTGTAAAATGCATAACTTGAGCTAGGAAAGTGATAAAATTGTGATTCCAATTTTGCTAGTCTTCCATTGACATGCTCTAGCTTGGAAAAATATTAATCCTATAGTAAACATACTTGTAATATAGTCTTCCTATTTAATCTTAATCAATTGCTAGATTCTAATGAAATTAATTGGGGTAAAAATACATAACATAAGATCATACAAATTTTTACATAGTATTCTCATGCTATGATGAAAGTAATAAAAATATTAAATCTATTGCTTTACACTTTTCACTATGCTAAACTATTTTTGCTAAAATAAGCCTTTATAAGTTGTTATTTTTGTAGACATATCTATATTTGTCCAAATGGCATGAAATTTGTATAGTGGACTACTAGGGTCATATGTAGACTACTGTATTTTTCTTGGAATTTATTGAGCTCTAGAAATATTTACTCTGTAAATCACCTTATTATCTAAGGAAATTAATAAATGAATATAAATAAATTAGTTAGGCTTAACAATGATATTTTCTATGGTGTGTGTGATGAATATAATCTATTGATACTATTAGTGAGTCTTAGAAGTATTTGTTTATAGGCAAGTAGTTCATTATTGCTTTATAATTCAACTAGATGACTACGTGTGTAGTTTCTGTTTTGGTGATGATTTCGTGATGATAATGATCTTTTATGTAAAGATGGTTAATAACAAAGTTGTATATAACTTACTTATCTACCTTGTATTAACTTTTCATAGTCATAGGCCATATGGTTTGAGAATTATAGCTATTAGAATTCTACTGGTAGAAATACTTGCTCTCTAGACAGATCTGAAAGATTGAATTGTTTAACCTAGATAACTACTATATCACATTAAGATGATTAAAAGAAAATTGTAGGTAATTTCATAAGCTTTCTAGAATGTCCACAACCATATTATTTTAATGTGTATAACTCCAGTTATGGCCAAAACAAGTGGCTACTATCTTGTAGTCCAGAAAATGATTTACATAAGTATTTGTTTAAGTTACTAGAGAAGAGATATGCACCTACTCAGTAAAAGAAAATGTAACTAGTTATCACCTTAGTGCAATGCTGCTGAGAACACATATGAGCATGCATTCATCACATCATATCATATTATACATGTCATTATATATGCAACCATGATATCATATTTCCTGCTCATGCATATAGGATCGTCCGAGGGGAAAACTCTATTGGAATTCAATGAAGAAGAAGAGGAACAATAGGAGGCACCTCAAGTCACAGCTCTAGAAGGAGAGGAGCAAACTCTTGAAGACTTACCCAAGTGCCTGGATCATAGGCCAACTTCCTTTATTGAAGGCATGCCCCAGAGCATTTAAGCCTCCCATGTTTTACAAAATATCACTATGTAGGTCCAGGATGCAATAGGTTATAAGAGTTGGTTGGAAACACTTGATGCATAGAACTGATGAGGACATCACTCCTTCAGATGTACCCACTTATCCTCCAACCATTATGTAAGGTCCAATGACCCGAGCTCGAATGCGTAACCTCAATTTAGAGGTGAGCTCATTCAAGAGCGATCCTTTTCATACTTTTGAGAATAGACTACTACCTAATGATGTTATCTTGCTTAGGAACATAGGAGAGGGTCTTGACAAGGACATCACTCTATCACATACAAGCCAAGGAGAGGAGGAGGTCTAGCATGGGCATCCAATTCATCTTTCTCATGGTGGAGGCCCAGTCCAATAGAAGTTGGAGCCCATCTTGGGTTCTAGGACCAGTCTGTCATAAAACTAGTCACACAGGTGCGTTCGGGCTCTGATTTGGATGATCCACATATGGATGGAAATATAATTAGATAAGGAAGCTAATGCAAGTGGTCTCATGTCAAAAGTCCTTCAGAATCAATAGGAATTGTCAAAACAAATTAGTATCCACAATCTGCTAGGGTGCTGCGACACCATCTTTTGGTCTATTGGATCATGTATCATGTTTGGGCCCATTAGGGGGCATATCCAGGGGTCTTTGCATGACCCTAGAGTCTTCATAAATAGCTGCTACCCCTCCATTAGGGTTTCGATTTTGCTTAGATTAATCTATCAAGAACAGTTTCACCGTTCATCGGTTTGTGAGACCCCAACATTGTGAGATTAATCATTCATCTACAATTTGGTTGTTTTCTTTCTTGCTCTTACTTGTGTTCTTCATTGTGCACGTAGGGGTTAGCCTTCTTGGTGAGGTCAACTAGAACCGAGTCTCAGTTGATAACCAGAGGAGTTGTGGTGCTAGGATTGCAGGGTTCGATCTTTTGATCTGAAGCCGGATCGGTGTGTCAATCTTTGCCACAACGATGGTTACCTCTACCTAACAAAAGATCGGGATCCTCATCCCCATTAAGAACAACCTTGTCTAGATATATACCTTTAACCCTATGTAGGTCTAAGATCGAATATATGCTTAGCCATGCTTATACCGGTAGAAGTCGGGTGATTTCCTATCACCTACGAGATATAGGTGGATACCGAAGCACGGTTGGCTATATTTGCTACCATGGAATAGAACCATGGGGTAATGTAACTGGAGACCAAGCGAAGTCTATGTGTGTGTTGACTCATGTGATTCTATCTATGCCGATTAAGGACCGTACCATCGTTGGTGACTCTATCAAGATTGAACGCATGCCTCTCACTTAGCTGGCCGGATAACTCTTTCTGACCATGAAGCTGAGTAGCTCAACTCAGGGTGAGCCCCATTCTATGAATGTGCGCACTCTGAATGGTAGTAAGGATGTGCGGGGAGCTAGACGTGAGCCCAAGGGTAGGCCAGGCCTAAACGTCCTGGCAGCTGGTTGTCCTTGATTGTGCGGCGCTGATCAAACCCGTGAATTGGACCTGAGTTGTACCAAAGGTGACCTAAGACTACCTTGGCGTAGGTATGTCTGGGTTTGTGTTAGGAATAAATTCCTAGCTAGTTGACATCGATTCGAATCGCTGTCTCTCTCGGATAGTGAGAAACTCTAACTCACACCAACATCATAGTAACTGTGTTATGGAATATGATGGTTCAGATGAACATGGAATTATTATACCAGCTATGGTTACTAATGTATGATACTAAATGATATACCACATGTTTAGCATAAGTTAGTTGCTAATCTACATATGAATAGTTGTAATTAACTTGATGACCAAATTATAACTATATACTTGAATTGGTAAGCTTTTTATGCAAAATGTTGTTAAGCTAGCTCCACTTATACAGCCTTGCATAATCCTTGGAGTTACTTTATTTTTGATTTATGATGGGTAAGTCTAGCTAAGTACTTTCTTGTACATCGGGTTTATTTCCCATTGTTGCAGATAATATGATGTATCATGGCTACTATAAGAACTACTTCTGTCCTACCATGGATGAGGAGTAGGGCCCTAGGCAAGGCGTCTCTTGTTAATCCCTCTATTATGCTTTTGTGGTTGTGATCCTGAGTTGGCACAGTATTTGAACAAGGATGTGAGATGTTGGTTTCAAACTTTATTTACTTTTGCTACTACTTTATTTGGACCTGGTTTGTAATAACTTTTAATCGTACTCTGATGTATGGAATTGTAACTATGAACTTTATGTAATGTGTGACATGTATGTTGAATCATGTACGATCTTGGTTGTATGTTGATGGTTAATCCAAACCCTTCGTGGTACTCGACATACTAATATTGTACTTGTGCTCAAGTACAATAGCCACAAGTATGACTGTGTGACTGCTTACGGGCTACTATTGTACTTGTGCTCTTATAAATTTGACGGTTCTACTATAGCTAGTATCAGAGCAAGATTCAACATTAATTGCCATATGTGTATTTAAAACAAAGGTTTTTGTTTTTCCAAAACTAGTTTTGGCAACTAATATATATATATAGGTGTTTAAATCTAAAGTTTGAATCTAAAGTGTGCCAGTGATTACTTCCTTTATGCCTAGTTAAGGATTTTAGGTGGCTAATTAAGTACTAACTTGGGGGTTTTTACTTTTATTGTCCATATGGTGTGCTATTGTATGGATGCCATTCACTTGAGTGGTAATGTATGGACCAATTGCCTCTATGCCCAAGGTAAGATGCCACTCATCATCATAGTGGCATGACCGCAAGATGTGAGCGTGCGGTCTAATGGGGAGAGTTAGTTTTGATACTGAAGTATATATATGTCTCATATATATCTAGAGGTATTTAATTGTGGGTTAGCTTTCATATGACTGTATATGAATATTTAGATGTATATATGGGACGTATTTACTTCTAGGTAGCTTTGATATAGAAGTATATATATGGAAGTATTTAGCTTGCAACCTAGAGCCTAGATTTTTATTTCTGCATATATAATTGTGGGGTTGGGCTAAAATGAAATTCTTGTGTAGGTACACTAACAGCAAAATGTGTAGTCCAACTAGCTACGTTATATATGAGAGAACACATGTGCCACTACGTATGTCGTTAGAAGTTTAATTTTCCTAAGTTTGTGAGGACGTATGAAACGTACGTGCATCATGATCAATCCTTCATTACACACTTGCATTGCTCCTCCCCTTATAAGTCTCTTATTTGGTTAAGTAACTATTTTCTATTATAACGTTGTTCTCATGAGAGTTGCACCATTTTGTTGCAACAAATGGCTCATTAGCTAGGAGCGAGACATTCCTAGAAATGTTTGGTACCCTTGCCCGACTTTGGAGGGTCCTGCATTATGCAGGATATATCAAACGACCTCTCTATTCCTAGAATGAGGTATACCTAGAAGGACAGCCATGGTATGATGTGTAGCTAACCATACCAGCTCATACCCAAGCACTCCGATGGCAGGAGTGGAAGGCGGATTCTGAAGGGAAAAACTCCTCGAGAAGCTGCCCAAGTAGTTGCTTTTAAGGTGTTGAGCCAGATATGTTAGCAACATGGGGATGAGCTTACCAGCAGTGTTGCTAGTACTTTTCTTCAAGTAGATCCATCCATAGTAGTTTGGGCAAAGAGCAACAGCAATGCGTTGATGCGAGACTAGGTTGAGTGAGCAGATAGCTCTAGTCCCGCTATGAGTGAAATATTTGTAGTGATCAAGATGTTCTATACTCGTCAGGATACCTGGGACTTCTGGCAAGAGTCCTATGCCACTTGTAGGGACAAGCTCATGAGAGCCAAAGCTACATAGCCTAAACTGAGGAAGCATGTAGCACAAGAAGGCAGCAAGTGAGGCTCGATGGGAAACTAATCAGGCATATGTAGAATTGGGAAATCTCCACACTTAGATGGAGCAAGTTGATCAGCAGAGAGCCGCCACCCAAGAGGCATGAGCTAATGATCAGGAAGTGCTAGCAGGACTGTAGGAGCAACTAGAGGCTACTCGTGCTGAGGCACTCAAAGCTACACACCAGTGGATCCAAGCAAACAACCATGTAGCCCTGGCAGAAGCAGGACAAAATAGAGCTAAAGCCTTAGCTGGGAAGTAGAACCATGTCGAAAGGGATTTGTGCTAGTAGCTTGCATACACCCAGAACATGGTGGTTGATCTTCAGCATGAGGTGCATTATCTAAACAACCAACTGCACCTGATCCTAGATGAGGAAAAAGAAGATCTAGAAATGTTAGTTGAAGATGACAGTTGGGAGGAAGAAGAAGTGGATCTAGAGGATGAGGATGATGCTATCTCCAACCTCGCCAACAATCATGTTGAAGAGTAGAGCCATTTAGTGACTAGTTTGAAGTGCTAGTTGTATCCTTGCTATCGTTATGTAATGGACTGGTAGTTTGAATTTTAGTGCTCGTGATGTAACATCGGTGTAATATTGGTACTTTGCATGTTAATCCGTGATGGGTTGAACTTTGATGAAATCCTAGTTTTGTTTTACTGGAGAAATGTGACTTGCATGTTAACACATTGTGAGTACGATAAGTGATCAAATTGGTGATGTTATGTTGCGAGAATGAATTATTGTGCCTTTGTTTTTTTTTTTCTAAATTTAAGATTCTCTCCAGTAAATTTAGTTTGGCATGATTACACAATTCATCTGCAATCTCTTGACATCATTCAATAATCACTTATTGTTGCAATTTTGCAGATGACTCACACTTGTGCTAGGGCAGGCACCAGCCAGGGTGGCAATGATGGTGATTTACCACCACCACCATCACCATCTACGAATGAGTTTTTTTGCATAGTTCCTGGGAAATGACAGAGCCATGGAGGATACACTACATCTCAATGCATAGAACACCGCTCACGCCCATCAGCAACATCAAGGGCCTAAACCAAATCAGTATAGCTCGTTCAAAGATTTCCATGACACCAAGCCTCCTATCTTCAAAGAGGCTGAAGAACCGCTCCAAGCGGATGAGTGGCTTAACATGATAGAGCAGAAGTTCTATCTATTGATGGTTACTGAGCATCAAAAGGCTGAATATGTGTCCCATCAACTGCAGGGACCGGCAGGGATATGGTGGACCCACTTCCTGTCTTCTCTACCTACAAATGCATAGGCCTCTTGGGAACAATTCATGTTAGCCTTTAGGGGACATCACATTCCCTCGGGGCTGATGCGCATGAAAGCAGCCAATTTCATGAGGCTTACTCAAGGTACCAAAACCCTTACCAAGTACATGCATGCCTTCAACAATCTTTCCAAATATGCCCTAGAGTTTGTTAAAATAGAGGAGAAGAAAATAGAAAGTTTCAAGAGAGGCCTTGGCACTAAGCTAATGAAGACTATGGCCAACTCAAGGTGTACCACATATAATGAGTTTCTTAGTGATGCCTTAACCCAGGAGAACTAGAACAACTTGCATGCAGTAGCAAAGGGACACAAAAGAGTAGCTGAGGTAGGTGCCTCAGGGTCACCTCAGTCTAGAGCTCCAGTGGTAGCTAGGCCACAGTTCTGTCCACTAGCACCTAAGTTTAGGCCTCCTCAGCCAAAAGCTCAGGCTAATCACCCCTAGAAAACATTTTGCAGGGCATTCAACATTGCCATACCTAAGGGCAATGTAGGCCAGGGAAGCTCAGCAGGACCAAGGAACAACTAGCCATGCTTCAACTACAATCAATTGGGTCATTGGGCCAAGGAGTGCCCCCATCCCAAGAAGAATGGCAATCAAAACCAGCAGTATGTTTCTTGTTAACAAACATCCCACCATTGTTTTATTTGATTCTAGAGCTTCTCATTCATTTATGAGCCAAACATTTGCATCTAAGCATCATCAGAAGGTAATCGAGGTAGACAAGGCTGGTTATAGTATAAGTTCAACTGGGGCCACTATTTCTACTAATCAATTAGTAAGAGATGTGCTCATCTCTATACAAGAGAGGGAGTACACTATGGATCTTATAATATTGCCAGGACTAGCAATAGATGTGATTTTGGGCATGAATTGGATGAGGGGTCATGGAGTTCTCATTAACACTACCACTAGAACAATTATGTTGAGAGAACCAAAGGAGAGTAATGCTTTTCTAGTACCACTTCCCCAGAGTTTTGATCTTCAAAACTTGTCTTGTGCTATTCAAGCCACTACCCTATGTGATATTCCAATAGTCTATGAATTTCCTGATGTATTTCTAGATGAATTGCTAGGTTTACCACCTGATAGGAATGTGGAATTTAAGATTGATTTAGTGCCAGGTACTACACCTATCTTGAGAAGACCCTATATGATGCCACCAAATAAGTTAGCCTAACTTAAAATCCAGTTACAATAACGTTTGGACAAAGGTCTCATTCAACCTAGTTCATCTCCATGGGGATGTCCAGCTTTATTTGTAAAGAAGGACAAATCCTTGTGGATGTGTGTGGATTATAGGCCTCTTAATGCTATGACCATTAAGAATAAGTATCCTTGGCCTCGCATCGATATCCTATTCGATCAATTGGCAAAAGCAAAGGTATTCTCTAAGATTGACTTGAGGTCAGGCTATCATCAGATTAAGATTAGGCCAGAGGATGTACCTAAAACAACTTTCTCCACTAGGTATGGCTTGTACCAGTATTTGGTCATGTCTTTTAGACTGACAAATGCTCCTGCCTACTTCATTGTTGTGTTTACCGATGATATCTTGATTTACTTAGAGAATGAGGCAGATCATTCAGAGCATCTAAGAGTTGTTTTGTCTAGATTGACGGAGCATAAATTATATGCCAAATTTAGCAAATGTGAATTTTGGTTGAAGAAAGTACCTTTCTTAGGTCATATCTTATCTAAAAATGGAATATTTGTAGACCCAACTAAAGTACAAGAGGTCATGGAGTTTTCTAGGGTTAGCAGGCTACTATCGTCATTTCATTCTAGATTTTTCCAAGATAGCTAAGCCCATGACCAGACTACTCTAGAAGGATGAAAAGTTTAATTAGACTCCAGAGTGTGAAGCTGCTTTTCACACTTTACGGACTTTGTTAACAACAGCTCCTATTTTAGCACAACCCGACATTGAGAAGCCTTTCTATGTATTCTATGATGCATCGGGTATAGGTTTGGGGTGTGTGCTTATGCAAAAAGGTCGAGTCATTGCCTATGCTTTTCAACAATTGAGAAAGCATGAAGTCAACTATCCTCACCGTAGTTGTTCACGCATTGAAGATATGGAGACATTATTTGTTGGGAAACATATGTCACATATACACTAACCACAAAAGTCTCAAATACATCTTCACTCAACCGGAGCTAAACATGAGGCAACATAGATGGTTAGAGCTAATCAAGGACTATAATTTGGAAGTGCACTACCATCCAAGAAAAGCACTTAGTCGGAAATCTCATTGTAACACCTTGGAAGCCTTGTTGGAAGATGGATTTAATTTGTTACATCCTATTGTGCTACACAATATCACTATCAGTTGCTCACTTGAGAGCAAAATCATAGAACTACAGAAGATAGATGTAGGTGTATTTCACATTAAGAGAAAGATGAAAGAATAGGAAACCAAGCATTTTAGGTTGGATGAAAGAGGTGTGCTATGGTTTGAGGATAGACTTGTGGTATCAAAAGACCGAGTGCTTAGAAATCAAATTTTAAATGAAGCTCATTCAGCCAAGTTGTTTATCCATCCGAGTAGTAGCAAGATGTACTAGGATTTGAAAACCTATTTTTGGTGGACCAAGATGAAGGAAATCGCTGCCTATGTCTCTAGGTGTGATAATTGTTGTAGAGTCAAGGCCATTCATTTGAAATCTGCTGAATTACTTCAGCCATTGCCTATTCTAGGCTGGAAATGGGAGGAAATCAGTATGAACTTTATCATAGGCCTCCCGCTAACACAACAAGGTCACGATTCTATATGGGTCATTGTAGATCACCTCACCAAGTTAGCACATTTTGTACCGGTTAACACAAGGTATCACGCTAGGAAGTATGCTGAGCTATACGTTTCTCAGATCATGAGACTACATGGAGTACCAAGAACCATAATACCAGATCAGGGACCACAATTTATAGCTCGCTTTTGGGAACACTTAAACCAGGCCTTGGGAACTAAACTAATCAGAAGTTTAGCATATCATCCACAAACTTCTAGACAAACCAAGCGTGTGAACTAGATCTTATAAGATATGTTGAGAGCTTGTGTTATATCCTCCAAGGGTTCATGGGAGAAATGGCTACCTTTAGCCAAGTTTTCCTATAACAACAGTTATCAAGAGAGCATCAAGATGGCTCATTTTGAGGCCTTGTACAGTCACAAATGTAGAACTCCTTTGAATTGGATTGAGCCTAGAGAAAGGAGGTACTATGGCATTGACTTTGTCGTCGAAGCTGAAGAGCAAGTATGCATTATTCAACAACATATGAGAGCAGCTCAGTCTAGACAAAAGAGTTATGCTGATAAAAGAAGAAGACCACTAACCTTTGAAGTGGGACACTATGTGTACTTAGAAGTTTCATGCATGAGGGGAGTGTAGAGATTTGGAGTAAAGAGGAAGCTTGCGCCAAGATATGTAGGCCTATACCATATTATTGAGTGAAAGGGAAATGTCACCTACAAGTTACAACTTCCCCTAGAAATGAGTGCTATATTCAATGTCTTCCATGTTTCTCAGTTAAAAAGATGTCTTCACATACCTGAGGAAGCTATTGCACCCACCAACATTAACCTCCAATCGGATTTGACTTATGAAGAGAAACCAATCCGAGTGTTAGAAGAAATGGGAAGAGTATCCCAGAGCAAGGTCATTAAGTTCTACAAGGTGGTGTGGAATAACCACAATGAACAAGATGCCACGTGGGAACAGGAGGATTATTTACGTGAGGTTTATCCCGCTTTTTATGAAGAATGGTAGGTCTTTCAAATCTCGGGATGAGATTTCTATAAGGGGGAGGGGCTGTAACACCCCAGTGTTAAGCATTGCATTTGGCATTTGCATTTCATGAGCATGAGCATATGAAGTTTCATTTCATTTACCTTCTCTTTATCACATGGGATGTTGCTCACATACTTAATTATAAGTTAGTTATTGATTTGTATCATTATTTGTAAGGTTGCATCAACTGATTGATCTCTTGCAGATACTGATATTAGATCAAAGTTATTGATCTTATGTTAAATAACTTGTTGTTTAATACAATATCATCAGTTATCAAATTTGCTAAGATTAGTAAGATTTTCCTTGCTGTTTTTGGTTGATTCACCAGTTATCAATCTTGTTATAATTAATGTTCCATTAATCATAACAAATCATCTGATTGAGATAGAGATAGATCGGCATCACATCATCTCAATTGGTCGTCTTCTAGTCCAGTCACACTTTGAATCTTATAATTGATGGCTTAATTCTGATGGATCGGTTGTTTTATCTCTATTCCAATCAAACATAGTATACATTCAAAGTCATGTTTCAATCTTGAATAAACTCACTAGATAATGAGATCTAATCTAATGACACTACCATAGCTACATCGACCCAATCGAACCTCACTAGTAAGACTTTGGATTAGGGATTATTGATTAGTGGTCTTGTTCAAGATCGAGATATGCACTCTGTTTATTTACTATGCATGCATCAGCTATTTTAGCTAATTCGCCTGTGCTTTCACACATATAGCATATTTTTCTTGAAACTATCAATATATAGATGGTTTTATAGATTCTTTGGTTTCAGTTTGTTATTATTATCATAGCTATATCTATAAAATCGAACCTCACTATTGATGATAACTGATTAGATCTAGAGTGTTTGTAGATTCATTTGTACTAGACAGTAGATTTGTTCGCATGTTATATCCATTCTCATTAAACTTATCGACTCAATGCTTTATACTAATTATATCCATCTAGCCGATGATGTTGCTCTATATTACTTATATCTAGGTGTATTGTACTTGTTATCATAAATTAGTCATGACCCACAAGCATCACAGTCCTTAACAGTCGATTTCTCCTCATATTGGCTATCTAGTCGATTCCCCTGTTTGGCTTCTCTCTAAGCAACATACTTCGAACTGTCTGGACAACACCGGCATGTTCCACCCTAAATTACTAATAAGCTTTCTCTCCTTGTCAATTGCAAATCAAATTGACTGGCACGCTTTTAGGATTTTTAGGATCATCCATTTTTGTTGAAGCCAAGCAGATCTCCGGGTTGACTTCGCTTAGATCGTCCGGCTTGTGGCGTGTCAAGTGCATGGCCATATTTTTGTGCTGATACGCATTTTGGCACACCCAGTGGGACCACAATTATCATGGCAGCTCACAACAATAGGGACATTCTTATGGTGCCTTATGGAGACTTGCTTGATGAAGATAAAGATGTCATTAGTAAAGCTATAGAGGAGTTTCAGAATACATGTTTGTTGTCCTACACCAACACATGTGACAATAAAGTTGTTTAGAAATATCCACTACTAAGAGTTTTGATACATGGGCAGTCAAATATAGATGAAGCTGATGATAGGTGTTTCTTTGTATATGCTATAAACAAATCTGTTCATGATGCCATGTTGAATCATAATACAACTTTCTTGAACATATTCACAATACCATGAAGGAGGTATTTCATGGATATCCAATTGATCATATTGGACTAGCTTATTACAACATTCCACATCTATTGACTCAGGGGAGTAATCAAGCAAGTACTAGCCATCCAGAAGCAGCACTAGCTGGCAATGATGATGTCTAGGCAGTTCAGAGCTTATCTGAGCAAGTTCAGGGTACTACTACTAATCAAATACATTATAATCCTAGATCATTAGTGTAGCATGGGCAATAGCCGATGAGGCAAGTTTAGAATCAAATGGTTAATTTGTGCACATCCGGCTAGATACCGCCATCGGCACAAAAAAATGATCAGTTCAAAGGATTCGTAGAGATATAGATCCCAACATTTACAATCAGAGACTTCAAGCAGCAAATCAGCAAGGACTCAACAAATAGAGATTCCACAAGGATATCATTATGGCACAGATTATAATACCCTTCATATGATTCCAAATCTAGGGTATCAAGGTACCCAAAATTTTAATCCGTAGATGGTCAGCAATTGCAAAAGAATCCAAATTCAAATGTTGACGAGTTGTTGCTCAGAGTAACTGAAATGATGAAGAATCAGTTCAGTTTAAAATGAAAAGGACAGACCCTTTTTGTACAAACGTCCATATCTAGAGTGGCATGATTTGGTTGCTCTTCCTAAAATTATACGCTCCTAGAATTTGCTAAGTTCACTAGTCAAGATAGTACAAGTACAATAGAACATGTCAGTCGATATCTTACTTTAGTTGTGTGAAGCATCCATTAAAGAAGCTCATCGAGTTCCATTTCTTCTCTTTGTCCCCTGTCAGGGACTAGCTTTTCACCTGGTTTAATCATTACTAGTTAATTCTATCCCAATGGACTGACCTTAGAGAAGGCATTTTCATACATATTTCTATATTGGGACAGGAGAAGGAAAATCATAGATTGATGACCATAAGGCAAAGAACTAATGAATCAGGTGTTGAGTTTCTTTAGAGGTTCCAAGAAATAAGAAATTTGTGCTTTTCATTGAATTTGACTGATGATCAGCTAGCTCCTTTGGCTGTTCAAAGAATGTTGCCAACATGGAGAGAAAAACTGCTTGGACAAATGTTTGATAATTTAGGTCAGTTGGCTCAATGAGTGGGAACACTTAATAGCCAATTCTAGAATATGCACAGAGATACCCGATTCTAGAAGAATGTCGCAATTGCTGAAGCTTATAATCCATATTTAGTTGATGATGATGGTGAGGATGATGAAGAAGAGGAGATTGTTGTAGCTGAATGGAATTAGGGTAAGATTGTGATGGTGCCAAATCCTTGGTGAAAAGGAGTTGAAGAAAGCTATTATTTTGACGTCACAAAATCAGACAAGCTCTTTGATTTCTTGCTTGAGAAAGGATAGATCAAATTGCCAGCCAATCATGTTATGTTACCTCCTAATCAGTTGAAGAATAAGTTCTGCAAATTTCATAACACTACTTCTCATTCTACTAATGACTGTAGAATTTTTCGGCAACATATGCAGAGGGCTATTCAGCAAGGGAAGCTTAAATTTGATACACCTCGGAAGATGAAAGTTAATGGTAATCCTTTCCCAAAAGATCAGAATATGGTTGTGCTAAGTTGCTCAAAGGGAAGACTAAAGTCCTAACATCAACTAGGGCAAAAGAAACTAGAACAGTTGATCTAGAGATGTAAATATCGGCTAACAAATATAGAGAAATTTAAAGGAGTCGTGACCAACAGAAGAGCCGATATGAGCAGGGAGAGACATCAAGAAACAGGGTGATGAGGCCATGTGTTACATCTTGAAAATTGTGAATAAATGGCAACAAGCAAGCCCCGGTGCATAACCCCTAATTTTCTACAGTTTAAATTATATTTGTGCATCAAGTTTTAAGGAGTTGAATGAAACCCACTTGCATATATATCTTTATCCTATGAGTCTTACTAGTATGACAAGATCATGTAGAATGCTATGCTATAGGACTCCTGTAGAAGTCAAGGGATTGCCTGTCACTCATGAGATATAGGAAATATGTTACTATATGATTATCACTTGGAATATATAAAATGGTGGAAAGGAAAATGGTGACCAAGTAGGGATATTGTTTGGGTATTGGTGGGTGTAAGAAGTTGTGTCGCCGCGGATGCAGGGCATGGCTTGGTTATACTGTATTTCCCGATCTGGTTGGTTAAGGATCAATCGTTGCATAAGACTCTAGGTAGGTCACAGACTTATTATCTCGAGCACATACTTGTGTATGGGTGCTTGGAAGACTTGTTGCTCTCTTGTCATGGATCCGGCTCTTTTTGGACCGACTGTTAGGGTTTTATTTTGGTGGAGGAGGTCCTTGCACCATACTGAGTCCGGGACTTAGGGGTGGGTCTTGGAGTCCTAGTTTAGACAGGGACCTGGACACCTGAGATAGGAGAGTGATGGGTTGGTCCTGCTTGTGCCTAGGGTACAAGCGGGACGTGTCTTTTCGGGGTACCCAGCTAGGGGCATTGATTTGTGAATCGCCGGGCGATCCGGTACGGCTTGTCTACGGTTTAGCATCGTAGTAAGAACTGAAAGATGAAAGATGGACAAAGGAAATCTGATTGCTTACCACCTACTTGAAAGTAGCAAAGGTGCTTACATAGAATGGTTAGTTAATGAACCAATGCGGCTATTAATAAAATTGAATGTAAGGATGCACGCTTAGTAATGCTTCCTGCAATGCAATGAATCCACAAGCCAGATAGCCTTGGATATCCTTGGAGTCTTTTCTTTTCTCCTATCGAGTAAGTCTTGCTGAGTACAATTGAGTACTCAGGGTTTTATTCCCCCTGTTGTAGGTGACAGGTGGATGCTAAAGCAGACTCTTGTGTGTGGATTCCTCCTGGTGGGCTCAGCGAGGATTCCTTTACGCTGCGATCGTAGTTGTTATTTATAACTCTCACCAAATACTTTTATAAATAAAAGTATCATAATCTGTTGTCATAGTCTATATGTCAATACTTCATCATGTCATTAATAGATGTTTATTTTTGCTGTAACTCTGTTCACATGTTTCTATTTCGTTGTTCAATTAAATTGTTTATAACACTAATAATATGATTTCATTCCACTGTTATATTAATAAATGTTATACTATGATGTTGTATTAAAAGTGATGTAAGAAATGGTTACGAATGATGTAAGCTTTATTCTCTCATTTGTGATCCTGATGGCAAAAATGTGGATTTTTAGGTTCTCCCCTTGGGGTGTGCCCGACAGAACCGAGTAATTTAATGTTCTCCCTCGAGTGCTTAGTGTCTAATAGAAGACAAGCACTCCTGTGAGGCATTAGATTAGGCGGTTCTGCCATAGCTCAAGGTAAAGGTAACTTGCAGCAAAGACAAAAAGAATGACCATGAATGAGTTGTGTCTTCTTTGCGCAACGTTATTGGAGTTCATCATGTGCCTTGCTTCATCTCTTATTTGAATTGATCTCATGATTTACCCAAATTGAATTAAGAGTTTCCTGTGGGGGTTAGTCCAACAAAATAACCAGTATCTACTACAGCATACTTATCAGCTCAAAAATCAACCTAGACACCATGTCTAATTTGATTTAGGAAGGCATTTTAACCTAAGCACCACGCTTAATTTAAAAGCCTCTGAAAGTAAAATCAGCACACCTTTTGGTTCAAGAATCAAACTAGACACAATGTCTAATTTAATTCAAGAAAATAGTTTAAACTAAGAACCAAGGCAAATTTAAAAGGTGTATGAAAATACTTCAAAACCTACGCATACTATAGTAAATAAAAGTAGCATGAAAGTATTGTAGAGATTTATTCAAATAGAGATGAAAGAGCATGATTGTTGTTTAGCAAATTGAGCATGGCTTTTAGGTAGAGACAACCAAAATTAGCAGTATGGCATAAAAATTTTCAGAGAAGTTCATCCCGCACACTTGAATTTTGCAAGGCAGAATCAAGTTTGGATGGATAGAACTCTCATGTGTGAATGTGATTCAATGTTGCATGATAATTGGTTGGATGTACCTTACGTCATCATCCTTCATTCTTTTTGCTTCAAACTAGGAATGGTTAGTGACAAAAATACCCAAAGGGATATGTTCATAATTATATTCTATGCTCATTTCATAAGGGTATCACAACAGAAGATGAAAACTCATATTATCTTCTAAAAGTGCTTGCTTTAGGACAAAAAGCTCGTCCTCGAGAAACCTTCTAATTGCACTTCTAATTGGTGAAGTGGTTTCCCCTCCAACACCAATCTTCGTGTACTTGCTCAAGATTCATGCCAATGAGATTTGCAATATTTATGATAAACATATGCATCTACAACCACCCTTTTAAAGTCTTTATGAATAGGAAGCATGAGGGGGTTGAAGATCTCATGTGTGGCAATGTTGGAGTGGCTAATTAATTCAGGAGATTTCTCCTATGAACATGGATTTGATGAGGTTTTCATGAAATAACTTCCATGCTCATCGATGTCATCTTCCTTTTCAAGCTCCAAGGGTGTTTCTTCGTGAATGTCTATAGGTGGAAACATTGTCTCCATCATTCAATGCCAATGAGATTCATTGGATGTTTTATTGTCCAATATTTCATATGGATTGGTGGCTCTCAGTTTGATCTTGTCTAAGGCCTCCTCCAAACTTGGATGAGTCATGTTTGTAAAAGAGATTGATTTAAGCTCACTATTTTAATCTACACCAAGTTTGGATTCTACCCATAAGGCTTCATCCTTGTCCATCCAATATTTAGCAATGACATATGAATTCTTAATACATTCTAGCCAATTGTTAATACATTCTAGTCATTGTCATTGCTCTTCTTGGTTGTCCTTGCGGTCTTCATGATTCCTATACTTTGGTTGTCTTAATGGATTTCTAGGGTCATCATGACACTTAGGAGAAAGAGCATAAGAGGGATCATTGGGGTCATGGATGGGTTGAGAGATGGGTTCAAATAAGACATCTAATGTGTGCATAGAAGGGGAGAGGATACGAGTGGCTTTTAAATGGCTAGGCTCTCCTTCTATGGCATCACTAGACATGCCATTCTTGAATTCTTCCCAATGTCCCACATGGGAATAAGGATGCTTTCTAAGAGATCCCTTCTTGAGAGGATTTGAATTATATTCTGCTTGAAGGTCTCTTATGAGAATTTAATGCGCTCCCAAAATCAACACCAAAGAGGTCATCCTTAATCTCAGCAGGGATTTTCAAAGGTCGAATTCCTTCTTTGTTTGGGGGATTTTGGGGTATTGGTGGTTCGGGATTGATAGCTACATCTTGGGATTGGAGTGGTTGTGATTTGGCTATCAAAACTTCCTCTTCTTGTCTCGGAGAGGATTCCTTCTCTTCCTTGGGGAGTTTATTAGGAATGCTAGTGCAGGGAATCTTTCCACTAATTCTATCAAGCATAGCCCTTGCTTCACTTGTAGACAAATGAAGGAAAGCTCCTCTAGAGGCTGCATCAAGGGATTACCTAGAATCCTTGCTAAGACCCATGTAAAAATGTTGAAGAAGTACAGGGTCTTGAATGGCAAGGTCTAGGCCAATGATGATGAGGTCATTAAAATGATCCCATGATGTGCTAAGAGATTCTTCTTCTAGTTGTCTAAAATTTAGAACCTCTTTTCAAAGGCTAACCACTTTAGAGATGGAAAAGAATCAGTAAACAAAATTTAGAGCATAGCATTTCCCAATCTCCTTGCATACTTCCTACGGTTAGACTATACCATTGTTTAGCTCTTCCCTGTCAAAGAGAACAGAAACAACTTCCATCTTAAGGTATTGTCAGACATGCTAGTGATACGCAAGCATGCACAAGTCCGTTCAAACTCTTGTAGGTATGAGTATGGATTTTTGTTGCCTTCTTCTAAGAAGGATTGATTCCGAATCAATTTTATTAAACTCAGGCGCAGCTCATAACTAGGTGTTATGATAGGCTCTAAAGATTATGGTGGTTTTAGGCTTGTGCTTGTGGGTTTATCATATTGATAGATAGGAGTGGAATCCATGCTAAAAGAAAAAGTAAAACAAATAAAGAATAAAAGATAAAAGGTTAAGCTAGGCTTGTAGTTAATTCAACAACTGTTTCTCCAGCAACAGTGCCAGAAAGCTTGTTTGTATATTTTAACGCATACAGATAAATCTGCAAGCGCACGAATACCACTGTAGCTTTCACCCGGAAATATTCCAAGTATCATATCCATGGGGAAATGTGTGAGACTAACTATGGTCTAACTTAACTAAGGGTAGCAACAAGGTTAGGATAAATAGGAGCATAAAGAGGATTACTAGGGTTCTCTAGTTCTAACTTGGGTAAGCTTATGTCTTCTATTACTTAACTAGGGATATTACTTGGGAAAGACACCAGTAGAGGATGCTTTCCTTTGCAACAATGTCCTACATGCCCTTACAAATAGAAGGTGGAATACAAAGGATTCAATGAGGCTATAAGAGTCACCCTCGTGAGCTACCACCGATCTAGAATGCAGGATGCTTCCACAAGTAACCTGAGTCTAAGCACCATGTTTACACTACAAATACTACTTTACTCTTCCTAGATAAAGAATAAAGCACTCAAACGAGTTGTGAACCTAATGAATAATATAAACAAGAAGCTTACTTGAATCAGAAGTTGATTACCAGAGAAATCTTAGAGCCAAGCTCTGATAGAACTTGGATCCAATAAGGTACAAGCCGTAGAGAGAGCAACGATAGGCCGGCACCTCCTCCAAACTCTTCCTGCACTCTCTATCTCACTATTTCTATTTATAAGACTAGATCCTATGGAGGACTAACCTTCTCTTAATAGCTGGCTCTGATCCTGATGAGGAGAATATGAATTAGGGTTTTAGGGATGGCTCCAAGGCAGGGTGTAGGGGCTGGTATATATAGGCCGGAGAGTCAATTCTAGACCCTTGGATCAAACCAACTTGATAGAATGGCGTAGATGCAATCTAGGAGGCGGTAGAGAACCGACATTTGAAGGAGGGGCTGACAGGTGGGCCTAGGGGGCTAGGTGGCCAGCAGGTGGGGCCAGCCAGCCCCACATGTTAGGCACCTACCCCCCTGCTTTGGTGGTTTGCCTTCTATAGTCTTCTAGATTCTTCCCACGTCAGTTTTGCTACGGATAAACATGATTTACTTTGATGAATAGGTCCTCGTCAGTTTTCTAGATAAACCCTGTTGAAAACATAGATTCACCAAAACTCATGGAATTTGTCAGTTTAAACCCCTAAAACTATGTTGGTGATCTTTTTTATACATTTATATAAGTTATGTTGACAATTTATGATTGATGTTAACCACCGTCAACACTAACTTAGAAATAGATAGAATAGATTTAATTGCTTTTGATAAATTTATTCAAAACTTATGAAAATCTAAAAATTAACTATGCTAACATATTCTTTCATTTACTTAAAATATAAAAATTTGCTTTATCTTCTTAAGCAAGTCATCATGGTAAAATGACCTTTATGCCCTCACTAGACAACCATGATTCTTGCTCTTTCTTGCTTGATACACGCATCACATAATATTCCACTCATTAATGCATGATCATGAGAAATGTGCAATATGAATATTCTCTTGATTCAACTTGATCAACTGCATCTTTGCTCTATCACGCTGTGATCCAGTTGAATCATAATCTGACACCAGCATCGCTAGGATCCCCATGCATGCATATGAACCTGGACAAAATCTTGAACCAAGGGGAGGAGCTAGGGGTGTGGGCGCACCCAATGTGCAGCTGCACCACCCCTAGCTCTGCTGGCCCCCAATCTTCTCATGCATCTTCTTGATCCTCGGTGTATCACAGCCATGGCAGTGCTTGGTTTGTTTCCATCATGGTAGAGGCCCGAGCACCTATAAGAACCACCCCATAGCCTCTCTCCTCTCCTCACACCAGGCTATGACCTTTCTTCTCTCCCTCCACTTAGCACTCAAAGCTCTAAGCTTAGCGATGGCCAGCCATGCTCTCACTTTATAAAAGGGCACTTGCTCCACCTACAACCTTGATGTCATTCTGGTGTCCAATGATCTTGTACCCAACAACTCATTCGTGAGGGAGAAAGTGAAGGCGATCTTGGAGGCATCGCTCGCTATCATGCCACCACCGAGTTATACCATGAGATGTGGCTCAAGCCTCAAGACCATAGCACGTTCCAAGGCACCCCAAGGTGGCCTAAGGAGTAGAAGACAATGCCCTCATGACCTACCACCAGGCACCATTGGCCTCAAGCGAAAGGCACCCAAAGTTAGCAGGCCTAGCAAGCTCTCTGTTGTAACACCTTCGAGCAATACGGTCTCCCATGCTAATCCATCCTTTCAAACCAATAGGACTAGTCTCTCCTATACCATGGTAGGAGTGCACAAACCTGAAGGAGGGTACGACAAGGCTCTCATACGCAAACCAACTAAAAACCAGTAAGCAAACCGGCTCCATCAAGAAAGGAGTCAGAATCCTCAAGTGCACCCCTTAGGATCAAAAGGTTTAGGAAGCTCCCACCAATCAAAAGACCCACAGGGCAATACAAGAGTAGTGATGAGGAGGATGCACCTTCCAAGGGACCTTCCATAGCCTCTCTTAGCACCAAAAATGATAGCCTATGAGATCTCCTTTGGGGCCTTAACGATAACTTAGCCACAAACCTCCTCAAAATCAGAGATCTGGTCGATGACATCAACAGCTTGCACTTCAAGCTCGACCAAAAATTAGCTCAGGTGGCTAAGGCAGCAGGAGTAGAGCATGCTTTGAATCAGCCTTCCAGGCCACTCCCACCGCAACAATAATTTAGACGCATCATTTCCTTTCAAGTTTTCATTCCTATAATGTTTGAATTTCATCTTGTAATGCGCCTACATTTTATAATTGAATAAAACTTTTATTATTAGAAATATGTTGCACTTGTTTTCTTGTTCTTTTTGTTATCATAACAAAGACACGAACTAAAACAAATGTGGGGGAGGAACCACACTCACCACCGACTCGGTTGCACAAAACACGGTAAAATTCAAATTCAGTTTGTGCAACTCTTCACTCTCTCATTCCATACTTAAATAAGAAGCTTTAAAACTGAATAAATTATAAAGTAAAAAGAATATGCTCCATCTCCATGTCTTCATGTGATTAAGAAGTTTGCATACTTTTTATTCCTTGCTAAAATTCCTAAAAACTTGTGAACACTTTTTATAGGGAACCCATTTTATCTAAGTAATTGATGAATGAGATATAGTAGGATGACATGACTATTGCTTATTTCTTACAAAGCACTTGGTATTTAATTTACAAATCAAAACTCAAATAGCATGTTCCTTGATTGACATTCAAATACCTACCAAGGCCACATATGTTCATACATGACAAAAACCTTCCATATATGCCTCTTACTTTGACCCACACACATACACATCTTGATCTAAGAGTATGACATTTTTATCCTTGGATCCTTGTTTTGACTTTACAATATATGCAAGGAAAGTATGTTTTCATAATTATTCCTACCTGAGCTCCACATAGACCTTTAGAAGTAGGTTGAAAGAAAGCAAAAGTTATCTATGCCTTAGTGAGGATCCAAAACTACCACATATATTGAGTGATTTAAGAGTGCCACAAAAGGTGAAGGTAAACTATGATTTGTTTTAAAAATTTCTAAAATGTTTCTCCAATTGACTTGATTCAAAGAAGATGATGATCTCTTTCAAGTTGTTCCATTATTCAAACGCCCAAAGTTTCATTGTAGACACTTTGAATCCTACGGTGCATGCATGACAAGGAATAGTTTTATGTTAATGTCTTGTCCCAATGTTATTTCTTAAGTAATCCATCCTTTTATCGAGGACGAGTAAAAGCCTAAGTGTGGGGGAGCTTGTTGACAGTAGTTAATGTCAATTATAAACCATCAATATACCCAGCATAAAGATTAAAATGATTCACCAACATAGGTATAATGTTTTTAACTAATGAGTTCTAGGAGTTTTGGTGATTTATTAACTGCAGGAGGATTTAATCAAAAAACCATGAAGGAAGACTTATATGTCAAAGTAAATCACTATTATCCTTGACGAAACCGACTTAGAAAGACTCTAGAAGGCAAACCACCATGGCACACTCTATGTCTCTATCATGTGGGGTTGGCCGGCCCCACCTATAGGCCAACCGTCTAGTGGGCCCCACATGTTAGCCCCTCCTTTGAAGGTCGGTTCTCCACCGCCTTAAAGATCAAATCTACACCATTGCTCAAGGTTAGTTTGATCCGAGGGTCTAGAATTGACGTACCCCCTATATATATGCCCCTATACCTCCTCTAGCAGAGCATCCTAAAAGCAGAAACCCTGAGCCACAATTCACATCCTCATCATTAGGATCAGAGCTAGCAATCAAGAGAAAATTAGTCCTCCAAGTTAGGATCTAGTCTTTGTAAATAGAAACCGTGAGATAGAGAGTGAGGGAAGAGTTTGGAGAAAGTGTTGGCCTATTGGTGCTCTCTCTATGCCTTGTACCCTAGCAGAATCAAGTTCTATTTGAGATTGCTTCTAAGATTTCTCTGGTAATCAACATCTGATTCAAGTAAGTATCATGTTTATATTGTTCATCAGTTTTGTGACTCTTTTGAGTACTTTAATCCTTATCGCTCTTGGGTTAGAGTAGTATTCGTAGTATAAGCGTGGTGCTTAGACTTGGTTACTCGTGGATGTACCCTGCATTTTGGATAGGTGGTAGATCACAAGGGTGACTATAAAAGCCTTGTTGAGTCCTTTGTAGACCATCTCCCATTAGTAGGCTGAGCAAGACCTGGTTACTATAGGAAAGCATCCTCTATTGGTGTTTTCCTTAGTAATGTCCTAGTTGAATAGTAGAAGACATAGCTTACCCAAGTTAGAACTAGAAAACCTTAGTAATCTCCCCTATGTTCCTATTTATCTTAAGCCTTGTTGCTACTCCTAGTTAAGCTAGACTTAGTTAATTTCACACATGTTTCCTTGAGTTCGATACCCTAGAATACTTTCTAGTGAAGTGCTACATTGGTATCCATGCACTTGCGGATTTATCTATGTGCGTTTAAATATACAAACAAGCATTTATGGCACCGTTGCTGGGTAAATGGTTGCTGAGTTAACTTTAAACCTAGCTTAAACTTGTATCTTTTATTCTTTTATTTTTTCTTTTACTATGGAATACACTTGTTTTGACCATCAACATTTCACCCAAAAGCATGATAAAGTGAGTTAAATCATCATCATACATGTTGCATTTTGTTTATAATTCACCTAGTTCCACATGTGCTTGTAGAATTATTTGTATGCAGGAAAATATAGCAAAAATGTGCAAAAAAGTGACAAGTACGGACCAAGGGAGCAAGTAGACGTGGCAGGTAGGCCAGGGGCCCACATGCCACGCTAGCTGACCTCACAAGGGTGCCGCCTGGTGCCACCTTGGCACTGGCCACATCACCGATCCATAGGACATGCTCCACAAGCTCTCCCAAGCATTGATTTAAGTCAGTTTGCACTAATGGTCATAATGGAGAGGCCATGGATCCCTGGGTCAACTGTCATAGATGTGGCAGGCTCCAACTGACCTTGGAACTGCCTTACTGGCCAAAACTTGGCATGTACTGGCTTCAGAACCACCATTGAGGATCAACCAAAACCAGAGGATCAAGAGGCGGTGTATCCAAGGGCCAGTTGGTGCCCCCTAGCCTCCGCCTAGCTCCTACAAGTACCCCCCTCACTCTACACTATAAATATGGCATGTGTAGCTTAATGGAGAAGTGCCCAATTCATTTCCAAGCTCTCTAACCTTATCTAAGCTCTCTAGCTTAGCTTAGCTTTAGAGTAGTAGTCTAGTAGTGGAAGTAGAGCAAGAACGGAGCTTCTCTAGGAGTCCAGAAGAGTCTTTTGTAATTCTTTCATTTAGCATTTACTTTATTCAGTACTTTATTTCTAGTACTTTATTCTAGTATTATTGCTTTGCTTTACTTAAGTACTTGTTCATTATTGTTCATCATTAGTGAGCTTAGGTGCTTATTGTTTGGCATTAGTAGCATAGGTTATCTTATAATTAGTAGTCTTTCATTAGTACCAGTTCCACCATCTGGTTAGGGTACTTTGATCTCATTTCATCAGTGCTCGGATCGAAGTAGTAAGCCAATAGATTAAGCGAGGTGCTTAGGCTATAGATTACCTGTGGATACGGCTAGGCCTCCGGATAGATTGTGGTAGATGGTAAGTGGTGATAGCCTTGTCCATCCACTGTATTCCACCACATTAGGTCTAGTTATTAAATTATAAGGCTTGTGGCAGACCATATCTATTTAACTCTCCTAGTTGGTAGGTGGGCTATGCCCCAAAGTATTAGTGCATTTCACCTAGTGATTAGTTTACCCATTCTTACTGAAAGATAAATCACTCGCTCTCCCACCCAGCTATCTCTAGTGTAGCTTATTTAGTAGTTTAGTAGGTAGTTCACACACAACCCACTCATTTTGTTTACCTACATAGGATACACTTAGGCTTCACTTTAGCAATCCTAACTAAAAATATAAGTTCTAGCCTTCGCCTTCCTATGGGAAAATATAAATTCGACACCTTGTACTCACCGGGCGAAGTGCTATGCGATAGTTCTGTGCGCTTGTGGAATTCCTCCACTAGTCATTAAGAAGTATCAACAAGCATTTCTGGCACCGTTGCCATGGAAGGCAACTGGCCTCGGATTTATATTTTTGCTAGCTTTGCTAACTAGGCTTTTAGTTATCCTAAGTAGTTTATTCTTTCTTCCCCGTACCCTATCACTACCAAACACGATCATGGGTGACAATTCCATTCATGATTTTTCTACACCCTCGACTGCTAATGTAGCCACCGTACCCAATGTTATTAATGGGGATGCTAACTTTTAGCTTAAGCTAGTGATAATTACGATGGTTCAAGCTAGTCCATTTTGTGGGAAAGCACACGAGGATGGAAATGCTCATCTCCAACACTTTTTTGATATTTGTAGCACGCTAGGGAGTGACCCAAGAGGCTATACGTCTTCCCCTTTTCCCCTTCTCTTTGTTAGGAAAGGCTAAGCAATGGTTTTACTCTAACTGCAATGCTATAGACACGTGGGACAAGTGTTCCAATGCTTTCCTAGTTAAGTTTTTCCCTATGGAGAAGACTAATGCTCTTCGCAATAAGATCTCTAGTTGTCGACAACTAGCAGATGAGTCGATTCCCGAAGCTTGGGAACAAATGTGAGTACATCTCTGCATGCTCACACCATGGCATGGAAGACTAGCTTTTGATCTAGAACATCTACCATGGATTAGTGCCATTAGATAGGAGCCATTTAGATGCTACTGCTGGTAGAACATTCTTTTTGCTAAGTGTTGCAGATGCCAAGACACTAATTGAGAAGATGGTTTCCAACTAAGGAAGGAGCGACAATCGACTCCAACCCCATAAACGAGGTATGCATTCAATTAAAGAAGTTGATATGCTTGTAGCTAAGATGGATCTACTCGCAAAGCAAGTAGAACATTATGAGAAGATGAGTGCCCAAGAGACACTCAAGGCCATGGAATCCCACATGACTTGTGAAGTCTATGGAGATGTTGGACATTCAGGAAGTTCCTATCCCAAGACCTAGGAGGATCTCAACTTCGTCAATACCGACAATGGGTTTCGTCCACAACAACATCAAGGATGGAATCATCGGTCCAACAATCAAGGATGTAACAATTATTACTATTCTCAATGTATGAATAATCAAGGTAATAATAGTTATGATTTCCTTAAAGATCTTGTTTATAGTCAAAGTAGAATGACTGATAGCATAAATAAAAAGTTGCATGCTCAAGACAAGGTGTTGGAAATATAAATGCTAAATTGGATGAATTTTATTCTTCTTTAAAGAATCAACTTAGTTTCAATAAGATGATAGAAAACCAATTAGCTCAAATAGCTATTGCCATACCATCCTATGAAAAAGATAGAATTCCTAGCAAATCTAAAGGAACCATGGAGATAGCCTACCTTGCTAGAGCAAGGTATGGCTATGCTTTAATTTCTTGGGGCTCCTACTTAGTAGATTCCCCTTTTACCATTAAGAAAGGTGATCCTAGAACCCCCGTGATTACCTACTCAATTTTAACCCATACCTTCCATAATGCTCTATGTGATCTAAGATCTAGTGTTAACATTATGTCTAAGAAAACCTATGATAAATTGTTCTACACTACTGTAGCTCCAACTTCCGTTGACCTACAGTTAGCCGATCAATCTATCTATTCTCTTGAGGGAGTAGCCACTAATTTATTAGTTAAAGTTAGGAGTGCTTATGTTCCAACAGATTCTATGATCTTAGACATGGGCAACGCCGAGGATACACCCTTAATCCTTGGTCATTCCTTTCCTTAATACAGCAAATGTTTGCATATATGTGGCTTCTGGGCAAATCCAATTCCACTTTGCCAGAAAGAAAGAAATATTTGCTTTTGCCTCTAGACAACCCCTCTTTGATGAGAAATAGGAAAAGGAGAAGCATCCAAAGAGAATCAAGATGAAGAAACCAAAGCCAATTGAAGAACCTGAGAAGCCTATCAAGAAGAAGAAGAATAGAAAGAGATGGAGTAAAAAGAAAGTGTGACACCCAGAAATTTCAACTGCAAATTAGCAATTAATTTTGAGCATTTATTTAATTTTCTATGTATTTTTAACTTAGGCCAAATAATAAATTTTGGTTAAATAAAATTAACTATAAGGTTTAGAAATGTGTTTGTTGCATTCATGCTGAAGCATATTATTTTTGGTTGAGTGTGTCACAGAACCGACCAATTTATAAGAGCACAAGTACAAAAACAATCGCCGAAACGATCAAATTCTCGAACTTGAGCCCACATAAACCTGGTAGTCAACTGAAATCTCGAAGGATTTCAAACCAACTTGTATACAACCAAGATCACAGTAATTCAACATAACATATCGTACGTTACAACATTTCGCGGACATTCACAAATAGATTACATCATCACAGAGTCATCGTTATTTCAAAACAAGTCTTGTAAAACATGCGGAAGCAAATAGTTGACTTACACACCCGAGTTCAAATACAAATACTGGTTCACTGATCACAATCCCGCAAAAGCATTCAGATAAGCGAAACGGAGATCATGCCCATGATCTAGTCTTTGTCACCCGCCGGGTGGAGACAATACTTATAGAATCACTGATATAGAAGGTCATCTGCAATAAGAGGGAATAAACCCTGAGTATGAGAATGTACTCAGCTAGACTTATCATCAAAAACCAAAACAAATGACACCAAGGATTTTGCATAGCTTAATGTAGTGGATTTGGCTGACACTTTCTTTTTGCGGAAAAGCATAAGTAATAATGATCAACTCTTAACCTGAACTAGCAGTGACTTTTAGCCATTAACCTATCATCTATATTAGCACCTATACTAAGCAATCATTTTATTAGGGTGCAAACATTAATAACCATATCAGGTATACATTGTGGCAACCTTATCATCATCATCCATTTAACCATATTGTTAAATTAATTGAATCTACGTTGCCGATGCTTAGTCAAGTTCTCACTATTCGGGAGAGACGGCGATTCGAATCGATTCCTATCTAGCTGGAGGGGTATTCCTAAACACAAACCCTGCTTCCCCCGTTAGGGTCACAAACGAGTCACCTTTGGTATGATTTAGGAGTCACGAGTCTAAACAGATCAACATTCTCAGAGAACCACTCTGCCAAGGTTGTTCGGGAGTCTAACCTGCCTTGGACTTATGCCAATGGCTCTCCGCACATCCTTACGACCTCTAGAATGCACGCCACTGCTCACGTCCCCAGCCTGAGTCGAGCTACTAGGCTTCGTGGTCGGAATGACTTATCCGGCTAGCTAAGTGTTAGGCTGCATTCAACATGACATAAGGACGTATAGCGTATCGGTCCTTAAATGACTCAGACGGAGTCACTATGCCCAAACCTACACAAGACTTCGCCCGGTCTTAATTCATTATTAACATGGTTCTTTTCCACAATAGCAAATATAGCCAACTGTGATCCACCTCATCCTAAAGCTCACAGGTGACAGGAAATCACCTGACTTCTACCGCACTAAGCATGGCTAAGCATTTAACCCGTTCCTGAACTTAAATAGGATTCTAGTGCGATATCTAGACAAGGAGGGATATATATAATGCAGCAATTGGTTCCAACCAATTCCTATACTTAATGCATCACCAACAAATAAAAGATACTCAATGTATTTGTAAAAACATGGGAGGCTTAATATGCTCTGGGGCTTGCCTTTCAGCAAAGAGGAAGGACGGTGGTTAGGGCACTCGGGCAACTCCTCCACGGCGGCTGCTTCGTTGGCTTCCTACACCTCGGGCTCCTCCACCTGGTTGACTCCCTCGAACTCTAGCAACGTCACTCCCTCCGGCACACCTATTGCATGAATGCGCAAGATAAATATCATGGATGCACATGACGAATGTCAGGGATGCTCGGGGAATACACATGTTCGCTATAGTCTGCATACTCCAACTTAAGCCCTATTCAAATCACTTTACTTACCAAGTTTATACAACCTATTGTATAATTGTTCATCTTCAGTTAATGACCTAGCACCTGCACCTAAGCATATTCCCAAGTAGGCAAACCCCTAAACAATCAACGAGAACATTGCAACAAGCATACACTCAAGCATTTGTATTTCAGCAAAATGAAGACTATGTAGCGGTACAGTAAACTAGCCATAACTGGAGATTTGTAAATCCGAATGACATGCAACAAGACAATTTGGAAAGCTTATGAATTTGTCTACCATTCATTTTCAGACTTCAAAGTATGATTCAAACCTTTACCAGGTCGAATTCCTCACTCAACAGAACTCTGTCCACACAAGATAGAGAGTAGGTAAAACTGGAACCTAATTTTAAACAGCTGTAGTTCCTAAACTACTAGGCCAAATGCCCTCAAATTTTGACAGGAGCTAGATACATAAATTATCCACAACTTTTGTATTTATCACATTCACAGCAAACCAAAATATCTTGGAGAACTTTCTAAAGTCCCCAGATCTGTCCCGAGGGACATAATGCAAACACATAATTATTAACTCATGATGTAAACAAATAATTGGACAAAACTAACTCTACTCACTTATTACACATATCACAAGAACACCAGAAAGTAAGGTGTTCATCACCAAAACATTTCTTTTAATACCTTTCTTAATTTATTTTATTAATTAGAGGAATTGGTAAACATATATGAAAACTACACCATTAAATCTACAAACATTATAGTAGATGCTACATGATCTAAGTAGGCTACCATAAAAATTTCACACCATTTGAGTAAGTATAACAACCTACACAAAAATGATAAGGCATAATGGCTTAAAATGGCATAATTAGGAAACCTTAGTGAAAAGTGTCAAGCAGCAGATTTAATATTTTTCCTAGCATCCTTAATGTACTAGGATACTACCCACCAAGTTTCATGGTCATAGGATTCTTAGATAATTTACAAAAATTCACACAAGTATCAATCAATGATAAAAGGAAAATCTATAACTCAAAAACCATACATGCAATGACTCTCAAATTTTAACCGGAGCTTCTACCAAGCAATACTAGCTTACCCACAAAATTTCATAATTTTTGGATCAAAGGAACTCAAGATATGATTTAAACAAGTTTGCATGCATTCAAAAACACATTTCAAGTTCCTATTTAATTCATCCAAAATTTCTACATCATGTGCTCATGTCATATTTTTCTTAAATACTAGACTTCACTATGAGCCTACCAAAATTTGGATCAGACCATTTGGATCTACACATTTGGAGTTACAAAATTTACAAAACAGCATCAAAAGCTACCTAAATGAGCTAGCTTTTGAATCAAACAGTCACTAACAGCATGGACCCACCGTCAGCCGGACCCACTGGTCAGCGACAGTGAAATAGGGGAGGCGACTGTTCGATGGCACAATGGTGGTCTTGCTGACCGACTGGCGAGGACTCCAGCGACACCAAGGCCAACTACGTGCTCTACGTGATGAGAGGAACTAATTGGTGCAAGTGGCAAGGCCTAAGACCTAGCGGAGGCGGCTCGTCGCCGGTGATGGCGGACATGGCAAAGCTCCAGCAGCGAGGTGCCGGTGATGGCAAGCCATGGCTGCCTTGACTGAGCTCAGTACGAGCTACAGGAGGTCACTACTGTGCTACCCAAGCAAAGAAAAGAGGACGGGAAAGCCTCGGTGGTAGTTGGCCACGTAGAGCTCCAACTCCGGTGAGACCCCGTCATGGCGGGCGGTGGTGGAAACGGCCAATGTGCCCTTACCAAGACCCAATCAGCTTAGCTAAGAGGCAGAGGAGGTAGAGGAGAACACGACGGAGCTATTGGCGAGCAAGCTAGGCGATGGCGTGGCTTGGTCGGTAATGGCGGAGCTGCTGCGGCTCTGTTGCTGCGCGTGGTGGAGGTGACTGGAACGCAAAGTAGACAGTCGAACTGGTTGGGCAGGCGCGTAGGTGGGTTCATGTCATGGCCAGCCATGCTAGGACATCCACGGCACGTGGCAGCGTAGTCAGACGGACCGACGACTGGTGGCGCCATGCGTAGCGGTGGTTATCTAAAAACGGTCAGGTACTGTAGCTTTGATTCAGCGAAAACGATCAGCCTGACAACCAAGATTGACAGCGTTTGATCTCTTAAATCGTGATGAATTAGTGGAAGCAATGTACAAGAAAGTTGTAGAGCCAAGATAGGGCTCCAACAATGCTTGAGAAATCAATAGCTAATTCTTAATGGATCAAGAGATGTATCAAGCCAAAGTTGAGTTCATGAAACTAAAACTGCAACAAACACTTAGAAATATTTTCAAGTGTTCAATCAGCTTTCAATTCTGACTTGTGGGCCATTTTTAGCATGTTGTGCACATTTTCATGACTTGGCTCCTAAACAAAGTTTGTTCCTTATAAAATTTGCTACAACTTTGCTTTAGGTTACTCAGACATGCAAACATCCTAAGCTACACTTTTTAAATAGTCAAACCAAAGGGGTTTAGGGGTCAAAACAAGTCAAACCACTTTTGAAATCATATTTAGGCAACATGACCAATATGAACAATGTTCCAAATGGCATTCTAGGTGTCACTAAGTTGTTTAAGAGAATTATTAGCCACACCACACCTTGGTCACACAAGAATCAAGCATCGTATGTACTGAAACAATGAAAAACACATGAAATGTTACAATTGTTTCATAGTCATGTTTCACATGTTTCATAGTCATGTTTCACATGTTTCATGATCTTATTGCATGGTACTAACTAACCATATTTCACTAAAGTGAGTTGCACATGTTGCACTTAAGTGTTGCCCAACACACATGAAATATGCAACATGTTGCAATGTTTTGAAATCATGTTTCATGTGATATAAGCTTATGAATGAATGAATGATGCTCATGTTCATGAAATGCAAGTGCAAATGTGGAAGCTAAACACCTGGGGTGTTATAGCCCTCCCCCCTTATAAAGATCTCATCCCAAGATTTGAAAAGCGTACCATTGTTGATAGAATTCCTTATAACCGTCCCTCAAATAATCTTCCCTTTCCCACGTTGCATCGCGTTCACTACCCTGATTACTCCACAGGACTTTATAAAACTTGACCACCCGACTCCGAGTCACTCGCTTATGAGTGTCAATCACTCAGACCGGCTTTTCTTCAAAGGTCAAATCAGATTTTCACTCGATATCCCCCAATGGAACTCTCTCTTCAGGGACACGAAGACATTTCTTCAGTTGGGATACATGAAAGACATTGAAGATAGCACTCATCTCAGGAGGTAATTGAATCTTGTACTGCCACCTTACCACTTTGTCCAATGATTTCAAACGGACCAACATATCTCAGTGCAAGCTTTTGCTTCACACCAAAGCAGTTGGACACTCTTCATGGGTGAGACTTTCAGATAAACGAAGTCTCCAACTTCAAACTCAATAGGTTTTCTATGTCGATCAGCATAACTTTTCTGCCTAGCTTGAGCTGCGGCCATGTGGGTTTGGACAGTATGGACTTGCTCTTCGGCTTCTTGAACAAAATCAATTCCATAATATCTCCTTTCATCGGCTTCTACCCAGTTCAACAGGGGTCCTACACTTCTGGCCATACAATGCTTCAAACGGCGCCATCTTGATACTTTCTTGATAACTATTATTGTATGAGAATTCAGCTAGAGGCAACCATTTTTCCCATGAGCCCTTAGCCGAGATGACACATGCTCTTAACATATCTTCTAAGATTTGATTCACTCATTCAGTTTGCCCATTGGTTTGCGGATGATAGGCAGAACTTCTTACTAGCTTAGTTCCTAATAATCCATGTAAGTGCTCCCAAAAGCGAGTAGTGAACTATGGTCCTCTATCTGAGACAATAGTACGAGGGATCCCATGAAGTCAGACTATTTGATTGAAGTACAACTCCGCATAGTCGGTTGGATGGAAATCTATGCGGACAGGAATGAAGTGTGTAGACTTGGTCAGTCGGTCTACAATCACCCAAATGGAGTTAAAATTCCTCTGAGTAGTAGGGAGTCCAATAATAAAATCCATACTTATCTCCTCCGATTTCCAACCTGGAATAGAGAGTGGCTGAAGTAATCCAGCTTTTAGTGCACAGCTTTGACTTGACAACAAGTGTCACATCTAGCCACATAAGCGGCTATCTCTTTCTTTATTTTGGTCCACCAAAAGCGAGGCTTCAAATCATGATACATTTTGCTACTACCAGGATGAATAGATAATTTAGAGGAATGGGCTTCAGATATGATTTGATTTCTAAGCTCTCTATCCTTCAGAACCACCAACCTATCCTTGAACCATAACACGCCAACCTCATCTACTCGAAAATGTTTGGTTTCTTGCTCTTTCATCTTGCGCTTGATGTGAAACACACCTACATCTGTCTTCTGTAGCTCAATAATTCGAATCTGTAGAGTACAACTAACAGTGATGTTGTAAAGGACTGTAGGATGAAGGAGCTTTGACAAATGGACGTCACTTTCAATCAAGGAGTGGCAATGAGACTTCCTGCTTAAGGCATTCGCCACGACGTTTGCCTTGCCAGGGTGATAGTGCACTTGGAGGTTATAATCCTTGATCAACTCGAGCCATCTTCTCTGATGCATATTCAACTCTGGTTGAGTGAAGATGTACTTGAGACTTTTATGATCAGTGTAGATGTTGCACACATTGCCAAGCAAATAATGTCTCCAGGCCTTCAAAGCATGAACAACAGCAGCAAGTTCCAAGTCATGCGTTGGATAATTCACTTCATGCTTCCAAAGTTGGCAAGAGGTATAAGCAATGACTCTACCCTCTTGCATAAGAACACCTCCTAACCCAATACCTAATGCATCACAGAACACATCAAAAGGTTTCTCGATATCCGGTTGTGCCAAAATCAGAGCCGACGTTAGAAGAGTTCGTAGGGTGTGGAAAGCCGCATCACATTCAGGAGTCTAGACAAACTTCATGTCTTTTTGCAGCAACCGAGTCATAGGCTTGGCTATTTTAGAGAAATCTAGGATGAAGCGATGATAATAGCCAGCCAACCCCAGAAAACTCTGAACCTCGTGCACCGAGATTGGAGCCTTCCAGTTCAACACTTCTTGCACCATGGTGGGATCCACCATAATTCCACCATCAGACAACACGTGTCCAAGAAAAGGTACCTCATGAAGCCAAAATTCACATTTGCTGAACTTTGCATACAGCTGGTGTTCCCGCAATCTAGTGAGAACCACCCACAAATGTTCAACATGATCTTCTTTATTCTCAGAATAGACTAGGATATCATCTATAAATACCACCACAAATTTGTCCAACTCGGGCATAAACACCGAATTCATCAGATACATAAAATGTGCGGGGGTATTGGTCAATCCAAAAGACATAACAAGGTACTCATACAGACCATATCTTGTAGAGAATGCAGTTTTTGGGACATCCTCAGGCCGAATTTTGATTTGATGATAACCAGATCTCAAATCAATCTTGGAAAAGACTTTGGCTTTAGACAACTAATCAAATAAGATATCTATGTGTGGTAGAGGGTACTTATTCTTGATTGTAACTACGTTCAAGGGTCTATAATCTACACACATGCGTAGGGATTGATCCTTCTTCTTCACAAAGATAGCTGGGCAACCCCACAGAGATGAACTAGGATGGATAAAGCCTTTCTTTAGAAGTTCATTCAACTGGGTCTTAAGTTTGACTAGTTCATTGGGAGGCATTCTATATGGCCTTCTAGAGATGGGCGCTGTACTAGGAAGCAACTCTATCTTGAACTCCACTTCTCGATCTAGGGGCAATCCAGGCAAATCATCGAGAAAAACATCCAGAAAGTCACACACGACAGGGATATCTGTCAGAGACTTTACTTGCACCGCATTAGTCATGCAAGAAAGATTGATGTCTCGGGGTAACTGTACTAGAAAACCCTCCTGATTACTAGGATCTCTAAGCATGACTACCCTAGTCGATGTATCAATAAGCACTCCATGATGGCTCATCCAATTCATTCCCAATATCACATCGATACCTAGCTCCGGTAAAACTACCAGATCAACCTGATAACTTCACCCCTCTATCTCAAATTGTACGTCCCCAACTACCAGCTTGGTTGGGATAATACCACTGGCAGCCCTAATACAATAACCCTCACCCTCAATAGTCTATGTTTTCTGCATAAACTTGGATGCAAATGCTAGACTAATAAAGGAATGCGAAGCACTTGAATCAAATAGTACAACTGTGGGGTGTTGATCAATCAGAAACTTACCAGCAGTCACTACCTCTCCTGAAGGAATCTCAGTAATATTAGTGTGGTTCACCTGCCCCTGACGGCCACCTTTATAGTTATTCTTCTTAGGGTAAGGGCACTCCCTTGCCCAGTGGCCTGTCTTGTTGCAGTTCTAGCATGGCATGTTGCTTGGAGGGGCCTTGGAACTGCCCTGACTGGTAGTGCCCTTGGGAAGAGCAACTGTAAATGCCTTGCAAAACCCAGTCTTGGTGGGATTCTTCTTCTACGGTCAGCGAAACTTAGCGGCTGACACTGGAGGACAGAATGGAGCCCTCTGTGTGATTGGAGCCTTGGATTGTGAGATGCCCACCTCATAGGCCCTCTTATGACTTTTCAAAGCCACATACACAGCATTGTTGTTCTCTTGCGATAAGGCATCACTCACAAACTCATTAAAAAGAGCACACTTGCAATTTCCCATGGTCTTCATCAATTTGGGGCTAAGACCCCGCTTGAAACTAGCAATCTTTTTAGCATCAGTGTCCACAAACTCGGTAGCATACCTTGCAAGGTTGTTGAAAGCCTATAGGTATTCATTCAAGCTCTTGTTCCCCAGGGTCAGCTTTATGAACTCTGTATGTTTGATCACCATGAGACCAGGAGGAATGTAATTTCCTCTAAAAGCATACTTGAACTGATCCCAAGTGATTTGGGCATTAGCGGGCATAGTGGACCGATGATGACTCCACCAATTGCCAGCTGACCCATGCAATTGGTGAGATGCATACTCAGTCTTCAGCACCTCAGTCAAGCGGAGCAGACGGAACTTCTGTTCGAGAGTATTCAACCACTCATCAGCTTATAGGGCTCCTCAGCCTCCTTGAAGATCAGGGGTTTTGTGTCAAGGAAATCCTTGAAGTCACTGTATTGATTTGGTTCCGGTCCTTGGCGTGGACCACGACCATCACAATTCGCAATCGTACAGAGAGCCTCGGCCATAGAGCGCTGTCCTTCCGCAAGCATTGCTATTAATTCCGTTGGTGTGGGTGGTGATGGCGGTGGAAGATCATCATCATCACCCGCACCGGTGGAACAAGTACGAGGCATCTACAACAATGCGCAACCAGTAATTATTGATGATGTTAGCACATTGGAGAGGAACAATGTAATTGTGCCAAACTGAATTTACTGACGACAATGAAAACTTCATACAATAAACAGAGGCAATAATTCATTCTCCAATCACCACATCATCAATGGGATTACTAGCACCATACGTAGTGCATTCCAACATGACATGTTTTAAACTTAACCATTACGATATGCATCCCGAAGGGAGCGAATTAAAGTACATTACATGCCGAGTTCGAATTTAAAAGGTACATCCAACATCAGTCATCGTACTTAAGTTCATTACATCAATGACTGCAAAAGCTAAAACTAGTGAGGCTTGCTAACGAACTACTCGTCGAAGTGATTGCTGTCCACATCGGAGACACCTTGGACTTCTTCGGGGTCTTCCTCTTCTTCTTCATCTGTAGGCTTAGCTGCATTGTCATCCATCTGCACATCCTCTTCTTCGTCATCGACCTCAATCACTTGAGGTCCACCCACATTTGGATACCTTGGTATGGGGCGAGGAATAGGAAATAGATGGTTGTGCAGTTAATGGTGCTCAACCTGAAGCTCTTCAAGCTGTTCTTGTAGTGCTTGCTCCCTTTGAAATGCATTGTGGTTAGCCAACATCCAACCCCAATGTCTTTCTTCTGCCAACTCTAAAGCTGCATCTCTGTGACGGGTCACACGATCCAACTCTTGTGCAGCCTCATCTCCCTCAATAGTGAGGTTCATTAGCTAGTTATGAAGCTCGTCTCTCTCGCGTGCGGTTTGACCCCACTATTGTAGGTGGTAATTTGCAATACCACGAATCTCCTCAACTTCTTGCTGAGATCTTCCACATGCATCCGCCGTGCAGCGATACTTGCAGGCACGCAACCTGAACTTGTGCTGGGCTGCCATTGCCTTGCCAGCTTCATCTAGCGCACTAGAAAGGGTGTTTTGCAGTGACTCGACAAAGCTTCAAGACTGCCATCATAGCACTCATTCTAGTGTTGTCACTCTGCACACATTCGCCACAGCCTCGAACCAAGGCCTGGCCAATGTCCTGAGTCCACTCAGCCTTAGTAGGAGACACTCGGGGAATGGATGAAGCTGGTCCACCCACTAACTAATCCCCGAAGCTCTGTGCTATATCCATCAGCACATCAAGGGCAGCGACTTGAGTGGCTTCCCATGGGCTTTGCCCATCAAGTCTCAATGCTCCACCCATGCCATAATGGTCTTGTGGGGTTTTGCAGCACGATAAAGGTCACGATGTACCATGGTACATCTCCTAATGGTACCACCTACCTCCACATGTAGCTGGGTGCCTCTGGGTACCCAACTGAACTGAGCACCCTCCAGAGCAAAGTGGGAGTACCGAACTGGTCCAAAAAGGTGCTGCTACCTATAGGAAACACGGGCGTGGCCATCTGTATCAAAAAGGGATGCAATTCACATGAGAGGATTATTTTGCTGAGAGTTTGCACTTAATACTTGGGATAAGCAATTATAAGGGAGGGAATAATGCAATATAAATGACATGAGTGAATATGATGCATGTTCGTTCCATACGTCCTCACAAACCTAAGAAAATTTAAGCTTTAGTGGAATATACGGTGGCATACATACGTTCTCTCAATTAGCGGTAACTAGTCGATCTACATGGTGCGTTGTTAGTATACCTGCAGAAAACTTCATTGTAGCCCAACCCAACAAGATATAATGCTAATTACACAAGTAGTAACTAAGATACTCTCCATATATACATCCCCAGATATATATACTTCGGTATCCAAACTACCCGACAAATGTACCCCCAATTAAGTACCTTCATATATACATGTATGCAACATGTAAATACTCTAGTAACCACAACTAGCTCTCCCCTAGACCGACGGTTGGATGGTCATGCTCTCGCAACTCACGCTTACCTTGGCGTAGAGGCAATTGATCCATACATTACCATTCAAACGAATGGCATCGATGCAATATCACGCCGCATGGATGACGAAATAGAAACAATCAATTCCCCCAAGTTAGTAATTATATATAAGCCACCTAGAAGTTCTTAAGTGGGCAATAAGGGATGTGATCACCAGTACACCATAAAATTTTTGATTTTTGAACACTTATATATAACTATAAGTTGACAAACTATTTTCACAACAAAAGCTTTTGTTTTTAAATAGCCGTAAGACATGTTTTATGTTGAATCTAGCTCTAATGCCAGCTGTCATAGAACCAACCAATTTATAAGAGTACAAGTACAAAAACAATCGCCGAAACGATCAAATTCTCGAACTTGAGCCCATATAAACCTGGTAGTCAACTGAAATCTCGAAGGATTTCAAACCAACTTGTATACAACCAAGATCACAGTAATTCAACATAACATATCGTACGTTACAACATTTCACGGATGTTCACAAATAGATTACATCATCACAGAGTCATCGTTATTACAAAACAAGTCTTGTAAAACATGCGGAAGCAAATAGTTGACTTACACACCTTAGTTCAAATACAAATACTGGTTCACTGATCACAATCCCGCAAAAGCAATCTGATAAGAGAAATGGAGATCATGCCCATGATCTAGTCTTCGTCACCCACCAAGTGGAGACAATACTTACAGAATCCCTGATATAGAAGGTCATCTACAACAAGAGGGAATAAACCCTGAGTATGAGAATGTACTCAACTAGACTTACCCGTTGAAAACCAAAACAAATGACACCAAGGATTATGCATAGCTTAATGTAGTGGATTTGGCTGACACTTTCTTTTTGTGGAAAAGCATAAGTAATAATGATCAACTCTTAACCTGAACTAGCAGTGACTTTTAGCCATTAACCTGTCATCTATATTAGCACCTGTACTAAGCAATCATTTTATTAGGGTGCAAACATTAATAACCATATCAGGTATACATTGTGGCAACCTTATCATCATCATCCATTTAACCATATTGTTAAATTAATTGAATCTACGTTGCCGCTGCTCAGTCAAGTTCTCACTATCCAGGAGAGACGGTGATTCGAATTGATTCCTATCTAGCTGGAGGGGTATTCCTAAACACAAACCCTGCTTCCCTCGTTAGTGTCGCAAATGAGTCACCTTTGGTATAATTCAGGAGTCGCGAGTCCGAACAGATCGACATTCTTAGAGAACCACTCTGCCAAGGTTGTTCGGGACTCTAACCCACCTTGGACTTATGCCAATGGCTCTCCGCACATCCTTACTACCTCTAGAATGCACGCCACTGCTCATGTCCCTGGCCTAAGTCGAGCTACTAGTCTTCGTGGTCGGAATGACTTATTCGGCCAGCTAAGTGTTAGGCTACGTTCAACATGACATAAGGACGTACAGCGTATCGGTCCTTAAATGACTTAGACGGAGTCACTATATCCAAACCTACACAAGACTCCGCCCGGTCTTAATTCATTATTAACATGGTTCTTTTCCACGATAGCAAATATAGCCAACCGTGATCCACCTCATCCTAAAGCTCGTAGGTGATAGGAAATCACCTGACTTCTACCGCACTAAGCATGGCTAAGCATTTAACCCGTTCCTGAACTTAAATAGGATTCCAGTGCGATATCTGGACAAGGAGGGATATATATAATGTAGCAATTGGTTCCAACCAATTCCTATACTTAATGCATCACCAACAAATAAAAGATACTCAATGTATTTGTAAAAACATGGGAGGCTTAATATGCTTCGGGGCTTGCCTTTCAGGAAAGAGGAAGGATGATGGTCAGGGCACTTGGGCAACTCCTCCGCGGCGGCTGCTTCATTGGCTTCCTGCACCTTGGGCTCCTCCTCCTAGTTGGCTCCCTCGAACTCCAGCAACTGTCACTACCCTCTGGCACACCTATTGCATGAATGCAGCAAGATAAATATCATGGATGCACATGACGAATGTCAGGGATGCTCAGGGAATGCACATGTTCACTGTAGTCTGCATACTCCAACTTAAGCCCTATTCAAATCACTTTACTTACCAAGTTTATACAACCTAATGTATAATTGCTCATCTTTAGTTAATGACCTGGCACCTGCACCTAAGCATATTCTCAAGTTAGGCTAACCCCTAAACAATCAACTGAGAACATTGCAACAAGCATACACTCAAGCATTTGTATTTCAGCAAAATGAAGACTTTGTAGCGGTACAGTAAACTAGCCATAACTGGAGATTTATAAATCCAAATGACATGCAACAAGACAATTTGGAAAGCTTATGAAATTGTCTTTTAGACCTCAAAGTTTGATTCAAACCTTTACTAGGTCGAATTCCTCACTCAACAGAACTCTGTCCACACAAGACAGAGAGTAGGTAAAACTGGAACATAATTTTAAACAGATGTAGTTCCTAAACTACTAGGCCAAATGCCCTCAAATTTTGACAGGAGCTAGATACGTAAATTATCCACAACTTTTGTATTCATCACATTCACAGCAAACCAAAATATCATGGGGAACTTTCTAAAGTCCCCAGATCTATCCTGAGGGACATAATGCAAACACATAATTATTAACTCATGATGTAAGCAAATAATTGGACAAAACTAACTCTACTCACTTATTACACATATCACAAGAACACCAGAAAGTAAGGTGTTCATCACTAAAACATTTCTTTTAATACCTTTCTTAATTTATTTTATTAATTAGAGGAATTGGTAAACATATATGAACACTACACCATTAAATCTACAAAAATTACAGTTGATGCTACATGCTCTAAGTAGACTACCATAAAAATTTCACACCATTTGAGTAAGTATAACAGCCTACACAAAAATGATAAGGCATAATGGCTTAAAATGGCATAATTAGGAAACCATAGTGAAAAGTGTCAAGCAACAGATTTCATATTTTTCCTAGCATACTTAAGGTACTAGGATACTACCCACCAAGTTTCATGGTCATAGGATTCTTAGATAATTTACAAAAATTCACACAAATATCAATCAATGATAAAAGGAAAATCTATAACTCAAAAACCATACATGCAATGACTCTCAAATTTTAACCAGAGCTTCTACTAAGCAAGACTAGCTTACCCACACAATTGCATAATTTTTGGATCAAAGGAACTCAAGATATGATTTAAACAATTTTGCATGCATTCAAAAACACATTTCAAGGTCCTATTTAATTCATCCAAAATTTCTACATCATGTGCTCATGTCATATTTTTCTTAAATACTAGACTTCACTGTGAGCCTACTAAAATTTGTATCACGCCATTTGGATCTACACATTTGGAGTTACAAAATTTACAAAACAGCATCAAAATCTACCAAAATGAGCTAGCTTTTGAATCAAACAGTCAGTGACAGCAGGAACTCCGCCTGTTAGCCGGACCCACTAGGTCAGCGACAGTGAAACTGGGGAGGCTGACGTTCGATGGTGCGGCGGTGGTCTTGCTCATCGATGGCGAGGACTCCGGCGACACCAAGGCCACCTACGTGCTCTACGTGATGAGAGGAACTAATTGGTGCAAGTGGCAAGGCCTAAGACCTAGCGGAGGCGGCTCATCACCGGTGATGGCAGGCACGGACAAAGCTTCCGACGTGAGGTGCCAGCGACTGGTGAGCCATGGCTGCCTTGGCCGAGCTCGGTACAGAGCTTCAGAAGGTCACTACTATGCTACCCAAGCAAAGAAAAGAGGACAGGAAAGCCTTGGTGGTAGTTGGCCGCGTAGAGCTCCAACTCCGGCGAGACCCCTGTCATGGCAGGCGGTGGTGGAAACGGCCAATGCGCCCTTACCAAGACCAAATCGGCTCGGCTAAGAGGTGGAGGAGGTAGAGGAGAACACGACGAAGCTATTGACGAGATGTCAGATGCATTTTTATGGCGGCGATGTGAGCTAGGCGATGGCGCGGCTTGGTCGGCAATGGTGAAGCTGCTGCGGCTCTATTGCTGCGCGCGGTGGAGGCGACTGGAACGCAAAATAGATAGGCGAACTGGTCGGGCAGGCGCGTGGGTGGGTTCATGTCATGGTCGGTCGTGCTAGGACGTCCATGGCATGTGGCAGTGCGGTCAGACGACCGGCGATGGGTGGTGCCATGCGGCGATGGTTATCTGAAAACGGTCAGGTACTGTAGCTTTGATTCAGCGAAAACGATTAGCCTGACAGCCAAGATTGACAGCGTTTGATCTCATAAACCATGATGAATTAGTGGAAGCAATGTACATGAAAGTTGTAGAGACAAGATAGGGCTCCAACAATGCTTGAGAAATCAATAGCTAATTCTCAATGGATCAAGAGTTGTATCAAGCCAAAGTCGAGTTCATGAAACTGAAACTGCAACAAACACTTAGAAATATTTTCAAGTGTTGAATCAGCTTTCAATTCTGACGTGTGGGCCATTTTTGAGCATGTTGTGCAAATTTTCATGACTTGGCTCCTAAACAAAGTTTGTTCCTTATAAAATTTTCTACAACTTTCCTTTAGGTTGCTTAGACATACAAAGATCCTAAGCTACACTTTTTAAATAGTCAAACCAAAGGGGTTTAGGGGTCAAAACAAGTCAAACCACTTTTGAAATCCTATTTAGGCAACACGACCAATATGAACAATGTTCCAAATGGCATTCTAGGTGTCACTAAGTTGTTTAAGAGAATTATTAGCCACACCACACCTTGGTCACACAAGAATCAAGCATCGTATGTACTGAAACAATGAAAAACACATGAAATGTTACAATTGTTTCATAGTCATGTTTCACATGTTTCATGATCTTGTTGCATGGTAATAACTAACCATATTTCACTAAAGTGAGTTGCACATGTTGCACTTAAGTGTTGCCCACTTTTCATTTCATACAAGAAACAACACACATGAAATATGCAACATGTTGCAATGTTTCGAAATCATGTTTCATGTGATATAAGCTTATGAATGAATGAATGATGCTCATGTTCATGAAATGCAAGTGCAAATGTGGAAGCTAAACACCTGGGGTGTTACAGAGTGTAGGGCTAGAATGGATGAAGTTGAATTCGAATTCCATTGGAATTTGGCTTAGATTTGAAAACTAGAAATAGAAAGGATTTGATTTTGAAAAAAATTGCTTTTCTTCCTTTTCAGCCCAACCCTAGAACCGGACCTGGCCCTTCACTTCCTTCCCCTTCTCAGCTTTGGCCTGCTCGGTGGCCTAGCGAGCATTCCCCCTCCCTCCCTTCCTTTCTCCTATGCATGGCCTGCTCCGCATCGACCCACTCGGCTGCCTGCTCCACGCCCCTTCCTCCGCACCGCACCGCACGCGCGTGCAACCCATCTTGGTAGCTTGGCCCGCAGCGCCCGTCAGCCACCTGCACTCGCCTGTCCACTCCCTTCTCCCTCACTGCACCGCTAGCCCAACTCATCAGCACCACTTTCCTTTCTTCTCCGCGTGCTCCCTTCCATCTTCATCCGCCCGGCAATGGCGCTGCCAAGCACGGCAAGTCGCTACCATCGCGCATGCAAGGCAGGCGACCAATTCTGCCTGAGCGCCATGCCCCTTCCATCTACCACACCCCGTCCAGCCTATAAAGCACTAAGCCAACTCCCTCCTTCTCCCCTTTCCTCTATTCGCGCTTAAGCTCGCCACCACCACCCCGTAGCCCACTGCTCCGGTGCCCTAACCTCGACACCGACGTGTCCCAAAGCTCTGCCATGTTCCCCTCGTTGTCGTAGGTATCACCAATTTCATGTTTTGGTCACGGATTGCTTAGATTTCCCCTAACCCATGCCTCATTTCTCTCTCTAGCCGCTAGCATCGACGACCTAGTCTTCGGAGCCCTTCCTAGCTGCCACGACCTTTGCTGATCAACTCGCGGTGAGGTCCTCATTTTCCACATGGTGTTCATGACCGCTTGTGGATCATTCGCGTGTATTTGGTTTCGATCGGGATGGCCGGAATTGCCATACCAGCGTTCACCGCCGTAATCACCTTGCCGCCAGCCATGGTAGGCTCATCGGTGGTACTATGCAGCTGGCAGTGGTACTCCCATGCATCCCATGCAATCAGATCCATCCAGACAACCACGATTAGAGCATACCGGTTTGGATCATAACCAGTCCACCATGGCTATGGACTCAGTCCACCACGCCGCATTAGTGCGCGCCCATGCCACATGGTGCATCGTACCACTCATACACCGCCACGCGTCAGTCCAGTCAGCAGCTAGGGTCAACCATGGTCAAGCCATGCTAGTTTTGCAGAAAAGCCCCTTGGTTTCCAGTGAATCAACCCGTAGTCCATAACAGTTTAAATAAATTATTATTTAGTCCTAGTTTTATTCACTTTAGACCCTATTTTTTCCAGACATAGTACACGTAGTCCAGTAACCATGTAAATTCATATTTTATTTGTTTTAATTCAAAAATAAGTTCAATTTATTTATAGAAATGTCATTGAACCTTATTTCATGCTTAACTTTTGCATTTTAAGTCTGATTTGAGTGATTCTTTCGCTCACGTGTTTGTAGCAGTACGTAGAATAGTTTTATAAGCTTTTCATCCTATGTTTCTACTATTTGGTGTACTATTCTAATAGAAGTCTATTTGTATGCATGTAATGATTAGGTTGATGCTTGATTGATGATTTGGAACACGATTAGAGGGTGAGCTATTTGAGGTAGTTGAGGACCAGCAACAGGAAGATCAGTGGTATCAGGATAACTTTGAAGAAGGCAAGTGTACCAAAGGCCCCTTGTACCTATGAACTATTATAATTCATATTCATGCATGTGTCTAATTTGAAATACCTTAAGGACTTTACCTAGATGATTACTTGTACCGCATATCCTTTTTACCTAGGGTTTGGGTAAGCATTTTGGATAGATGTTGCAGTGCTTAACATAAAATAACTGTTAAACATGACTAAAGTCATTATGCAATGTGATAAAATGGAGCTTTTTAGCAATAAATAGGGGGTTAGAGTATAGGGTTGAGTACTCTAGTGCCTCTCCATAAGGACTTAATCCTGAAGCGGACCACCCAGGAGGTTTCGTACAACCCTGAGTGTCATATGGCTCTAACTTTAATCCATTAACTTAATTGTACTCACTTGTCTGTAGCTTTCCATAAGGGCAAGAGGGGCACACTAGTTGGTATGTTTCCTTACCTGCTAGGGTGTGTGTACCGTGCTGCGACCACACATGCCACTCCTAGAGGAGGGCCACATACAGCTAGATGGCTGAAACCTTAACAGCTATGAGTTGTTAGTGCGACTAGCTAATGGTTACATAGTGAAACCCTGCCACACTTCCTAGGTAGAGGTGTAGTGGGCTTTGCAAACCTCAGCATTGGGAATCATAGCTCGATGGGTAAAGTTGGACAATTTCTGTAGAAATATTTGACCTGTTATAACAGTCATGCTCATGGATACGAGTAGTCTGGATGCTTCATGATTAGTAGTTACTAGTGGATGGTTGGGAATTGATATAAACTTGAGGATACATTATTATCACTTGGGATCTAGGATTGTTCACTAAAGTAGTGATTCAGGATGCTAAAACTGGATCAACTAAAATTGTGAACCGCAGTCAAACCAGTGTCAAGCCTTTGAGCCTCATAAATCCCTTTGATATACTTGCTAAGCATGGTGAGCTTACACTTGCTTTACATTCAATGAAAATCCTAGATGGGTAACAGATAATGGGTATGAAGAGTTTTCGAAGGATGTCTAGGACTACTAGGGAGATGTTCACCAGTTGGAGTCCTTATGGCAAGATTGTGCTAGTTATTCTGCTGTGTGTGTAATAATATTGCCATTGAGCAAACTATGTATTAACATTATGATGAGATATGCGATGTAATACAGTACTTTACATTGATATTATTGCAATTTGTGATATATGTGTGTGTTTGGATATCCTAGGTGCACATATATGAGTACTTGGTTTTGCTATGCAAAATTGGGTGCGACAGAAAGATCCATCCTCAAATTTGTCGTCCCCTGATCCAGACAAGGCCTCTGAGGTGGAACAAGAGGAAACTGCCCCGACTCAAGAAAGAATAACCTTGAGTCCATCAAACAGGTAAGTGTTCTATCCCTAGCATATTTACCGCATTTCATTAGTTACATCTCATATTTAAATTTCCAATAAATTTGCTTTGCATTGCATGATTAGTTAGTTGAATTAAGCTACTCTATGTTAATAAATAAAGTCCTATAGTAGCTATGCATGTTAGGATAGGGTTTGGATTTAAAAAAAGATATATAAAAAAATATAACAAAATAAAAATAATAATAATATTCAGTAGTAGTCATACATAATAAGTTATCTAGTAGTAATAGGTTTGTTTATTTAGTTATTTATGCATTCTAGTAGTAGTAGTAGTAGTTAGTCAATAAAGAAAGAATCAAAAGAGCCACTAGAAGACATTCCAACTTATGCAAAAGGCAAGCTTGGGGGAGACATCTCTCCCCACTCTGGTATGAAAAATCTTAAACCCTCTCTTTGCATTCATGTTTTTTTACATGTCAATATTCATGATTATAGAATGTAGAGGGGAGTGTCATAAAACTTATCTTAAAAGAAATTCTGCTCTACTAAAATGATGATAATTTATTTGGAGATGATGAATATTTGCTTTGTGATACTTTGAAAAAGCTTGTCATACAACCTGATACTCCTTAAGTTTTGAGCATTATAACTTAGACTTCATCTTAAGTTGAATGCTTTTGTGGGTTGCAATGATAGAAACAAGTATAAGTTTTTGTGAGAAATGTTGTAGCCAAGATTAGAGTAAATCTTTGAACCTATCTGAGGAATGGTAAAAACAACCTGAAGTTTTGTTTTGCAAAATGCTAAAACTCTCTTGCTAGAAGTTCCTCAATGGTGATAAATTCCTACCAGAGCCAAATACATATTCATTCATACATGATAAAGCCACTATAAAAGCTGCTTGTTTGTTTTGAGCTTTTTCAAGCCTTGTTGATCTGAGTAGAGAAACCTATCATGCTTTTTGATCAAGATCACGTACACCCACATACTTATTCTATTCCTACACTGGGAATATGCAACCACATATGCTTTCCATTCATTATTGCTCTACGAGAATCAAAGTTACCTCTTAGCTATCTTTCATAAAAAAGAGAGGCATGGGCTATAGAAAAAAAGAGAGAGAATAAAGAGCAAAAAGCTCTAGGTGTTCAAAAAAAGAGAGAAAGAGAGAGAAAAAGAAAAGTAGCCATGCCCTCTCAAAAAGAAGCTAGAGAAGGGAAACTTCTCAAAGGAGTATCACTTCCACCAAATATACCACACACATGCATTTCTTTATCAATTAGTATGATTTGTTGCTCCTTGTGATCCATGTGTTTGACTTAGCAATAAATTCAATTCAAGTAGGCTATGCTTTTAGCCCCTACCTTGAGCTCCACATAAGCTTTAGGATAGATATTAAGGCTAAGATTCATGGCCTTGGTGAGATTTCAAACACCATTGAGTGACTTGAGTGTACCATCTAAGGAACTTAGGCAAGTTTTGTTTTCAAAATTTATTGAAAACCTCTAGGAAGTTTGAGTTAAACCAAAGTAGGGGAAAAGTATCTGTCTAGCTACGCATTCTTGCAATTGCTTGTGTCAAGGTGAAAGCTATAAGTCCCACAATGCTAAGACTGATGATGGATTTCTAAGTGCTAACATGTTCAACTCAAGAGATAGTATTTGTTTGTATATAAGTTTTTGCAGGGCGTTACATAGTAGCAACTCCTGATCCAACACCTATTCCATGCTAAACCAGCATCTTTGCTTGGGATGAGCAAAGGGGTAGCATGGGGGAGCTTGTTGATGGTCACTAACACCTATTTTGACCATCAACATTTCACCCAAAAGCATGATAAAGTGAGGTAAATCATCATCATACATGTTGCATTTTGTTTGTAATTCACCTAGTTCCACTTGTGCTTGTAGAATTATTTGTATGCAGGAAAATATAGCAAAAATGTGCAAAAAGATGACAAAATGGACCAAGGGAGCAAGTGGATGTGGCAGGTGGGCCAGGGGCACACATGCCACATCGGCCGGCCCCACAAGGGCATCGCCCAGTGCCACCTTGGCACTAGCCACATCACTAATCCATGGGAGCTGCTCCACAAGCTCTCCCATGTGTTGATTTAAGTTGGTTTGCACCAATGGTCATGATGGAGAGGCCATGGATCCCTAGGTCCACTTGTCATAGACTTGGGAGGCTCCAACCGACCTTGGAACCACCTTACCGGCCAAAACATGGCACGTGCTAGCTTCACAACCGCCATTGAGGAGCAACCAACACCGAAGGATCAAGAGGTGGTGCATCTAAGGGCCGGGTGGCGCCCCCCGGTGGCCACCAACCTCCTGCTGCCTACAAGTACCCCCCCTCACTCTACACTATAAATATGGGGTGTGGAGCTCGATAGAGAAGTGCCATATTCATTTTCAAGCTCTCCAAGCTCTCTAGCTTAGCTTAGCTTTAGAGTAGTAGTCTAGTAGTGGAAGTAGAGCAAGAGTAGAGCTTCTCTTCGAGTCTAGAAGGGTCTTCTAGGTCTGGTATAGCTCTTTTATAATTCTTTAATTTAGCATTTACTTTATTCGGTACTTTATTTCTAGTACTTTATTCTAGTGTTATTGCTTTGCTTTACTTAAGTACTTGTTCATTATTGTTCATCATTAGTGAGCTTAGGTGCTTATTGTTTGGCATTAGTAGCATATGTTATCTTATAATTTGTAGTCTTTCATTAGTACCAGTTCCACCATCTTGTTAGGGTACTTTGATCTCATTTCATCAGAGCTCAGATCAAAGTAGTAAGCCTATAGATTAAGCGAGGTGCTTAGGCTATAGATTACCTGTGGATATGGCTAGGCCTCTAGATAGATTGTGGTAGGTGGCAGGTGATGATAGCCTTGTCCATCCTCTATATTCCACCACATTAGGTATAATTATTAAATCATAGGGCTCATGGTAGACCTTGTCTATTTAACTCTCGTAGTTGGTGTAACACCCCAGTGTTAAGCACTGCATTTGGCATTTGCATTTCATGAGCTCAAGCATCATCCAAGCATTCATGAGCATGAGCATATGAAGTTTCATTTGGATCACTTTCTTCTTATCACATGTAGTGTTAATTATATATGCATATGCTTGTAATCAAGTGTGACCAATATAAGAAATGGTTGTGAGGTCACCAAAATACCTTCGACACAACTAGAATGATAACTGGAACAATGTTTATATTCATGACATAGACCAAATTTGCTTCTAAGTGTTGGTTCCATTTGAAATGCCATTTTCATGATACTAGTTTGACCAAAGTTGAATAGTAGATTAGATTGTTTGCATGGCTATGTGACCTAAATAAAAGTTGTAGTTCACATCATCGGTAACAAACTTTATTTAAGGGTCATGAGCTAATTCAGTGCCTAGCATGGTCAAATAGAGCCCACAAGTATCAACAAAATGTTGTTTGGTGACTTAAGGATTTCTCTAAGTGTTGAAGCTATTTTCAGTTTCAAGGTACCTCACTTTGGAGCAATGTAGTTTGAAAACCAGTTTGAATTAGACCCTAATCATTAAAGCAAAGCTGTAGTACTCACATAGGTCTACAATTTCTATTAACGAACTTTTTGCTAAATCGCCATGGATTAGGAGATTTAGGAGCTCAAAGTAGCACTATCAGATGGACTGAATCGACGCCGTGCGCGTGTCCTGGCCGACTGGTGGAGGCTGTCTGCTGGTGTCGGGCCTGCGTGTCAGGCCAATGTAGGCAGCAAAATAGCAGCGATGCTCCCTCCCTCCTCACTTGCTCTCACCCACCTCGCTCTAACTCTCTCTCGCCTTCGTCGTGCTCGAACGAAGCCGCCGTGCTGCCATCGTCGCCGCCGAGCTCCGCTAAGCTCGCACGCAACCACTGTCATGCCATTGTTCGATTCCTCACACCCACAGCTCTGCTGCACCTTGCTCCACCTAGCTAACTCACCCTTGCCACCATTCGAGCTTAGGTGAGGTCATAGTTTGCATCACCATCACCACGGCCATCACCGGAGCACCATCGAGCTTGCGCTCACCGTGGCCATGCTCCACCAAGCCATCTCGCTCATGCTTTTCTCTCATTATGGTTAGCCTAGGGTCACATCTAGCTCACGCAACTGGCCATCGAGCCAACATCGGCACATCGGCACTGGAACATGACTGCTCATAGCCATGCTATCACCAGTGTTAAGCACTACATTTGGCATTTGCATTTCATGAGCTCAAGCATCATCCAAGCATTCATGAGCATGAGCATATGAAGTTTCATTTGGATCACTTTCTTCTTATCACATGTAGTGTTAATTATATATGCATATGCTTGTAATCAAGTGTGACCAATATAAGAAATGGTTGTGAGGTCACCAAAATACCTTCGACACAACTAGAATGATAATTGGAACAATGTTTATATTCATGACATAGACCAAATTTGCTTCTAAGTGTTAGTTCCATTTGAAATGCCATTTTCATGATACTAGTTTGACCAAAGTTGAACAGTAGATTAGATTGTTTGCATGGCTATGTGACCTAAATAAAAGTTGTAGTTCACATCATCGGTAACAAACTTTATTTAAGGGTCATGAGATAATTTAGTGCCTAGCATGGTCAAATAGAGCCCACAAGTATCAACAAAATGTTGTTTGGTGACTTAAGGATTTCTCTAAGTGTTGAAGCTATTTTCAGTTTCAAGGTACCTCACTTTGGAGCAATGTAGTTTGAAAACCAGTTTGAATTAGACCCTAATCATTAAAGCAAATTTGTAGTACTCACATAGGTCTACAATTTCTATTAATGAACTTTTTGCTAAATCACCATGGATTAGGACATTTAGGAGCTCAAAGTAGCACTATCAGACGGACTGAATCGACGTCGTGCGCATGTCTTGGCCGACTGGTGGAGGCTGTCTGCTGGTGTCGGGCCCACGTGTCAGGCCAATGCAGGCAGCAAAATAGCAGCGATGCTCCCTCCCTCCTCACTCGCTCTCACCCACCTTGCTCTAACTCTCTCTCGCCTTCGTCGCGCTCGAGCGAAGCCGCCATGCTGCCATCATCGCCGCCGAGCTCCGCTGAGCTCGCACGCAACCACTGTCGTGCCATTGTTCGATTCCTCGCACCCATAGCTCTACCGCACCTTGCTCCACCTAGCTAACTCACCCTTGCCACAATTCGAGCTTAGGTGAGGTCATAGTTTGCATCACCATCACCACGACCATCACTGGAGCACCATCGAGCTTGCGCTCACCGTGGCCATGCTCCACCGAGCCATCTCGCTCATGCTTTTCTCTCGTTATGGTTAGCCTAGGGTCACATCTAGCTCACGCAACTGGTCATCGAGCCAACATCAGCACACCGGCACTGGAACATGACTGCTCACAGCCGTGGTATCACCACTATCGTGCCATGCACGTGGCCAAGCTTTACTGCCGCTCCACCATCGCCCTCACCTAACCCTAGGTCTTCAATAGGTAGCCCTAAAGCCGTAGCAGTGCTCGCCTTGGCTTGCCATGACCTGAGACGATGAGCCCACCAAAGCATAGCACCACCACCCACCATGCCCGTGTCAAGCTAGCTTCGGTGAGCCTCTAAGCTAACTAAGGGCACCCATAGGTGAGGAATGAGTTGGAGAACACGTTGGTGATGACGCTACCGCTGGTGACCTCACCGTCGGTGAGCTATTCACTGGTCAACCGCCAGTGCTTTGCACTATCTCACTGGCACATGGGGCCAGGTTGACCTATGGGCCCCCACTGTCAGCCACTGTGGGTGCAGTAGACCGGGCGTACATAGCATTTAGGGTTTAGTTGGTTTTGGAATTAATTTCATAGATTTGAATATAAACTTCAAAAATTCATATCTGGAGCTAGGAGTATCCAAATGGGGTGAACCAAATTTTGTTAGATTCATCTTGAAGTGTAATATTTGATAAAAATATGAAATCCACTGCTTAGGGTATTTTTCTAGGATAATTAAATTGAGAAAGATAAGTGCTTTTAAAGTAGTTTATATTTTGTAAAATGCATAACTTGAGCTAGGAAAGTGATAAAATTGTGATTCCAATTTTGCTAGTCTTCCATTGACATGCTCTAGCTTGGAAAAATATTAATCCTATAGTAAACATACTTGTAATATAGTCTTCCTATTTAATCTTAATCAATTGCTAGATTCTAATGAAATTAATTGGGGTAAAAATACATAACATAAGATCATACAAATTTTTACATAGTATTCTCATGCTATGATGAAAGTAATAAAAATATTAAATCTATTGCTTTACACTTTTCACTATGCTAAACTATTTTTGCTAAAATAAGCCTTTGTAAGTTGTTATTTTTGTAGACATATCTATATTTGTCCAAATGGCATGAAATTTGTATAGTGGACTACTAGGGTCATATGTAGACTACTGTATTTTTCTTGGAATTTATTTAGCTCTAGAAATATTTACTCTGTAAATCACCTTATTATCTAAGGAAATTAATAAATGAATATAAATAAATTAGTTAGGCTTAACAATGATATTTTCTATGGTGTGTGTGATGAATATAATCTATTGATACTATTAGTGAGTCTTAGAAGTATTTGTTTATAGGCAAGTAGTTCATTATTGCTTTATAATTCAACTAGATGACTACGTGTGTAGTTTCTGTTTTGGTGATGATTTCGTGATGATAATGATCTTTTATGTAAAGATGGTTAATAACAAAGTTGTATATAACTTACTTATCTACCTTGTATTAACTTTTCATAGTCATAGGCCATATGGTTTGAGAATTATAGCTATTAGAATTCTACTGGTAGAAATACTTGCTCTCTAGATAGATCTGAAAGATTGAATTGTTTAACCTAGATAACTACTATATCACATTAAGATGATTAAAAGAAAATTGTAGGTAATTTCATAAGCTTTCTAGAATGTCCACAACCATATTATTTTAATGTGTATAACTCCAGTTATGGCCAAAACAAGTGGCTACTATCTTGTAGTCCAGAAAATGATTTACATAAGTATTTGTTTAAGTTACTAGAGAAGAGATATGCACCTACTCAGTAAAAGAAAATGTAACTAGTTATCACCTTAGTGCAATGCTGCTGAGAACACATATGAGCATGCATTCATCACATCATATCATATTATACATGTCATTATATATGCAACCATGATATCATATTTCCTGCTCATACATATAGGATCGTCCGAGGGGAAAACTCTATTGGAATTCAATGAAGAAGAAGAGGAACAATAGGAGGCACCTCAAGTCATAGCTCTAGAAGGAGAGGAGCAAACTCTTGAAGACTTACCCAAGTGCCTGGATCATAGGCCAACTTCCTTTATTGAAGGCATGCCCCAGAGCATTTAAGCCTCCCATGTTTTACAAAATATCACTATGTAGGTCCAGGATGCAATAGGTTATAAGAGTTGGTTGGAAACACTTGATGCATAGAACTGATGAGGACATCACTCCTTCAGATGTACCCACTTATCCTCCAACCATTATGTAAGGTCCAATGACCCGAGCTCGAATGCGTAACCTCAATTTAGAGGTGAGCTCATTCAAGAGCGATCCTTTTCATACTTTTGAGAATAGACTACTACCTAATGATGTTATCTTGCTTAGGAACATAGGAGAGGGTCTTGACAAGGACATCACTCTATCACATACAAGCCAAGGAGAGGAGGAGGTCTAGCATGGGCATCCAATTCATCTTTCTCATGGTGGAGGCCTAGTCCAATAGAAGTTGGAGCCCATCTTGGGTTCTAGGACCAGTCTGTCATAAAACTAGTCACACAGGTGCGTTCGGGCTCTGATTTGGATGATCCACATATGGATGGAAATATAATTAGATAAGGAAGCTAATGCAAGTGGTCTCATGTCAAAAGTCCTTCAGAATCAATAGGAATTGTCAAAACAAATTAGTATCCACAATCTGCTAGGGTGCTGCGACACCATCTTTTGGTCTAGTTGGATCATGTATCATGTTTGGGCCCATTAGGGGGCATATCCAGGGGTCTTTGCATGACCCTAGAGTCTTCATAAACATCCAGCTACCCCTCCATTAGGGTTTCGATTTTGCTTAGATTAATCTATCAAGAACTAGTTTCACCGTTCATCGGTTTGTGAGACCCCAACATTGTGAGATTAATCATTTATCTGCAATTTGGTTGTTTTCTTTCTTGCTCTTACTTGTGTTCTTCATTGTGCACGTAGGGGTTAGCCTTCTTGGTGAGGTCAACTAGAACCGAGTCTCAGTTGATAACCAGAGGAGTTGTGGTGCTAGGATTAGCAGGGTTCGATCTTTCGATCTGAAGCCGGATCGGTGTGTCAATCTTTGCCACAACGATAGGTTACCTCTACCTAACAAAAGATCGGGATCCTCATCCCCATTAAGAACAACCTTGTCCTAGATATATACCTTTAACCCTATGTAGGTCCTAAGATCGAATATATGCTTAGCCATGCTTATACCGGTAGAAGTCGGGTGATTTCCTATCACCTACGAGATATAGGTGGATACCGAAGCACGGTTGGCTATATTTGCTACCATGGAATAGAACCATGGGGTAATGTAACTAGAGACCAAGCGAAGTCTATGTGTGTGTTGACTCATGTGATTCTATCTATGCCTGATTAAGGACCAGTACCATCGTTGGTGACTCTATCAAGATTGAACTGCATGCCTCTCACTTAGCTGGTCGGATAACTCTTTCTGACCATGAAGCTGAGTAGCTCAACTCAGGGTGAGCCCCAGTTCTATGAATGTGCGCACTCTGAATGGTAGTAAGGATGTGCGGGGAGCTAGACGTGAGCCCAAGGGCAGGCCAGGCCTAAACATCCTGGCAGCTGGTTGTCCTTGATTGTGCGGCGCTGATCGAACCCATGAATTGGACCTGAGTTGTACCAAAGGTGACCTAAGACTACCTTGGCATAGGTATGTCTGGGTTTGTGTTAGGAATAAATTCCTAGCTAGTTGAAATCGATTCGAATCGCTGTCTCTCTCGGATAGTGAGAAACTCTAACTCACACCAACATCATAGTAACTGTGTTATGGAATATGATGGTTCAGGATGAACATGGAATTATTATACCAGCTATGGTTACTAATGTATGATACTAAATGATATACCACATGTTTAGCATAAGTTAGTTGCTAATCTACATATGAATACTTGTAATTAACTTGATGACCGAATTATAACTATATACTTGAATTGGTAAGCTTTTTATGCAAAATGTTGTTAAGCTAGCTCCACTTATACAGCCTTGCATAATCCTTGGAGTTACTTTATTTTTGATTTATGATGGGTAAGTCTAGCTAAGTACTTTCTTGTACATCGGGTTTATTTCCCATTGTTGCAGATAATATGATGTATCATGGCTACTATAAGAACTACTTTTGTCGTACCATGGATGAGGAGTAGGGCCCTAGGCAAGGCGTCTCTTGTTAATCCCTCTATTATGCTTTTGTGGTTGTGATCCTGAGCTGGCATAGTATTTGAACAAGGATGTGAGATGTTGGTTTCAAACTTTATTTACTTTTGCTACTACTTTATTTGGACCTGGTTTGTAATAACTTTTAATCGTACTCTGATGTATGGAATTGTAACTATGAACTTTATGTAATGTGTGACATGTATGTTGAATCATGTACGATCTTGGTTGTATGTTGATGGTTAATCCAGACCCTTTGTGGTACTCGACATACTACTATTGTACTTGTGCTCAAGTACAATAGCCACAAGTATGACTGTGTGACTGCTTACGGGCTACTATTGTACTTGTGCTCTTATAAATTTGACGGTTCTGCTACTAGCTAGTATCAGAGCAAGATTCAACATTAATTGCCACATGTGTATTTAAAACAAAGGTTTTTGTTTTTCCAAAACTAGTTTTGGCAACTAATATATATATATAGGTGTTTAAATCTAAAGTTTGAATCTAAAGTGTGCCAGTGATTACTTCCTTTATGCCTAGTTAAGGATTTTAGGTGGCTAATTAAGTACTAACTTGGGGGTTTTTACTTTTATTGTCCATATGGTGTGCTATTGTATGGATGCCATTCACTTGAGTGGTAATGTATGGACCAATTGCCTCTATGCCCAAGGTAAGATGCCACTCATCATCATAGTGGCATGACCGCAAGATGTGAGCGTGCGGTCTAATGGGGAGAGTTAGTTTTGATACTGAAGTATATATATGTCTCATATATATCTAGAGGTATTTAATTGTGGGTTAGCTTTCATATGACTATATATGCATATTTAGATGTATATATGGGACGTATTTACTTCTAGGTAGCTTTGATATAGAAGTATATATATGGAAGTATTTAGCTTGCAACCTAGAGCCCAGATTTTTATTTCTACATATATAATTGTGGGGTTGGGCTAAAATGAAATTCTTGTGTAGGTACACTAACAGCAAAATGTGTAGTCCAACTAGCTACGTTATATATGAGAGAACAGATGTATGCCACCGCATATGTCGTTAGAAGTTTAATTTTCCTAAGTTTGTGAGGACGTATGAAACGTACGTGCATCATGATCAATCCTTCATTACACACTTGCATTGCTCCTCCCCTTATAAGTCTCTTATTTGGTTAAGTAACTATTTTCTATTATAACATTGTTCTCATGAGAGTTGCACCATTTTGTTGCAACAAATGGCTCATTAGCTAGGAGCGAGACATTCCTAGAAATGTTTGGTACCCCTTGCCCAACTTTGGAGGGTCCTGCATTATGCAGGGATATATCGAACAACCTCTCTATTCCTAGAATGAGGTATACCTAGAAGGACAGCCATGGTATGATGTGTAGCTAACCATACTAGCTCATACCCAAGCACTCTGATGGCAGGAGTGGAAGGCGGATTCTGAAGGGAAAAACTCCTCGGGAAGCTGCCCAAGTAGTTGCTTTTAAGGTGTTGAGCCAGATATGTTAGCAACATGGGGATGAGCTTACCAGCAGTGTTGCTAGGTACTTTTCTTCGAGTAGATCCATCCATAGTAGTTTGGGCAAAGAGCAACAGCAATGCGTTGATGCGAGACTAGGTTGAGCTGAGCAGATAGCTCTAGTCCCGCTATGAGTGAAATATTTGCAGTGATCAAGATGTTCTATACTCGTTAGGATACCTGGGACTTCTGGCAAGAGTCCTATGCCACTTGTAGGGACAAGCTCATGAGAGCCAAAGCTACATAGCCTAAACTGAGGAAGCATGTAGCACAAGAAGGCAGCAAGTGAGGCTCGATGGGAAACTAATCAAGCATATGTAGAATTGGGAAATCTCCACACTTAGATGGAGCAAGTTGATCAGCAGAGAGCCGCCACCCAAGAGGCATGAGCTAATGATCAGGAAGTGCTAGCAGGACTATAGGAGCAACTAGAGGCTGCTCGTGCTGAGGCACTCAAAGCTACACACTAGTGGATCCAAGCAAACAACCATGTAGCCCTAGCAGAAGCAGGACAGAACAGAGCTAAAGCCTTAGCCAGGAAGTAGAACCATGTCAAAAGGGATTTGTGCTAGTAGCTTGCATACACCCAAAACATGGTGGTTGATCTTTAGCATGAGGTGCATTATCTAAACAACCAACTACACCTGATCCTAGATGAGGAAAAAGAAGATCTAGAAATGTTAGTTGAAGATGACAGTTGGGAGGAAGAAGAAGTGGATCTAGAGGATGAGGATGATGCTATCTCCAACCACGCCAACAATCATGTTGAAGAGTAGAGCCATTTAGTGACTAGTTTGAAGCACTAGTTGTATCCCTGCTATCGTTATGTAATGGACTGGTAGTTTGAATTTTAGTGCTCGTGATGTAACATCGGTGTAATATTGGTACTTTGCATGTTAATCCGTGATGGGTTGAACTTTGATGAAATCCTAGTTTCATTTTACTGGAGAAATGTGACTTGCATGTTAACGCATTGTGAGTACGATAAGTGATCAAATTGGTGATGTTATGTTGTGAGAATGAATTATTGTGCCTTTGTTTTTTTTTGTCTAAATTTAAGATTCTCTCTAGTAAATTTAGTTTGGCATGATTACACAATTCATCTGCAATCTCTTGACATCATTCAATAATCACTTATTGTTGCAATTTTGCAGATGACTCACACTTGTGCTAGGGTAGGCACCAGCCAGGGTGGCAATGATGGTGATTTACCACCACCACCATCACCGTCTATGAATGAGTTTTTTTGCATAGTTCTTGGGAAATGATAGAGCCATGGAGGATACATTGCGTCTCAATGCATAGAACACCGCTCACGCCCAGTCAGCAACATCAAGGGCCTAAACCAAATTAGTATAGCTCGTTCAAAGATTTCCATGACACCAAGCCTCCTATCTTCAAAGAGGCTGAAGAACCGCTCCAAGCAGATGAGTGGCTTCACACGATAGAGCAGAAGTTCTATCTGTTGAGGGTTACTGAGCATCAAAAGGCTGAATATGTGTCCCATCAACTGTAGGGACCAGCAGAGATATGGTGGACCCACTTCTTGTCTTCTCTACCTACAAATGCATAGGCCTCTTGGGAACAATTCATGTTAGCCTTTAGGGGACATCACATTCCCTCGGGGCTGATGTGCATGAAAGCAGCCAATTTCATGAGGCTTACTCAAGGTACCAAAACCCTTACCAAGTACATGCATGCCTTCAACAATCTTTCCAAATATGCCCTAGAGTTTGTTAAAATAGAGGAGAAGAAAATAGAAAGTTTCAAGAGAGGCCTTGGCACTAAGCTAATGAAGACTATGGCCAACTCAAGGTGTACCACATATAATGAGTTTCTTAGTGATGCCTTAACCCAGGAGAACTAGAACAACTTGCATGCAGTAGCAAAGGGACACAAAAGAGTAGCTGAGGTAGGTGCCTCAGGGTCACCTCAGTCTAGAGCTCCAGTGGTAGCTGGGCCACAGTTCTGTCCACCAGCGCCTAAGTTTAGGCCTCCTCAGCCAAAAGCTTAGGCTAATCACCCCTAGAAAACATTTTGCAGGGCATTCAACATTGCCATACCTAAGGGCAATGTAGGCCAGGGAAGCTCAGTAGGACCAAGGAACAACTAGCCATGCTTCAACTACAATCAATTGGGTCATTGGGCCAAGGAGTGCCCCCATCCCAAGAAGAATGGCAATCAAAACCAGGGTACTTAGAAATAGGCCAATCCAAAAGCACGTCCTGGATACGTGCATTATATAGCCGTGGAAGAAATTCCTGTGGGAGAAGTTGTTACCGCCGGTATGTTTCTTATTAACAAACATCCCACCATTGTTTTATTTGATTCTAGAGCTTCTCATTCATTTATGAGCCAAACATTTGCATCTAAGCATCATCAGAAGGTAATCGAGGTAGACAAGGCTGGTTATAGTATAAGTTCAACTAGGGGCCACTATTTCTACTAATCAATTAGTAAGAGATGTGCTCATCTCTATACAAGAGAGGGAGTACACTATGGATCTTATAATATTGCCAAGACTAGCAATAGATGTGATTTTGGGCATGAATTGGATGAGGGGTCATGGAGTTCTCATTGACACTACCACTAGAACAATTATGTTGAGAGAACCAAAGGAGAGTAATGCTTTTCTAGTACCACTTCCCCAGAGTTTTGATCTTCAAAACTTGTCTTGTGCTATTCAAGCCACTACCCTATGTGATATTCCAATAGTCTATGAATTTCCTAATGTATTTCTAGATGAATTGCTAGGTTTACCACCTAATAGGAATGTGGAATTTAAGATTGATTTAGTGCCAGGTACTACACCTATCTTGAGAAGACCCTATATGATGCCACCAAATAAGTTAGCCTAACTTAAAATCCAGTTACAATAATGTTTGGACAAAGGTCTCATTCAACCTAGTTCATCTCCATGGGGATGTCCAGCTTTATTTGTAAAGAAGGACAAATCCTTGTGGATGTGTGTGGATTATAGGCCGCTTAATGCTATGACCATTAAGAATAAGTATCCTTGGCCTCGCATCGATATCCTATTCGATCAACTGGCAAAAGCAAAGGTATTCTCTAAGATTGACTTGAGGTCAGGCTATCATCAGATTAAGATTAGGCCAGAGGATGTACCTAAAACAACTTTCTCCACTAGGTATGGCTTGTACCAGTATTTGGTCATGTCTTTTAGACTGACAAATGCTCCTGCCTACTTCATTGTTGTGTTTACCGATGATATCTTGATTTACTCAGAGAATGAGGCAGATCATTCAGAGCATCTAAGAGTTGTTTTGTCTAGATTGACGGAGCATAAATTATATGCCAAATTTAGCAAATGTGAATTTTGGTTGAAGAAAGTACCTTTCTTGGGTCATATCTTATCTAAAAATGGAATATTTGTAGACCCAACTAAAGTACAAGAGGTCATGGAGTTTTCTAGGGTTAGCAGGCTACTATCGTCGTTTCATTCTAGATTTTTCCAAGAAAGCTAAGCCCATGACCAGACTACTCTAGAAGGATGAAAAGTTTAATTGGACTCCAGAGTGTGAAGCTGCTTTTCACACTTTATGGACTTTGTTAACAACAGCTCCTATTTTAGTACAACCCAACATTGAGAAGCCTTTCTATGTATTCTATGATGCATCGGGTATAGGTTTGGGGTGTGTGCTTATGCAAAAAGGTCGAGTCATTGCCTATGCTTTTCAACAATTGAGAAAGCATGAAGTCAACTATCCTCGCCATAGTTGTTCACGCATTGAAGATATGGAGACATTATTTGTTGGGAAACATATGTCACATATACACTAACCACAAAAGTCTCAAATACATCTTCACTCAACCGGAGCTAAACATGAGGCAACATAGATGGTTAGAGCTAATCAAGGACTATAATTTGGAAGTGCACTACCATCCAAGAAAAGCACTTAGTCGGAAATCTCATTGTAACACCTTGGAAGCCTTGTTGGAAGATGGATTTAATTTGTTACATCCTATTGTGCTACACAATATCACTATCAGTTGCTCACTTGAGAGCAAAATCATAGAACTACAGAAGATAGATGTAGGTGTATTTCACATTAAGAGAAAGATGAAAGAATAGGAAACCAAGCATTTTAGGTTGGATGAAAGAGGTGTGCTATGGTTTGAGGATAGACTTGTGGTATCAAAAGACCGAGTGCTTAGAAATCAAATTTTAGATGAAGCTCATTCAGCCAAGTTGTTTATCCATCCGAGTAGTAGCAAGATGTACTAGGATTTGAAAACCTATTTTTGGTGGACCAAGATGAAGGAAATCGCTGCCTATGTCTCTAGGTGTGATAATTGTTGTAGAGTCAAGGCCATTCATTTGAAATCTGCTGAATTACTTCAGCCATTGCCTATTCTAGGCTAGAAATGGGAGGAAATCAGTATGAACTTTATCACAGGCCTCCCGCTAACACAACAAGGTCAAGATTCTATATGGGTCATTATAGATCACCTCACCAAGTTAGCACATTTTGTACCGGTTAACACAAGGTATCACGCTAGGAAGTATGCTGAGCTATACGTTTCTCAGATCATGAGACTACATGGAGTACCAAGAACCATAATACCAGATCGGGGACCACAATTTATAGCTCGCTTTTGGGAACACTTAAACCAGGCCTTGGGAACTAAACTAATCAAAAGTTCAGCATATCATCCACAAACTTCTAGACAAACCAAGCGTGTGAACCATATCTTATAAGATATGTTGAGAGCTTGTGTTATATCCTCCAAGGGTTCATGGGAGAAATGGCTACCTTTAGCCGAGTTTTCCTATAACAACAGTTATCAAGAGAGCATCAAGATGGCTCATTTTGAGGCCTTGTACGGTCGCAAATGTAGAACTCCTTTGAATTGGATTGAGCCTAGAGAAAGGAGGTACTATGGCATTGACTTTGTCGTCGAAGCTGAAGAGCAAGTATGCACTATTCAACAACATATGAGAGTAGCTCAGTCTAGACAAAAGAGTTATGCTGATAAAAGAAGAAGACCACTAACCTTTGAAGTGGGAGACTATGTGTACTTAGAAGTTTCACGCATGAGGGGAGTGCAGAGATTTGGAGTAAAGAGGAAGCTTGCGCCAAGATATGTAGGCCTATACCATATTATTGAGTGAAAGGGAAATGTCACCTACAAGTTACAACTTCCCCTAGAAATGAGTGCTATATTCAATGTCTTCCATGTTTCTCAGTTAAAAAGATGTCTTCACATACCTAAGGAAGCTATTGCACCCACCAACATTAACCTCCAATCGGATTTGACTTATGAAGAGAAACCAATCCGAGTGTTAGAAGAAATGGGAAGAGTATCCCAGAGCAAGGTCATTAAGTTCTACAAGGTGGTGTGGAATAACCACAATGAACAAGATGCCACGTGGGAACAGGAGGATTATTTACGTGAGGTTTATCCCGCTTTTTATGAAGAATGGTAGGTCTTTCAAATCTCGGGATGAGATTTCTATAAGGGGGAGGGGCTGTAACACCCTAGTGTTAAGCATTGCATTTGGCATTTGCATTTCATGAGCATGAGCATATGAAGTTTCATTTCATTTACCTTCTCTTTATCACATGGGATGTTGCTCACATACTTAATTATAAGTTAGTTATCGATTTGTATCATTATTTGTAAGGTTGCATCAACTGATTGATCTCTTGCAGATACTGATATTAGATCAAAGTTATTGATCTTATGTTAAATAACTTGTTGTTTAATACAATATCATCAGTTATCAAATCTGCTAAGATTAGTAAGATTTTCCTTGCTGTTTTTGGTTGATTCACCAGTTATCAATCTTGTTATAATTAATGTTCCATTAATCATAACAAATCATCTGATTGAGATAGAGATAGATCGGCATCACATCATCTCAATTGGTCGTCTTCTAGTTCGGTCACACTTTGAATCTTATAATTGATGGCTTAATTCTGATGGATTGGTTGTTTTATCTCTATTCCAATCAAACATAGTATACATTCAAAGTCATGTTTCAATCTTGAATAAACTCACTAGATAATGAGATCTAATCTAATGACACTACCATAGCTACATCGACCCAATCGAACCTCACTAGTAAGACTTTGGATTAGGGATTATTGATTAGTGGTCTTGTTCAAGATCGAGATATGCACTCTGTTTATTTACTATGCATGCATCAGCTATTTTAGCTGATTCGCCTATGCTTTCACACATATAGCATGTTTTTCTTGAAACTATCAATATATAGATGGTTTTATAGATTCTTTGGTTTCAGTTTGTTATTATTATCATAGCTATATCTATAAAATCGAACCTCACTATTGATGATAACTGATTAGATCTAGAGTGTTTGTAGATTCATTTGTACTAGACAGTAGATTTGTTCGCATGTTATATCCATTCTCATTAAACTTATCGACTCAATGCTTTACACTAATTATATCCATCTAGCCGATGATGTTTCTCTATATTACTTATATCTAGGTGTATTGTACTTGTTATCATAAATTAGTCATGACCCACAAGCATCACAGTCTTTAATAGTCGATTTCTCCTCATATTGGCTATCTAGTTGATTCCCCTGTTTGGCTTCTCTCTAAGCAACATACTTCGAACTGTCTGGGCAACACCAGCATATTCCACCCTAAATTACTAATAAGCTTTCTCTCCTTGTCAATTGCAAATCAAATTGACTGGCACGCTTTTAGGATTTTTAGGATCATCCATTTTTGTTGAAGCCAAGCAGATCTCCAGGTTGACTTCGCTTAGATCATCTGGCTTGCGACGTGTCAAGTGCATGGCCATATTTTTGTGCTGACACGCATTTTGGCACACCCAGTGGGACCACAATTGTCATGGCAGCTCACAACAATAGGGACATTCTTATGGTGCCTTATGGAGACTTGCTTGATGAAGATAAAGATGTCATTAGTAAAGCTATAGAGGAGTTTTAGAATACGTGTTTGTTGTCCTACACCAACACATGTGACAATAAAGTTGTTTAGAAATATCCACTACCAAGAGTTTTGATATATGGGCAGTCAAATATAGATGAAGCTGATGATAGGTGTTTCTTTGTATATGCTATAAACAAATCTGTTCATGATGCCATGTTGAATCATAATACAACTTTCTTGAACATATTCCACAATACCATGAAGGAGGTATTTCATGGATATCCAATTGATCATATTGGACTAGCTTATTACAACATTCCACATCTATCGACTCAGGGGAGTAATCAAGCAAGTACTAGCCATCCAGAAGTAGCACTAGCTGGCAATGATGATGTCTAGGCGTTCAGAGCTTATCTAAGCAAGTTCAGGGTACTACTACTAATCAAATACATTATAATCCTAGATCATCAGTGTAGCATGGGCAATAGCCGGCGAGGCAAGTTTAGAATCAAATGGTTAATTTTGGCACACCCAGCCAGATACCGCCATCGGCACAAAAAAATGATCAGTTCAAAGGATTCGTAGAGATACAGATCCCAACATTTACAATCAGAGACTTCAAGCAGCAAATCAGCAAAGGACTCAACAAATAGAGATTCCACAAGGATATCATTATGACACAGATTATAATACCCTTCATATGATTCCAAATCTAGGGTATCAAGGTACCCAAAATTTTAATCCGTAGATGGGTCAGCAATTGCAAAAGAATCCAAATTCAAATGTTGATGAGTTGTTGCTCAGAGTAACTGAAATGATGAAGAATCAGTTCAGTTTAAAATGAAAAGGACAAACCTTTTCGTACAAACGTCCATATCTAGAGTGGCATGATTTGGTTGCTCTTCCTACAAATTATACGCTCCCAGAATTTGCTAAGTTCACTAGTTAAGATAGTACAAGTACAATAGAACATGTCAGTCGATATCTTACTTAGTTGTGTGAAGCATCCATTAAAGAAGCTCATTGAGTTCATTTCTTCTCTTTGTCCCTGTCAGGACTAGCTTTCACCTGGTTTTAATCATTACTAGTTAATTCTATTCCCAATTGGACTGACTTAGAGAAGGCATTTCATACATATTTCTATATTGGGATAGGAGAAAGGAAAATCATAGATTTGATGACCATAAGGCAAAGAACTAATGAATCAGGTGTTGAGTTTCTTTAGAGGTTCCAAGAAATAAGAAATTTGTGCTTTTCATTGAATTTGACTGATGATCAGCTAGCTCCTTTGGCTGTTCAAAGAATGTTGCCAACATGGAGAGAAAAACTGCTTGGACAAATGTTTGATAATTTAGGTCAGTTGGCTCAATGAGTGGGAACACTTAATAGCCAATTCTAGAATATGCACAGAGATACCCGATTCTAGAAGAATGTCGCAATTGCTGAAGCTTATAATCCATATTTAGTTGATGATGATGGTGAGGATGATGAAGAAGAGGAGATTGTTGTAGCTGAATGGAATTAGGGTAAGATTGTGATGGTGCCAAATCCTTGGTGAAAAGGAGTTGAAGAAAGCTATTATTTTGACGTCACAAAATCAGACAAGCTCTTTGATTTCTTGCTTGAGAAAGGATAGATCAAATTGCCAGCCAATCATGTTATGTTACCTCCTAATCAGTTGAAGAATAAGTTCTGCAAATTTCATAACACTACTTCTCATTCTACTAATGACTGTAGAATTTTTCGGCAACATATGCAGAGGGCTATTCAGCAAGGGAAGCTTAAATTTGATACACCTCGGAAGATGAAAGTTAATGGTAATCCTTTCCCAAAAGATCAGAATATGGTTGTTGCTAAGTTGCTCAAAGGGAAGACTAAAGTCCTAACATCAACTAGGGCAAAAGAAACTAGAACAGTTGATCTAGAGATGTAAATATCGGCTAACAAATATAGAGAAATTTAAAGGAGTCGTGACCAACAGAAGAGCCGATATGAGCAGGGAGAGACATCAAGAAACAGGGTGATGAGGCCATGTGTTACATCTTGAAAATTGTGAATAAATGGCAACAATAGAAAGAAAATGATTATCAGCGTTGGTTAGAAGAGAAAGAATATTAGCATCAACAAGAAGAGGAGAGGTATGAAAGAGAACAAGCTAAATTACATTGGAATTGTTTTTTTTCAGACCTTGTTGGAATGAAGGTTTGAAATTGCCTACTAGAAATAATTGCCTAGAGTGTAGTGAACAATATTGGGAGTTTAGGCAATCTCAAGCTAACCGCCGGTCTATCCATGCTCAAATTGAGCATCATCATGATAATATCGATCGGTGCTTAAAAAATAGAAGTGTTCATGATCGGCTTGGGAAGCAAGTTGTTGATCAAAATTGGGTTGATAATGAAGAAGATGGTGATGAGGAAGAGTATGTTTGGCAGGAAGGGCAATGGTGTCCAGGAGGTTTAATAAGAAGTTAGAAAAGAAGGGTACAATGCCTAAGGAATAGAGAGCTAGAACAGGCTCAAAAATCTGGTAAACCTCAAGTATGTTGTGCTAAACAAATAACTAATAAGGGTCAACCATCGGCTAATATTCAAATGGCTTTTCTTTTGCCATCAGAATTTAGAGCTCCAGCAGATCAAGAAGTCTATTCAAATTTTGATGAATCAGAATATGAGATGATGGTTGCCAAATTGATAGTGATACAACAAGCTATATTTGATAAGCCAGTCAAGCATCGGCATTTGAAGGTTTTATATGTGAAAGGTTTTGTTGATGGGAAGCCGATGAGCAATATGTTGGTGGATGGAGGTGCTTCTGTTAGTCTTATGCCTAATACTACTTTTTGCAAGCTTGGTAAGGGACCAAGAGATTTAATTGAGACTAACATTATGCTTAAGGATTTTGGAGGTAATGTATTCAAGACCAGGGGGCAATAAACATTGAATTGACAATTGGAAGTAAGTCTTTGCTCACTATGTTCTTTGTCATTGATGGAAAGGGTTCATATAGTTTACTTCTTGGTCATGATTGGACTCATGCAAATTGTCGTGTACCATCGATTATGCATGAATGCTTGATTTAGTGGAATGGAAATGATGTTGAGCTGGTTCATGCTGATGATTTTGTGAATATAGCAATAGCTGACCCAATGTACTAGGAACTAGAAGATTTCAAGTGTTTTTCTAGCAAGCAATGGGAAGGAGGTTTCATTAAGATCAATGATGAAAGCCAATAGCTAATCCAAGCAGTCGGCTTTGAGAGTTTGTTTTAATGAATAATCCAATAGATGGTATAGATGGTAAACTAGGACATGGCTTTACTTTGGCCGATGAATTAGAGGAGATAGATATTGGTCCTAGAGATAGGCCTAGGCTGATGTATGTAAGTGCTAAGTTGGATCCTAAGTATAAGCGAGAGTTGATAGATTTATTAAAAGAATTTAATGATTGTTTTGCTTAGGAATATTATGAGATGCCTAGTCTAGATCGATCAATTGTTGAACATTGGTTGCCAATCAAACCTGGATATTGGCAATTTAAACAAGCTCCGAGGAGATTTAACCCAATGTTCTTGATGATATCAAAAAGGAGACTAAAAGATTACTAGAAGCAAAATTTATCTGACCATGCTGTTATGCAGAGTGGATATCAAGTGTTGTTCCTGTGTATAACAAAAATGGGAAGTTAAGAGTTTGCATCGATTTCAGAGATTTGAACAAGGCTACACCCATGGATGGTTATCCAATGCCAATAGCCGATATGTTGGTAGATGCAGCAGCCGGGCAAAAGGTTATTAGTTTTATGGATGGAAATGCAGGATATAATCAAATTTTTATGGCTGAGGAAGACATAGCAAAAACAACTTTTAGGTGCCCTGGCGTGATTGGCTTATTTGAATGGATTGTGATGACCTTTGGTTTGAATAATGCTGGTGCAACTTATCAGAGGGTAATGAATTATATTTTTCATAAGTTGATTGGCAGAATTGTTGAAATCTACATTGATGATGTGGTGGTGAAATCCAAAGGGTACAAAGAACATCTAGCTGATTTGTAGGAGACTTTAGAGTGCACAAGAAAACATGGTTTAAAGATGAATCCTAATAAGTGTGCTTTTGGAGTATTAGCTAGACAATTTTTGGGTTTTATGGTCCACGAGAGAGGAATTGAAATTGGTCAAAAAAGTATGAAAGCAATTAATGAGGTGGTACCCTGACTACTAAACTAGAGGTACAATCTTTGCTTGGTAAGATTAATTTTATTGGAAGGTTTATTTCAAATTTGTTAGAAAGGGTTCTGCCATTTTCTCCTTTGTTGAAGTTGAAAAATGATCAAGAATTTAAATGGGGTGACGCACAACAAAAGGCATTTGAGGAGATAAAAGAATATATAAAATGTCCACTTGTGTTGGACCCTCCTTAGCAAGGTAAACCTTTTAAGTTGTACGTGTCGGCCGATAGCCAAACAATTGGATTGGCCTTGATGCAAGAGTTTGAAGGAAAAGAACGACTTGTTTTCTATTTAAGTAGAAGGCTTTTGGATCTAGAAATAAGATATTCTCCTATTGAAAAGTTATTCTTATGCTTATATTTCTCTTGCACTAAGCTGCAACATTACTTGTTATCGGCTGAGTGTACAGTTGTGTCTAAGGCTGATGTGATCAAGCACATGTTATCAATGCCAATATTAAATGGGAGAATGGGAAAGTGGATTCTTGCATTATTGGAATTTAACTTGAGGTACTGAATTGGCTAAAGCAGTCCAGGGGCAAGTAATAGCTAATTTTATTACTCAGCATCATAAACCAAGTATTGGCTATGTAGAACTGATACCTTGGACATTGTTCTTTGATGGATCATTATGCAAGCAAGGTGGTGGCATTGGTATTGTTATGATTTCACCTCGAGGGGCAAGTTTTGAGTTTGCTTTTCCAATTAAACCAATGACTACCAACAATCAAGTAGAATATGAAGCTATTCTCAAGGGACTTCAACTTCTTCATGAAGTAAAGGCTGAGTCAATTGAAGTATTTGGAGATTCATAGTTGGTTATTAATTAGTCGATCGGCCTATAAGATTGTAAAGATGATATTCTAAGGGGATACTATGATGAATGCCAGAGGTTACTCAACGAGTTTCCTCATATTTCTCTTCAGCATATTCCAAGAGCATAGAATCAAGAGGCTAATCGGTTCACTCAGATTGCATCAGGTTATCAAGTGTTTCAAGAGATCTTAAGTAGTGAAACCTTGACTAATGATTGGAGGGTTGAAATAGCTAATTACCTTAAGAATCCATCACAGAAGGTTACCATGGAAACTAAGTTATAAATCGACAAATGCTTAAATCGAGAAGAAACTAAAGTGTTGATTGGTGAAGTACATGAAGGGATATGTGGAGCTCATCAATCGGCTTATATGATGAAATGGATTATTAGCAGGTATGGATATTTTTGGCCAACAATACTAGAAGACTATTTTGAATATTACAAGGGGTGTCAGGATTGTTAACAGTTTTGGTAATATTCAGAAATTGTCCTGCATCGGCTATCAATCCAATAATTAAACCATGGCCATTTTGAGGTTGGGGAATTAATTTAATTGGCCAAATTTTTCCACCATTAAGTAAAGGACATAAGTTTATATTGGTAGCAATAGATTACTTTACTAAGTGGGTCGAGGCAATTCCTTTGAAGACGGTAACCTCAAAGGATATGGTTGATTTTGTCAAGGAACATATTATGTATTGTTTTGGAATTCCTCAAACTATTACTACTGATTAGGGGACAATGTTCACATCAGAAGAGTTTAGAGATTTTGCTGCTAGTATGGGAATTAAGTTATTAAATTCTTCTCCTTGCTATGCTCAGGCTAATGGCCAGGCAGAGGCATCCAATAAAATTATGATTAAATTGATTAAGAAGACAATTGAGGAGCAACCAAGGAAGTGGTACTTAACACTCAAGTAGGCATTGCTGGGCATATAGGATGGCTTGCCATGGATTGATTAGATCATCACCTTATGAGTTAGTATATGGGCATAATGCAGTTCTTCCTTGGGAAATCTAAACTAGATCAAGACATGTTACATTACAGAATGATTTGATAGCCGAAGTCTACAAGACTCTAATGATGGATGATTTAGAGGACTTAAGTTGTCATTAGTTGCGTGATCTTGAGAATATTGAAGCCAATAAGTTAAGGGTTGCAAGGCATTATAACAAAAAGGTCAAAAACAAGCAGTTTGGTGAAGGAGAATTAGTCTAGAAAGTAAAATTATTGATTGGGTCTAAGGATAGCAAGTTTGGCAAATGGTCACCAAATTGGCAAGGTCTTTATCGGATTAGTCGTTGTGCGCCTGGTAATGCTTACATTTTGGAAACGCTAGAAGGGACAGAAGAATTTGATAGAGCAACCAACGAAAAATATCTAAAGAAATATTATCCTAGCATTTGGATTAATACTTGACATCCAATTTGTTTAGTCATCGGCTCTAATAGCTGGTACCAGAAGGGTATCGCCTTTAGTTTAAAAAAATAACCCAAAGGGGTGAAAGCCTATACAATGTGTATCCCCTATAGAGAAAAACCAAGCACAAAGATAATCCTCATAACATTATGGCAGCCTCAAAGACGAGTTCATGAAGAAGGTAGGACTTTATTCATAGTTTGTTCCTAGTACAAACTACTCAAAAACTTTATTTATAACGTCCTAGGCTGAGGGGATGTCCACGATGGCCGCTGTAGCATCATCGAAGTCCTCGATCAGGTCCTCGTGCATGTTGGGGTCATCGGCCATCGGGAAGCCTAGCTCCATGATGCAAAGGTCATGCCCGGTCTGGACTTGCACCACTGGCTAGGGCCACCGCCGCGCCACGGTGAATGCCGTGGAGGGTGATTTCCTAGACGCGCGCTGAAACATCATGCAAGCGGTTGTTGAGGAGAGGGCCTTGAGCGTTGATGGCCATCATATCCGCGTTCATCGCTAGTTGGAGATTCTCCAACTACGCCGTTAGGGTTGGCAATCATAGAAATAGAGGGCCTATCAAGACAAATACAGTAGAGATTGAAACAAGGGTTTTTCTTGAAGATCATCATACCCACCACCATGGCATCGGATTTGGCCAACTGATGCCTGGGCGGCGTTGGCCTCTTCCTCAGTGGCGAGGAGGGCAGCTTGAGAGGCCTCAAGGTAGCTCTCAAGCTAACCATTCTCCTAAGTTGCCTCGAAGTAATGGTCCTTGGCCACCCTCCACTCCTAGAGGAAACACCAGGTGTCATCACCATTGTAGGAGTCCAAGGTGTCCAATGACTGAGTCAGACATGGCAGCAGCAGATGCGGCGGTAGAAGGCTTGCTAGCCTAGGAGGAAGTGGGCGGAGGTTGTCATTTAAGACTAACCTATAAATGGGTCAGAAGGATACATTGTCATAAGCGGAATATGTTGGTCTTACCTCATAGTACGGAGACACTAGCTCATCGGTAGGTCTTCCTTTCGGACCTCTTCCGCTACATGCTTGCCATGGCTGCCCTCTCTAGCCATGGGTGTTGAAGAAAGTTGCTAGAGGATTCTTGAAAGAATGTGAGAAAATGAGGGCAGATGCAGACTAGATTGGGGCTAGGAAACCTCGATTAGTATTTATAGCCACAAGGGCAAGAGGTCGATCTCTCAGAATATGCAATGGCAAGCCCAATTAATGGAAGAGGAAGCGCCGTTTTGCTAGTACCGAGGGAAGAACACTGGCGATTGATGACCGAGAAGGAATTTGAAGGGTTTTACCATGAGAGCCATTTTTAGATTTAATTGAGTTAGATTGAATCAGAAATAAAAATTGACTAATCTAAAACTGGCCATTCTACTGAGCCTTGAGGAGACACATAATAGGCCGAATAACTACTCTCCTTACAAACTAGTGTTTGGGCATGCAACCGTTCTTCCTTGGAAAAATCAGAGCTGAATTGCGGCATATTAGAGTTGAAAGAGCTTAACAACCGATGATTACAAGGTTTTGAATGTGATTGGATTCAAGCTTTTGCAAAACATGAGGCCAGGGCAAAAAGGGAAGTCACTTCAAATGAAAAGATTATTTGCTAGCTTGTCCTATTACAAACTAAGCGCCAGGGAACACTTTGTTCATAATGTCTTCAGGCCTAGGAAGCGAGGGCTATGGAGTTGGTAGTGTTGAAGAATTCTTTGACCAGGCACTCAAGGTCCTCAGGATGGTTAGTGGCTAGAAAACCATGGGGAAGAAGTCGAAGCTCGTGACTAGAGCAGGCTTGCACAACAGCCAATGCCATGGTAGCGCCATGACGAACACCACTGAAGGGCAACTTCTCTAACATGGTTTGGGACATCATACAGGCGAACCACCGACACAGTGCCCCTGGCATAGACAAATCCTGCCACATACTCTATAGCTGATCGAAGGCTTTCCAACTAGGCCGATAGGTCTAAAAGGATTCAAAGAAGGGATAATCAAGATCTTGAAGGCAAAATTAAAAGAATGGAGAATTGTGGTGGATATCTCATCCATGATTCTAGCCTCAGCCTTGGCCAGCCTCGCTTAAGTGGAGTTGGCCCTATGTTCTGAGATGGTGAGAGTGTCCTATAGCATGTTCAGATGAAAGTCCATCTACCTAAGATCATGGGTAGCATTGGAGTACCAAGCTTGAGCCACTGTCCCTCTCTTGAAGGAGCCAGGTGAATGGTGTCACCATGAGGGTTGGTGGGCACAATTGAATGCCCCACTGGGACTACCACCTACGCACCATTGGGGCCATGGATTGTGCTAGGAAGTAGAACATAGTTCAGGTTAGCTCTATAGACAAAAAGATCTGATCAATCTGAACAAAAGGGGTTGTAGAACAGCAATCATCCTTACTCCTAGGTGGTGACAAAGACGCTGGTGTGGTGGCACAGACTCATCAAGGGCCTCTTCAGTAGACCTCTTGTCATTCTCCATATCTTCGAGCCTACTTAGAGAGCAAATCGCACCAAAGACACAAAAGGTTTGGGACAAAGCAGATTGGTTTTTCGAACTACAGTCGTGACCTGTATATATAGCCCAGGAGATGAGAAGATAGACTTCGTCGGGGTTATGAAATTGAAGTCAGTTATGGAAATGGATCAATACTCTGAAAATCCAGGGAATGGTTCATGGAAGCACAACGGATTCAGACTTATTGCTTCCCATAATTACAGATACCGTGGGATTGATACAAAAGGTTTACATTAAGCCAATATTCGACCCACTAGACTTTGTTGGATTAAAGGGAGTCCAGATCCCCACAAGACCAAAGGGCATCATGTACCAAGTTAGATCAGCCCAATGATGGAAGTAGCATGTCACACCTGATTTTAAGAATAATATGGGATGCATAATCTTGTGTGCGCCTAGAGATCAGTCACACACATAAGTCAACAAATTATAAATAGTATCATCACAAGTTTTTATTACATCATGAATAATAAGACATAGTATTCACATAAATGTAGCAGAAGAATAAAGAAAAATCTCTCATGGAAGTGCCATATCATAGGGACATCAACTGGTTGACCACAAGTCTAGTAATCCTCAAGAAAGTCATCATTACCATAGCCATCTGTGACCCATCTAGGATTTTTATCCAAATAATAAAAACAAACAAGCATAAATACATGTCATACTCAACAAGTGTAATATGGGGTTCATGAGGCTCAAAAGGGCTTGACTCTAGTTTAACAACATTCAACTTTTAGTTGTCATAATTTTAGCATAAGAGTAGCAACAAGTTGTTTCAATCCCAAAGTAAAACACATGATCAATGTAAACAAGAATAATGAATAGCATAAATGGATAATTCTTAGTGATCATCTATTCCATAAGGGTCCAAGGCCGCTCATGACCGTGAGCACGGCTGATATAACAGTTTTACACTCTATAGAGGTTGTACACTTTCACTGTGAGTCATGATACCCATATGCTCGAGTTAATTACTCCCTAAACACTTCTAAGGTGAGCTGGCAGGGTTCACTATGAAGCCTTTCAAAGGTTCATCTAACAAGTTAGGGCCATTAGATTCACTCGGCAAACAGTTATAGGAACCCCCCTATTGAATGGCGCAATTCCATCATGGCTATACACATAAGAGTAGAGGCTATCCTATACCCTGATTCGGCAAGACATTCTTACACCAATAAAGGTAACCTCTAACAAGCTAGAAAAGGTCCTCATACTAAGCTAAAGCCAGAGCCATGTAGCCCTCACAACTATACTTTAAGTCCCGGATGTTCGCTTACAGATAAGTCCTTAGGGAGAGGAATCTAAAGCAGTTAGAAAGTAGCTAAATACTCCAGCCCCCTGTTTCCATATTGCTAAAAGTCATGTTTTAATGTTTATTGCATATACCATTAGTCAAGTTACAAGAATATGGTTTAATTGAGCTCTAGTATAGCTACCCAATGCATATCCCATAGGAGACAAGGTATAAGTTCAATTCTACGGAATCCCTATCAAGGTGACACATGCAACATGGATTCAATGTATTAAAGTTGATAGGAAACATGGATAATCCCATGCTATACTTGCCTTGAACAAAGTGCTCCTGCTGATCCTGCTCGTCAAAGTAGTACTCTTGATCACCCATGAATTGCACACTGTCTATACTCGATAATCACAGCAACATACAAGCATCCAAAAGCAATCATGCATAGCAAACAAAAGCTATAAATTAGAATAGTACACCAACAGCATAAAATCAAAATAAAAAGTTTGTAAAATGAATCTATGTCATGCTATGAACACAGACATGAAGATCACGAAAATCGGAGCTAAAACGAAGAAATTATGAATTAAACAAGATTTCCTTTATTAAAATAATAGATTAAATCTAACCTCAAATTTTAAATGTTGAAAACATACTTAATAGTAGTATGAACATGTAGATTACTCAATTACGAACCTAATGCAACTTGAACAGATCAAATCAGAGTTAAAACGAAGATTTTATGGCTAAAACAAGATTAGTGACAAAATTGTAAATAGACAAAATCGTATTTCGGATCTAAACCTGAAAGAACTACGCTTTTAAAAGAAGAAGGTGTATTCTAGATTTGCACATTGGACTATGGGTTATAATATAGAAAAGTGTGTGGACTCTTTAGCATAAATGTAGGGACGACGGGTTAAGATCCAAATAATTCTAAGGGACCTTTTGCAAAACGATAGGCGAAGGGGTATCAGCGTGATCTGGATCGTTGGATTGAGATTAGATGACTGAGATACAAGAGAGGGAGATGGCATCAGCTGAAGTTCATAGATACTGGTGACTTCCAAGCATCATTGGTCCAATTAAAAGCATGGGGAGGAAGAGAGGAGTACGGCTGAATTCGAAGTGGGATCGGAAAAAGCCGTGAACAAGTGGAGGTGTTGCCAAGCTCAATTTGGTGGCTTGAGACGTTGGCATTGCTCCATCGAGCCTGTTTACGCAAGAGGAAGAGAGAGAGAGAGAGAGAGGGAAAGGGAGGTATCGGTGTACTCCTTACTAGCTTGTGAAGCTTAGGGATTAAGTTTCGGTGGCAGAAGATCAACGATGGTGAAGATCGAAGCGGCGCCGGTGGATTAGTGTTTTGGGGCTGCTGCGGCTCGAGCGATGGTGGCGCATGTGACTAGGGTCTTGATGGGATGGCGGCATGGCACGAGCAGCTCCTATTTATGGCGCGGAGCAGCATGGGGCACAAGACAAGGGGGAAGACGGCGCGGACGCGGACTCAGCGGCGATGAGGACTCTCGCTCGAAGCCAGCTCAAGGTAGAGGGCGACGCTTACAGAGTGGGCCCACCTATCAGCAACTCAAGGCAACGGTCCTAGTGGTTAGCCAAAGGGAGAGAGGGGAAGGCGCTGCGCGGCATGACCTACTGGGCTATGGCCTGGCTTGGCTGGGCTACACGAAAGGAAAAGAGAGGAGATGGGCCTACGGAAAAAAGCTAGGCAAGCCTAAAACCATAAAGAGAGAGAGAATCATTTTTTTTCTAGAATTTTTCAAAAGCTTTTTGAAATAGTGTTTGAATTCCATTTCACTTTTGGTAAAAACCACACATCACAAAATAAATATGCAGCAGCATGTATGCACATACATGTTTGTAGACCTCTGGGTTGACTTCACTCAGATCATCTGGCTTGCTGCATGTCAGGCGCATCACCATATTTTTGCGCCGACAAGATGCAAGACCTTACCCAGGTCATCCATGCTTTGCAGCATAGGATTGACCAAGAGCACACCTATCGCAAGGACTTAGAATACAAAATTACTATTTTACGTCGTTATGTTGTCAATAAGAACAAATATAAGAAGTGAGAGTTAGGATGTTGATTGATAAGGCACACTTAGGTTGATTGTTTAGATCGTTCGATTAGGTTGGTTTAGTTAAAGATTGAGTTAGCTAGTTAAAGTTTGATTAGGTTGAGATTGTAATAAAGTGCCTTATATGATATCAATGGAATTTTGTTGCTATTATCTGCTCTCTACTTTTAGATATGTATTTGTCTCCACATTTTGTGCATAAAGGCAAACAGGAAACAAGTGTGGGGAAGAACACAGTGACATCAAACTGAGATCCGATTGGGAAAATAACAAATTTCAGAAAGTAACAAAGCAAGGACCACATTTACCAAAGTTGGACCCGAACGAAGCCCGGAAGTGCACCACCCGACCTCTCTTATGGGACTGACCGGCCCATCCTAGTGCCTACTCACCTCGTGCTTCGTTCACACTTAGGTTTGAGTCTCGTATGCTCTATTTTCATCTACCTAACTTTCTGTCTCGAACCAATTTCAAAATCCTTTGATAAAACATCTTTAAAACATGAGAAAACATTATTTTAGTCATGACTTAAAGGATAGATTCACATAACACTTTTCCTAGAAGTCTTGCTACTATTGGGAACTTATTGATAGGATCCATGTTACTTAAGTTGTTGTGGAATGAGATATAGTAGAATAATGAGAACCAGATTCTTGATGTCTCATTATTGGAGAATTTTATTTCAAAACTATTAAATGTATAGGTACACCTCTCCTTTGTGGTAAAGCAATTTCCTACCAGAGCCATATATGATATATAGACTAGGAAAACCATCTACATATACTGCTAGTATTTGTATTGAGTTTGGTCAAACCTTGTGACCCTTGTTGAGAAACTTATCATGCTCTCAAGATCAAGATCACATACACTCCACATATATTTGCTACTCATACAATGGGAGTATGCAAAAACATGCTTTCCATTTAGATCCACCCAAAAATGTTCTACTCATATATTGGGAATAGACACAAAAATATGTTTGTTAGGATTTCACCAAATAAATGCTCCAAGTTCTTGTAAATATGTCTCTTGAAAAATCTCTGTTGTAGAAAAGAGGCATTGGCTATGCAAAAGTAAAGAGAGAGAGAGAGAGAGAGAGAGAGGGAAAAGTATTGAAAAAAATGGACACAAAGGTGTTCAAGATATTGAAAACAATGGGTACTAAGATGCCCTGCCATAAAAAAAAGAGAAAAGAAAGATAGTGTCGGTACAGAAAGTGACCAACTAGTGAATATTTGTAGTTTTGTTGTACGTTGTGATCAGAGGTGGCCTAACACTCAATGACACTAGGATTTATACTAGTTTAGGCAACAGTGCCCTGCATCTAGTTTGGGTTGGTCGGTGACTTTATTCCTGAGCCCAGGTGCTCGAAGTTTGTAGTGGGGTTACAAACGGGAAGAAGAAAGGTGGGGTGTACGAGAGGCCCGGTCGGGTCCGACCAAAAGGGTTGAGGGCGACCGAAAACTATGCTATGAGCTAGGTGTTTAAGCGTGTGCTTGAAGGGTTGTGAGCTATCGATCTAATGAATCTCAACTTGAAGAAGTCGACCTCCTTCGTTGGAGGGAGCGCATCCCCTTTTATAGATGAAGGGGATGGCTTTACATGCAAGAGGGAGAGAGTACAGATGTTACTAAGCCTTGTTGCCCATGCGGATGAGGACAGTGATGATGGTAGGCACCCATAATGCTATTGATGTCACTGTAGAACATCAGGTGCACATGGGAGGTTACGTTGCCTTCTTCAGGAAGGGTAGATGTCGGTACCAGGTATGGTGAATCCTAGTGCCCATAGTACTATCGATGCCTAGAGGCATGGGGGCTTTTTGTCATATGGGAGTCCAACGGCGCCTACAATACTGTAGACCCAAATGTCGGCGCCTACAATACTATTTGTTTTAGGGCGGTTGTGGAGCACTGTTCCCATAGGTGTACAGGGTATGGTCCTAGTATCGTGGTTTGACTTGTGCGCTGCCTTCTCCATTCGCCCCTAGTCCCTTCTGAGCAGGCGTCCCCGTTCGGATGGCCCCAGTCGGCCCTAGCCACGTCAGTCGGAGAAGAACGGTAAGTAGGCTTCCTACAGGGGTCCTCGGTCAGAGATGTGGGGTTAGAGTAGGAAGCAGTGTTCTGGGCCAGGCCTTCCAATCAGAGAGACCGCCCAGAGGCGGCTAGCGTCTGAAGCGAGTGCTCCGGTCAGAGAGGTGGGTCGAAGAAGTTGATGAGCGGGTGTTTGATCCTTTGGGTAGACCTTCTAGTCAGCGACTGGACTGTCCTTCCAACCCATTGCGTTTTAGACTCTTGGGCTGACCCATGAACTACATGCTGTTTTCTTGGGCTGAGCCCTAGTGTGGAAGCCAATCCTCGAGGGACCCTAGGTTTATGAACCCGACAGAGCCCTTGAGCCCCCGGGTGATTCGAGCAGAATCATCCAGGGGATTTTTTGTCTTGCTAGCGGGTGCATGCGAGCGCACCCGTGGGTGTAGCCCCTGAGCCCCTGGGCGGTTCAAACAGAACCATCTAGTGGTGTTATTTCAGTGGGCGTGTGTGTTTTTAGTTTGAGATGGAATTTTGTTTAACCACTGGCGTCGTTATGTAGCCAAGGCAGTTTTTAGGCATGGGGATGAGACAGAACTTACTGATCCCAGCGTCGGTGCGTGCCATGGATCGAGTGAGAAGGTTAGTTTAGGACGAACCCTGGCATCGGTGCGCACCATGGATGGAGATAGCTCAGTTTGGATGCGATAGAGCTCACTGATCTTTGGCGTTGATGCGCGCCGTGGGATCGGTCGAGGCGGAGTCACGAGCGGACCCAGGTGTCGGCACACGCCATGGATCAAAAGTTAGTTTAGGAATCGGTCGAGCCGAAGCTCCATAGCCGTATGATGCAGCCATTACATGAGTTTAGAGTCACGGTCCTAGGATTATTGGAGCATAGTTGGAAGTGAAGCTGTTACGCGAGTTGAGAGTCGCTGGTCCCATGGTTTATTGGAGCACAGTTAGAAGTGAAGCCGTTACACGAGTTTGAAGTCGCAGGTCCTAGGGTTTATTAGAGCGCAGTCAGAAGTGAAGCCATTACATGAGTTCGGAGTTGTGGTCCTAGGATTTATTGGAGCATAGTCAGAAGTGAAGCCATTTTGAAGCCAAAGCATAGTTAGTTGGTTAAAGATTGGATGAGGCGATGCTCGCTGATCCTGGCATCGGTGCGTGCCACGGGACCGGGCGAGTCAGAGTCGTGGATCTGGTGAGTTTGAGGTCACTATCCTTGGTGTTTTTCTTAAGCCCCCGAGCCCTGTTGGGCCTTCATGGGGGTCGATGTGAGTTGTGTGTGTTACCCCATCTTGGTTCCTCATAACCGAAGGGGCTGAGTTTCGTTGCTTGTCCCAATCACTCTAGCTCAAAGACTAGCTCAGTGAGTTTGCTAATGGGTGTGATTGAGCAGAATCTGAGTCCGTTGTTTGAAATAGGGTCGGCATAGCCCTCTTGTGACATTCCACTACTCTACCTACAACCCGGTAGATGCCTAGGTCGTTTCAGAGATCGACCCGGGTGGCCTAACGGCCTTCCCTTGATGGAGATTCTGCAGGCTTGGCGAGATGTTCAGGATCGAACGAGAAAGTTGAGATGACCTGGTCTATCGGACCAGGCGAGGGCCACACGGTGCTCATCTATGGTTTTCTCCCTTGGCTCTATTGGTTGCTCATGTTGAATGAGGCAACCGCTGCTTCATGACGCAACACGGAGCGTTCCCAAGCCCCTGGGTGGTTCATGCCCTAACCATCCGGGGGGTGCAGGCGTATGGAATGAAATGCACGTATGGATGTATGAAATGATTTATAATGAAATAGAGGGGGTTTTGGTAGTGTTTACCTTGACAACTGGAGTGATGGGGCTCGGAGAGCTTCAGTCAGAAACGTCCGACTGGGACCCGTGCTCGTCGTTCGTGATGGAGTCGGCATGGCCTACATGGCGCATCCCTTCACTTCCTACCTGTGTCTTAATGTGGATACTGAGTGACTCGATTGACTCAGGGGGTCGGTTGGTCTCCCAACAGAGATTTCATTTTTGGTCTCCCTAGGTCTGTCCTAGGGAAGTATGGAGCCACCCGAGTGCGATGGTGCTTTGGTTCCCGTGCCCTGTCATGTGGTAGTGGTTAATCTTGCGGTAGTGGTGGGCCATGGCGAAGCCACGTCCCATCTGATAAGGAGCCATTCCATCGAGCAAGGCATGTCTCATCGGTTTAGGGCACATCTCATCTACATTAAATGGAAAAGAGAGAGAAATTCTCGCTCCACCATTCTACCTTCCCCGATCGGCACGTCCTTCCATAACTGTTGTTCCCTTTTCTTTAAGTAGGAGTATGGAGAGGGTTTTTGTTCTATTCTTTTGCCTATTCTTCATCTACCGCCACCTTCTCTCTTCCTTTTTTGCCATGAGCATTCCTGAGAGCCGCAGAGGTTTCTAGGAAAGAAGGGGGAGAGAGCGAGGGAGAAGAGAGGAACTCACTGATCCTTTTGTGATCCGGAGCGAAGATGTTGGACTGGAGGTTGTCCAATGTGAGGAAGTCGGTGCTAGAGGCCTTCATCATGAAGGGGTTTCTACCGCCGCAGGAGGTGGTGCACTGGAGGGTCCCTGGAGGGGAGGAGTTCCCACAACCTCATGCCGATGAGGTGGTTTCTTTCCTTACCTTCCATGAGCGCAGATTAGGATACCTCATGCTTTGGTTCCTGCGCAGGGTCCTCAATGAGTGGGGTCTAGAGCTATAGCATCTCAATCTGATGGGGGTGCTGCACATCACTGGTTTTGTCACTGTCTATGAGGCTTTCCTCGGGATGGAGCCACATGCGGATCTCTTCTGGCCTTTCTTCTCTGAGAGAGCTATGGCGAACTGGAGTTCGGCCAAGATCACACCGGTGGAAGGTTTTGCTCTATAGAGGAAGCCAAGTGTGGGAGGCTCATACCCTATGTACATCCCATGTGACTCCAACTGGGATGGCATGGAGAGTGGTTCTATATCAGGAATCTAGTGGAGGCGCCTTTTCTAGCATTCACCTGGTGGGAGGCTGGTGAAGCAAAAAAGTTGGTCATGGGGCTATGCCTTCACGGAGAGGCACAAGGTAGAGGCCATCGAGGAGGAGCTTTGGAAGATCATAAGGGGCGGCCTCGACGGGGTGCTGGTGTTCCACACCCTTTACCGCCGCTGGGTTGCGCCGTTGGTAGAGAGGACGCACCCGATGTGGATGTACGGTGGCTAGTCGAACCCAGACCGCGCATCACTGGAGCAGCTGCCGGATGACGAGATTTGGAGTCACATTGGCTGAGTGCTATAGCTGAGGCCTAGAGAGACGGTGGTGGGAACACCCATACCATTCAATGCCTCGATCATGCCACACTGGTATGCTCCCTTATTTTCTTCGTGCTTTCTCTCTGCTTCTTCCCATTTCTTTGATTTCGGTTCATTTGTTCCATAGGGGCTTGGGAGGTATAAGTCCTGGCTGCACCTTCCTAAGGGACCAGAGGGCCAGGCCCAGTAGGCCGCCCAGAAGGAGGCGGTAGACGCCCGAAAGAAGAAAAGAACCAAGGAGGTTCAGCGGAAGGAAGAGAAGAAGAAGGTGGTCGCTGGTGCATGAGGGCCAGGGAACGTAGGAGCAACGTTGAGTTGGAACTCGCATTGAATGATCCTATGGATGTGGATGACATGGTCTTCTCCAATGAGGAGGGGTGTTAGGAGGTTGTTGTGACCTCAGCGGAGCATCGCGGCCGTGCGACGACATCTGCTGGTGACAAACAAGAGGCCACGCAGCGTGCGATGGTTCCCATGTCGAGGAAGCATGCAACGAGCATAGACATTGTTGGTGAGCGAGTGGCAAAGCAGATGCGGTCACCATGCCCTCAGTGGTGTTGCCGGTCCCATCATCGCTAGTGGCAGATGCGGCTGAGCGAGCCAGGCGGTCCGAGGAGCGGACCGGCACTTGTGCGGCGATGGGACCGGTGCCAACGCCAGACTTGCAGCCAAAGGAGGCCCCGCCTGCCGTGGGTGCAGTCGAGTAGTCCAGGCGGTCTGAGGGGCAGACTAGCACCCGGTCGACGCACGACTTGCAGTCGGAGGATGCCCCGCCCGCTTCTCCGGTTGGGGAGTCCTGAGCCAGAGGTCGTAGCGACCTACAGGCCAGGCAAGGAGCCAGTCAGGGATGACTCTGACCCCATCTAAAGTGAGGGGGCATGGGTCACTAGCTTGGGAGTGGTCCTCATCCTATAGGCCCATCATCATCAGAGCCTGCCTTCAGAGTCGTGCCAGCTCACCTCCCGGTATGTTTCCTTTTGCTGCTCTTTGATCTTTTGCTGATCGAAGTCTTTTTGGAGTGCGGCTTACCTGTGATCTCTATCAGTGGACTGGGGGATGCCAGGGTTGAGCATCGCCCCAACCCCCTGTGCAGGAGGTTTGGAGGCCCACTCTGCAGTGTGTTGCGGCAAGCGAAGGGGGCAGCTAGGGTTGTGGTGGTGAAGCCTTCCCTCCTAGGGGTGGTGCCCCTTGAGGGCAGCTACTGATAAATGTGATAGTGGCAGGCAACATTGTTGGCAGCGATCCCGGTGCCAATGGAGGGGGTTGCATCCGAGGTAACTCTCAGTGGCCCCTCCTCCTGCCAGTCAGTGGTGGAAGAGACGAGGGAGGGCAAGCTCCCTACCTCGCTAGGTGGAGGGTTACATGACCTATCCTTGCCATCAGACCCAAAGGCGCCAGAGGGAAGTGTGGCTAGGATGGAGTTGGGACGCCCGGTGGTGTTTCACTGTGAATGAGGTGGTGGAGATCCCATCTGACGATAAGGCGGATACCGTGGCAGAGCCACCGGTGTCGCCTGTGGGAGCTGGTGGTGGTCTAGTTAGAGGCTGGGCCCTCTAGTGGTTCATTGGAGGGTGACCTAGAGTGGCCCTACCCTAAGGACCCATCAAAGGCACTGGTTCGCCCTCCGGGATTCCTGGGAGCGTTAGCTCTAGGGACATTTTTTGGGGGGCAAGGGCATGCTATGGTGTCCAAACTCACCAAGCTATCTGTGAAACTCGAGAACTGCCTAAAAGTAGGCATAGTTTGCTCAGCAATTGGTTGAGGTTGACCTATAGCTCGCCACGGAGGTGAGTTTCTAGGTACTTATCCTTGCCCTTTGAATCTTTCGTTAGTTGTTTTTAGCATGCTTGTTTTTCATAGGAAATAAGGAAGGTGTCGTCCCGCAAGTCTTACTTCCTCTAGATGGAACACGCCTAGATGGCCGAGCTTGAGCATCGAGTGGAGTCCGCTTGCCGTGAGTCCTAGGTTCGGGCAGCTGAGGTGGCCACGGCACGGGCGGAGGGGCAGCGTGCGGCAGAGTGGGCGACTACTGCCGAGCAAGGGCTCAAGGCAGCGAAGGTCTGCCAGGAGGAGACTGAGGATGGGGCTATGGGCATCCCTAGCGAACACCGAGGCAGCGCTTCAAGAGGCCTTGGTGGCCTTGAGCCAGAGTGGGCTGCCCTAGAGTTCGGCACAGAAGGCCCTAGAGGCAGAGCAGAGGGCCTAGTCGAAGGCGGATTAGGAGGTGCTCGCTGCTTCGAGGCCAGGTGATGGGGATGGAGGATGTGAGTGCCTAGGCTAGTGTGAGCAAGTGGCTCAACAAGTAGAGGATCTCTCCACCCTTGAGGCCTCTTGTGTCGGTGTGTACCTTTTTTGTTTTCTCATGGTGTTGATTTTTCCCTTAGCCTGTTTTTGAGCTTGTCGCCCTTCTTGTAGAGCTAGGGGAAAAGGTGAAGGCGCTGGAGCGAGACCTGGAGATGACCAAGGTGAACTTCAGCCAAAATGCCGAGGAGCTAGCCAAGTCCCGTGAAGAGCAACGTGCTCTCGAATGGGATCTTGACTAGATCCGTAATGTTGCCTCGATCGTCGTCTCAGAAGTCTTCGTGTCAACGCCAAGTACCAGCGCGCCCGTGGTCTAGTTGGTGGAGGTCCCAGGACGTGGTCATGGACCTTGTCAGGAGTGGGCTATTTTATGGAGCGTTGAGGGTGCTCACCTCGGTGGCGACATACCACCCAAATCTAGACTTCACCACTATCTACATCGGGTATGTTGAAGGCCTGAGCATGGGGGACATCCAAATGATCGGGGAGAGCTTGCTGCCGCATGCAGTGGTTAGTGTCGGAGCAAGTCTCTGCTGAGTGGGTGATGGATGTTCGCCCTGAGGACATGGCCCGAAGCATGCGTGGGGAGGACACTTCTGAGCCTGCGGATAGCACAGAGTCTGGTTTGGGGGGAACATTGCCTCGGCTCCGATCGAGCCAAACATCGTGCCACTAGGGAGTGAGCAGCCTATGCCTTCATCGGTCGTGCCACCAGCCGATGCTGCTGGGATGGTTTAATAGCTTGCAAAATGTAAGTAGTTTAGTAAACATAAAGAGTTTAAGTTTGTGGGGAAGCCCCCATGTAAAACATTCATGTGTGTGCTAATGACTGCAATCGGTTTTTGTTTTTGTGATGGAGTTGCTCTGTTTGGGGAAGCTTTCCCTTTTGTTCCTTAGTTTTCCCTTAGCATAATTTTGTTTTTTATTTCTTTCTCTCTCATACCTACCAGTTTGTCCCATAGGCTACAACCTTCTGAGCCCAGGGCATGGCCTGCGATGCTTGGCTGCTTGTAACCTGTAGGAAAAGGCGGTGTGCGATCAATCAGGAATGTTTCAAAGCAAAGCTACGTAAGGCAAATCAAAAGAACAAACTGCCCTTCTGTTCAAGTAGGAAGGAGTTTTCTTCACATGAAAGTACCAGAGTACTCAAAGTAAAAACAAAACAAAGGGGTAGTAGAGCCCCCGAGCGCCCCGGGCCAAAAAGTGTTCGGGTCGGGGTGCTCTTATAGGAGCGTATGCTAAGTAAATAATGGTAAGACTGAAACTTTAGGGAAAGAAAAAAATGACATAGCTATTCCATGGTGCTCAGAGAGAGCATCATCAGTTGTTGTCCTTCAGTCGGTAGGCGTCTAGGTCGGATTACCTCATCCTTCAGTGGTCTGGATCCTTGCCCACTATGCCCCTTTCTTTCCTTAGCCTACCAGCCTACCTTAGTAGGCGCTTGAGGAGCTGACAATCCTTGTAGAGATGGTTGACAGGATAGTTGTGGTTGGTGCATGGGCTCTCCATGAGCACGTGAAAGTGGCCCAAAGTGTCTTGCTGGGGCTGAGTGCCCGCGTGATCCGCCGCTGCGACCAATGCAGAGTTGGCCGGTCGGCGGCGATTCTTTCTATTCTTTTTTCCCCTCTATGTGGAGGGGCCCTCGTCTTGATCCTAGGCGCTTGGCCTTACCTTTGTCGTGGCCTCTGTTGAAGCGTAGTGAGAACGGCGCTTGCTGGGGGAGTTGGGCAAAGGTTGGTAGTCCCAGGCCGTTAGTGCTGGGACTCCAGTTGCCGCTGCATGTGCCTTGGTTTGGTCTGAGCTGCGCATAGATAGGCGGTTGGTGCGGAGCGGTCATTAGGTCAAGATGAGGTGCTGTTGCGGCCTCATGTGTTGCACACAGCGGTTGTTGTGGTGATAGGGTATAGTACCCCATCTACTACATCCTTGTTCCCCAGACAGGGGAGCGAGGTCGCAAGTCAGCATCGTGACACGGAGCATTCCACTTATTGAATGGTAGTGGTCTCCACCAGTGCTCAGAGGTTCTGGTGGATCGCCCATTCATGAGGGTCATTCGGCTCGGATAGGCCGCTGCAGGAGCATTGCTGTGGCAGCAATGTTCTGACTGGCCCGAGCAAACTACGGGGGATTGGTCCCCCTATCTAGGGTGTTGTGCTGGACCTGACGGGCGCGACCTCGAGTGTCGTTTGTCGGTCTATGCGCCCAGGGCACAGTATGGTGCGCCGAATGCGCTGGTGCAGGTCGGTGGCTGATGCGACCACTATCATCGTAGATCCTCCCCATGCTCACGTGTGAGCTTGGGGGCCTCCATATGAGGGCCTAGAGGGGCGTGACTCCGTGAGGACTCCATTGCCCCTGGTGGCTGTTCTAGAGCATCCATCATAGCGCACTCCCGGGACGAACGGTGGTTGGGTGACATGTAACCGATGCTGGAGCCGTCACACCCGATGTTGTCATCCATGATGTAAAGGAAATAGGTGGGAGCATAGCTCACCATCCCCATGAACTTAGACATGAGAGGAGGTGGTGCCATAACCTTTTAGGAGCCCCTAGGCATACACGTCCATGGGAGACACAAGGCCATAGGGGAACTAGTCATATGGTGGCCGCGACGGGGACAACGGTAGCCCTCTGGGTATTTGGTAGAAGATAGAATGTAGTAAGTAAAGAACATCATGTATATTACTCACAGCGGGGTTTGAGCAGAGATTTTGCTTGGGATGAAGCGTAGATGCCGTGCCATAGAAGTTCGCGCATCCTAGAGTTGATGGAGGATGTCTCTCCGATGGGTGCCTGGGTCACGAGTCTCCTCATGGAGGTGGAGTACGCCGAGCCGGTTGGTGATGAAGTCCAGGCTTCCTGAAGGGGAAGGCCTAGGATGGCTCAAAAATGGGTGGAACCCGCATCCCCACAGGCAAGAGTGCTGGGATACTCCAGCGAGCCAAAGTGAATCGTATCGCCCGAGCCCGCCATGGTGGGGGTGGTGAAAAGATGGGCCATCCGATGACCAAAAAGTGTTGAACGTACAACGCCTTCCCCACGGATGGTGCCAACTGTTGGTACAGAAAGTGACCAACTAGTGAATATTTATAGTTTTGTTGTATGTTGTGATCGAAGGTGGCCTAGCACTCAATGACACAGGATTTATACTGGTTTAGGCAACGTGCCCTATGTCCAGTTTGGGTCAGTCGGTGACTTTAGTCCTAGGCCTAGGTGCTCGAGGTCTGTAGTGGGGTTACAAATGGGAAGAAGAAAGGTGGGGTGTACGAGAGGCCCAGTCGGGTTCCGATCGGAAGGGCCAAGGGTGACCAAAACTCCGCTATGAGCTAGGTGTTTAAGCGTGTGTTTGAAGGGTTGTGAGCTATTGATCTAGTGAATCTCAACTTGAAGAAGTCAACCTCCTTTGTTGGAGGGAGCGCATCCCCTTTTATAGATGAAGGGGATGGCTTTACAGGCGAGAGGGAGAGAGTACGGATGTTACTAAGCCTTGTTGCCCATGCCAGTGAGGACAGTGCTGATGGTAGGCACCCACAATGCTGTTGATGTCACTGTAGAACGTCAGGTGCACATGGGAGGTTGCGTTGCCTTCTTTAGGAAGGGTAGATGTCAGTACCTACAAAATAGTGTTGGTATGTGAGGAGCCCTACCACGTGTACCAGGTATGGTGAATCTTGGTGCCCATAGTAATATCGATGCCCAGAGGCATGGGGTCTTTTTGCCGTATGGGAGTCCAACGACGCCTACAATACTATTTATTTCAAGGCGGTTGTGGAGCATTGTTCCCGCAGGCATATAGGGTATGGTCCTGGTATCAAGGTTTGACTTGTGTGCTACCTTCTCCGTTCACCCCTGGTCCCTTCTGAGTGGGCGTCCCTGGTCAGATGGCCCCAATCGGCCCTGGCCGCGCCAGTCGGAGAAGAGCGGTAAGCAAGCTTCCTATGGGGTCCCCAGTCGGAGACATAGGGTTGGAGTAGGAAGCAGTGTTCTGGGCCAGGCCTTCTGATCGGAGAGACCACCCGGAGGCGGCTGGCGTCCGAAGCGAGTGCTCCAGTCAGAGAGGTGGGCCAAAGAAGTTGATGAGCGGGTGTTTGTTCCTTTGGATAGACCTTCTAGTCAGTGACCAGACTGTCCTTTCGGCCCGTTGCATTTTAGACTCTTGGGCTGACCCATGAACTACATGCTGTTTTCTTGGGCCGATCCCTGGCATGGAACCCGGTCCCCGAGGGACCCCGAGTTTATGAACCCGACAGATAGCCTTGCTCTTACAAAGTATTTCAAGTTTCAAACAAAAGAGATATGTTTCAAGGAGCATAGTAGAATTAGGTTAGCCACTATATATATCCACACACATGCACATCTTGATCTAAGAGTATGACATTTTTCTCCTTGGATCTTTGTTTTGACTTTATAATATATGCAGTGCAAGTATGTTTTCATATTTATTCCCACCTAAGCTCAACATAAACTTTTAGAAGTAGGCAAAAAGAAGGCAAAATTATCTATGCCTTGGTAAGGATAAAAAAATACCACATATATTGAGTGATTTGGGAGTACTACAAAAGGAGAAGGTAAGCTATGTTTTGTTTTCAAAAATTCTAAAATGTTTCTCCAATTGACTTGACTAAAGGAAGATGATGATCTGTTTCAAGCTATTCAACTCTTCAACTGCCCAAAATTTCATGGTAGACACTTTGAATCCTACAAAGCATGCATGACTAGGAATGGTTTTATTTTGATGTCTTGTCCTAAGGTTATGTCTAAAGTAATCCATCCTTTTATCCAGGACGAGTAAAAGCCTAAGTGTGGGGGATCTTGTTGATGGTAGTTAATGTCAATCATAAATCGTCAATATACCCTGCATAAATAATTAAAATGGTCACCAACATAGGTATAGTGTTTAAAACTAATGAGTTCCACAAGTTTTGGTGATTTCATGACTACACTAGGATTTAATCAAAAAACCATCAAGGTGGACCTATTCATCAAAGTAAATCAAGTTTATCCGCAATGAAACCAACTTGGGAAGACTCTAGAACAATCTAGAAGACAACTCACTGAGACCCATGCCAAAATATGAGGGTGTGGGACTAGATGGCCCCACCTATAGGCTGATCGGCCTATGGGCCCCACCTAGCAGCCCCCCTCGTTACGTCGGTTCACTGCCTTAAAGATCAAATCTATGCCGTTGCTCAAGGCAGGTTTGATTCGAGGGTCCATATTTGACATTGCCAAGGATTCATGGGCCCACAGGACCCCTAGTGCCCCCTATAAATACCCCCTATACCTCCTCTAGCAGAGCATCCTGAAACCCTAATTCACATCCACATCATCAGGATCAGAGCTAGCAATCAAGAGAAGATTAGTCCTCCAAATTAGGATCTAGTGTTTGTAAAAAGAAATAGTGAGATAAAGAGTGAGGGAAGAGTTTGGAGGAAGTGCCGGCCTCTCGGTGTTCTCTCTATGGCTTGTACCTTGATGGAATCATGTTCTATTTTAGCTTGCTTCTGAGATTTCATTGGTAATTAACTTTTGATTCAAGTAAAGTATCGTGTTTATATTGTTCATCAGGTTTGTCACTCTTTTTTATTACTTTAATCCTTGTCGCTCTTGGGTTAGAGTAGTATTCGAAGTGTAAGCGTGGTCCTTAGACTCAGTTACTCGTGGATGTACCCTGCATTCTGGATCGGTGGTAGATCGCAGGGGTGACTATAAAGCCTTGTTGAGTCCTTTATAAACCATCTCCCATTTGTAGGCCGAGCAGGACCTGGTTACTATCGGAAAGCATCATCTGTTGGTGTTTTTCCTTAGTAATGTCCCTAGTTGAATAGTAGAAGACATAACTTACCCAAGTTAGAACTAGAAAACCTTGGTAATATCCTCGACGCTCCTATTTATCATAATCCTTGTTGCTACTCTTGGTTAAGCTAGACTTAGTTAATTTCACACACGTTTCCTTAAGTTCGATATTCTGATATACTTTTCGATGAAGTGCTACATTGGTATCCATGGTTTGCGGATTTATCTATGTGCATTTAAATATACCAACAATTTGACAAAGTGTTAGTAAACATTGTTCACAAATCCATAAATCTCTCACATAGTTTATGAATTTGTGAGAGACTTATGGATTTGTGAACAATGTTTACAACACTTTGTCTGATGAAAAATGAGCAAAATAAAAGTTGTAGATCTTGATGAGTTCTACAACTTTTATTTTTATGACCTTTGAGTTCAAATCATTTGGTGTCTCAAAATCTTGTTTGAAGCTATCATTGCTTGAAGTTCAAAATTTGAATTGTTCAAATGAAGTCACATGAAAAGAGTGCCAAAATAATAGCAGTAAGAACACAATAACTTGATAGAACATGATTTTAGAAATTTTTAGGAAAAAATCATCACATTTGGTGATAGTACGAGGGAGAAAGACTACTTACAAGTTTTAGCGAGAGATTAAAAAGAGAAATCACATTTGTTCATCACAGGTGTCATGAACAAGTGTATTTTATTTTTTTAAATTCTTGCTAAAACTTGTAACCAGTCTTTCTCCCTCATACTAACTCCAAATGTGATGATTTTCTCCTAAAATTATCTAAAATCATGCTCTATTAATTTTTTGGTCATCTTGTCATGTCACTTTGTTTGAAAAATTCAAATTTTAAATTTCAAAAATGTGGAAACTTGAAACAACATACTGAAAGTGCATATGATTTCAATAGAAAAAATCATGAACATAAAAGTTGTAGAGCTCATCAAGATCTACAACTTTTATATTGGTCATTTGTCCATGTGAGTTTGTTTGAACATTTCAAAATTTGAATTTCAAGAAATGACTACTTCAAACAACATTTCTTCATCCAACACATACATAGATACTCTCACACACATACATAAATGTAGTCTCACACATACATAAATATAGTCTCACACACATACATAAATGTAGTCTCACACACATACATAAATGTAGTCTCACATACATACACAAACATCATCCACTCCATCTTAGCCCATAACAACTTTTCCCTTGACACCTTTTCGTTGCTATGGTAATATGTCTTTGGGCAGGTTCTTTTCCACAGCATTGATCTTCTTGGGAAAGTCTAGTGAATAGCTGCATTTCAGCGTAGTTATTATACTCTTCAACATCGCCCACGCCATCAACTCCGATAATGTGCTATTTCCCGAAGACAACCACATGCTTTCTCTTCTTCTTTGGGCGGAGGTTAGTTTGTAGGTCAAGGTAAATAGAAAACTTGTGCGACACATGAAGCAAGCACCCAAGGGTCATCTTGGTAGTCTAGATTGTCGAGGTCCATGACTGTCAACTCGATATCGTTGACTTGGTATTGTTTGATCCAGTGGCATCGAAATGGGGCCATTCAAATACCCATTCCATAGTCAAGTTCCCATATGTCATCAATGATGCCAAAGAATGGGATCTTTCACTGCAATCCATAGAGAGCTTCTATTTGAACGCCACTATTTTGCTTCACACATGTACTATCTTTTGCATGGGTATAGTACGTGTACCTATAGACATGGAATTTCATCCCGTGATGAGGACACACAAGCAATCCAGAAGGGTCCTGCTCGATGGAGCTAGAGATACGCCTAGCTTCAGCGTAGGGATGGTCGATCCTGCGCACTCCCCTCGAGACGTGCCAGTCAATTTGACCCTATAGTTGACAAGGAGAGAAAGTTTATCAGTAATTTAGGGTGGAATGTGCCAGTGTTGCTAGACTAGTCCCGAATGTGCAGCTCCGAGAGCCGATATGAAAGGAGATCGACTAAATAGTCAATTCCAGCATATTATAAGAATAAATTAGTTAAAGCTCATGGGGTTATGCAAGAAGAATCAGTTATCGTTCATGATGAATATCATTGTTTAGACAAATATTAGTCAATGGCAAAAAGATGTCAACAATAATTAGTTTATACTGAGCCAATGACTACGAGTAACCGAAACCCCTTTATAAAAGGAATAGCTCATCATCATTCAACCATTTAATAGAGATAAATCTAATGAACATATTATATCTCATCTATCGCTATGACCAGTGGGGCATGAGGCAGAATCATGCAGGCCGTAGAAACAACAATAGACTCGATGACCCTAACTTATTACTAATATCAGTGGCGTATGAGGTAGAATCATGCAGATCGTAATACAATAATAAGATGATGGGGCTAATACATCTTTCAACCTATCGCTACTTCAATGGTCTCGTGACGTGAATTGTTCGTGAAAGCACTCGATATCGGCTAAAACAACCAATTCAGGCATAGCACACAGTTAAGGTCATGCCCTTTCAGGAATGGATCTACCAAATAACGATCCTCACTCCACTAGTGCTAATAGTGGGGTGTGAGGTAGAATCACATAGGCCATGATAACGGGCCATGGAATAGTTTTCGCTAGCCAATAGATCTACTCAAGATTAGACATGCCTTAACTGCATGCTATGCACGATCAAGATTGATATAAAACAGTTGATAAAACATAACTCATTGTTTAAAGTGCAGATTAGATTAGTTTAGATTAGCAAACGATGGTTTAAAAAGGATATAAGGCTGATCTAGATCAATCCCAATCAGGCAAAGTGACATTGCTATAATTAAATAAATAATGGAAGCAATAAGCAATATCGGTAACTTAATGAATCTATCCGAAGGAACGCCACCCTTAGATAGAGTCGATAACTTGACCTTAATCTAGATTGAGAAGTGGAGGTTGATCGAATCAATGTAGTTGTACTTGAACTAGACAAGAGTTGATAACTAACTCACACCAGAGTCGCAGTGGAGGTCGATCGGATCGATGCAGCCGTACGAATAGAGGTATAAGCCATGACGGTACTTACAGACAAGCAGTGGAGGTTGACCGGATTGATGCAGCCTGTACTTGCTGAAGAACTCACCAAGATCTATTCTACTCCTACTCCTAAGGGGTGACCAGAGCCAAAAAAAGTAAATAACTTGTATTTGATTGAGTGTGTGTTTTTTACAATAGCCTGGGGTTTGATATTTATACCTGGGACCTACACAATGACTCCTATCTAAGCACGACTCATCACAATCTTTGGCCCTAAGAGAAAATATTCCTAATTTGAGATAACTTGGACTCTAATCTTTCCCTTTTTGTAGAGTCCAACATGTCTTGTCCCTGGTGCCGATCATACCTTTTGTTGTTATCTGCTGGCATTGCCTAAAGAAAGCCAATTCTAGTGCTGCATTTGAATCAGCTGGTTCTAATCTGCATGTAATTGATCCCTTGATGACATGATCTTGGGAGCTTTTGAGTCCCTATGGCTCTTCTTCCAAATTTTGGTGTAAACATATGCCCCCCAATTTTGGGATAAAAGTAATTTTATTCCAAAATTATCACGTCTGTGCCCTCGATAGGTCCACAGTCATGGGTAAAGAATCTTGATCTGGGGTCTACTTTTTGTTGCTGTCTATGTCAGCTCATGAGCCCATGCTTCAAAACTTTTACTGAGAGCATCATTGCTTCATGAGCACTTGGATTCATCCTTCTAGGTCGGCTATAAAAATGTCTATCTGACCCTGGCGAGAGCAACTCAACAATTCAGCCATGTTTCTCTTCTATCTGCCTCCTCGAGTGCTCTCGACTCTGCTAGACCCTCCATGGTCTGTAATACCTCTGGTGTTTTGACCTAGCGCTAAAACTTGACATATCATCATATGCATTGCAAAGCATTCATAAAGTAGAAAATTTTGAATGCATTCACTAAATAAGCTTTATTTCATAAGTTTTTATGTTATGTGATGTAATGTGACCTGAAAACTCTAAATAAAGATCATGACCACAAGGGTCAAATTTCATGTGATTATGTGAGACCATGTGTCAATTGACTCAAATAACCCTAATGGGCCATGCAAATGGTCAAAAATCATAGTTAAGTAAAAAGGGTAAACAAATCAAATGTGAATTCAAATTTAAATCATAAAAGTCCTTTTTGCCCCTTCTATCTATTTCAAAATCCATTTGGAATTTGGGGGTGTGACAAAAAGCAAAGTTGAAGCTTATTTTATAAGGATCAACTTTGGTATTCAAAGTTTTTAAAGCTTACATATAAAATTTGGAGTAATTTTGAAATGATTCAAATGCTCAAATGCACCCCAAATTCAAATTTCAATATAGAGGCAGAATTTGAAAATGTTCATTTAAGCAAAGTTGTAGAACTTGAAATGTTGGACAACTTTTATTTTTGGAGATTTTCAACTTCTTTAGAGAACTTGGGAGTAATTTGTAAAATGAACTCAATGGTAATTCTGTAAATATTTCAAAAAATCAGTTTGAAGCAGGGCACCACCTCCTGCTTGCCGCCGATGCCTGTCGAGCTCATTCTTGCTGGTTCTGGCTGGCGCCACATAGCTGCTTGCCTGCACATGGGCATGTAGGAGCTGTCCGTCTCTCAGTAGCTCATTCTTTTCCTTCAAGACACGCAGAGCCGGCCGCCTCCTTCTCTCTTTCCTCTCCTGCTCGCCACCGAGCTGCTGCCACCGACTGTCTTCACCTGCTTCCTCGCACGATGACACGTTACTGTCCCCATGGCGACCTCATTCGGGAGCTAGCGAAGCTAGACGCACCCTTTCCTTCTTTAAATAGGAGCACCCGCCGCTGTCGTCCTCTTCTTTTTCTTCTCGTCTTTGTTCCGCCAACGCTCAGCTCCGCCGCTCGCCGTAGCCGCCTGTCGAACCGTTCCTGTCGTACCTACCTACGCCAGCATGATCGCCTCGATCTAGCACTTCTCTTCAGCTTGCTCGCATCACTCAAGTTGGCCAGAATCGCCCGCGCAACGTTTTCTTCCTTGGAGCCGACCGAAGCACTGCCACCACCAACCTCACCGTGGCCAGGACGCTCCAGTCCGTCTCCGCCTTCCCCAAGCACACAGTCGTGTTCGCGGTGAGCTCCTGAGCGTGATGCTCTCTCCACTTTAGTCTCTACCGTGTTGTAGTCAGAGTTATGCCATGCGCCGTCGTGTCTGCGCCACCATGGCCACCATGCCTGGCATGAAGCTTCCTCCGATGTGCCTACTACTGTTCTGAGGGTCGGGATAGGTTCACGGGGTGTTGTAGGTCATGATGGTGCTGTCCACCTTGCTAGAGTCTCGCCGTCGGTGCGTTTTAGCTGACTGGAGCCGGTAGCGCCACCATGTCCTATTTTGTGTCACTGACTAGGAGGGCCCTAGCTGTCAGTGAGAGAAGAGGGAGAGAACAGAGAGATTTTGTATTTTTTGGATTTTGAATAGTGCAGAAACTTTGGAAATTCATAAGAAAATAAATACAGCTCTAGAAATTATGAACATTTGTGTGTAGCTTCTGTACATGTTCTATTATGGTTTAAAAATATGAAACTTGAAATTTGAATAAATTTTTAATGTTCAAAAATTCAGTCAATTAATTAATAAATGTAATTTCCATAATTTTGTAGGCCACTGTATAACTTCAAAAATTATGAAATTTGTTTTGGTACACTAATTTGTCATGAGGAAGCTTACATAAAATTTTGAGGTCATTTGGAACAAGTTCATTTTGGGCTTACTTCCAAATTAATTTAAAAAAATGAATAAAAGCAAACCCTAAGTGTTAGGTTAGAGTTTGATTTTTGTTTTGGTCATGTTTTGTGACCAGTAGGGTTTCAAGATCAATTTGGTCAAGTCACTTAGGTCATAAGCCCTAGGTCATTAAAGTGTTGGTTAGAGTTTAGTTAATGAGTGATTTCATTCATTAAGGGTAGAACTTTGGAGTGAAACTTTGGGTAGTTCTTTAGAAGAATGTAGGGATTCTTAGTAAACATTTTTGTGTGGTCCTTGATGGTAGAATTGCAAGTTGGTTTTGTTGGCTTGCAACTATACCATGAAGGAAAGTTGTACTCAAGGTATTATTATATTTCATGCACCATGAAAGCATCATGTTTACATTATCATCATATTGAAGCATATGTTATTATTTCGTGTAGAATCTGAGAGTGAACCAATCCGAGTTGAGCAAGTTGTGGAAGAATCCACTGGTTGTCTCAGGATTCGATATTTGTGGTACTGATCTGGAACCCGAGATCATCAACGAAGGCAAGCCCCAGTTTATGCATTAAACCATTACCTTGTTTACTTTGAAAAGTTTATCACCTATGTTACCTATTACATTAAGTTGATTATTTCAAATGTCACCTACTTGATGCATTGCCTACATTGTTAATTGTTTACCATCCTTGAAGATGATTTCATTTACAAAGGCATAGAATGCTTAGTATGCTTTATGGTAGGCTTTCAAAGTAAAAGTTTCGATACAATCAAAGATGCCATCCTGGCCAAAGAAAGAAAGAAGGTAGAATGAACTAGAGACTAGTCGGGTGACTCATCTTGAATATTGGGTAATGTTGCCGACTATGTCGCTTAAAGGCCACTCATTGTGGATCTTCTGAATGAGACACTTTGTAGTACTGGTCACATACTCTAGTAAGCCTACTTCGGCTAATCCGATACTAAGACGAATGCCCACAGCACTAGGAGTGGAGAGATGGTGGGAGTAGCATGTATCCTCATGGCTAGAATGTGGCTAGATTGGAGGTGTGCTGTGCTCCTAGGGTGGCAGTGGAGATGGCTTAGTATAGGAGGATCCAGGTAGCGAGGTTGATATATGCAAGATTAAGTTCTACATATGTCGTGTGATAAGGAATCCCTGGCTGGGACTTGAACCAATTTGAATTGCCAGTGCTCCACGGATATGGAGACTCATTTCATTACGGAAGCAATGCAGGACTGGTGAATTACTAAAATTTGAGAAAAGGAATGGAATGAGAAGGATTGGAACATGGGATATGAATACTTAGTTTGAGATAATGAACCAAGAAGACTTAGGGAAAAAACTTGAAAATAGGATCAAGAATAGTAAGCTTTTGGCAAAGAACTTTTGAATCTTGCTACATCCTTACCTTGCCCCAACACCTGCATCTCTAAAGTCTTTCACCCCCTTTTATGTCGGGTCAGTCTTGGTGAGTACTTTTGTACTCAGGGTTTGTTAACCCTTGTTGCAGGTGAGTCGCATGTGCAGGCTTGTTTTGGTCCCTGCTGCATGTCTGTGTTTGAAGTCGATGACGATGAGGAATGATGAATGGCCTTTGGACAAGGCACTAGTTTGTATGAAAAAATAATGTTAATGTAATATTATCCCGCTACTATGGTTGTATGACACTTATGGTTTTGTAAGTTTGAAACAACTGGTTTGTAATATTAAAACTTAAATCTTTCGCTTTATAATCTCCGATATGTATATTGAAAACTATTGTAATCTGCAATGTCTGTGATTGGGATCCTGTTCGGAAAAGATTCGTGGATGATTCGGGTTTCCCGTGGACACCCGATAGACCTGTTAAGTTGTTGGGAACTTTTGTACTCTATTAGAGGTCTATTGAGACAACGATAGATGCACGTGGGCCCAATTTCTTAGGAGGTTCTGCCACAGCTAGTATCGGAGCAGGTCCATATAAGATCATTGTAGGTTACTTTGGAAAAACCTTCAAATTGATTTGGATCAAAGAAAGTAAACTTGATATTTTAAAGTTCAAATTTCTTTCTTCTTACCTCTGATCTAGCCTCAATCCTATCTTATTTGAAAGTTTGTGGTGGATAATATGATTAGGTTTGTCCTATGTATTAAAAATCTAGTACTTTTTATTATATAAATCTTTTGTACCTAGATTCGTAAGATTGATTCATGCATCATGCTTGAACACCTTGCATAATAATTCCCCTTAAAAGTGGTTGGATAAGTAATGTCAATCCCATTCTTGCTAACCTCCATTATCCTCAAGCTATTCTTATAGTCCTACCCTAACTTCTATAGGCTATGGCAAAGACCAAGATAACCGCACGCAAGTCCACCGGACCTCATGGAGTCCCTCGTCACCAGTTGGCACCGCGAAATCATGAGCTTGGTGAAGGAAGTTCTAGGACCTTAGGAGATGAAGGATCTTCAAGCAATCCCACCAACATTGAGAACCTTACCATGGAGCTCAACACTCTTCGTCAAGCTCATGCCAAAGATCAAGAGAAGCTGACGGAAATGCGAAGGGCCATCACCATGACCACCGAGCTATGAAATGAAGCCTAGACACGAGAGGATTCGACCAACGAACGTATCCATGAGTTGGAGTTCTACGTAGAAGACCTAGAGATGGACAATGCCATTCTTCATGAGAATGTCCACATGATGTATGCTCAACTTCATCCTCCTCATGGGGATGGTGAAGTTACAGATGAAGAAATGATTGTAGATCTAGGAGAAGTCTAGGATGAAGAAGAGGAGGAGGACCCTGAGGAATTAGTGTACTTCTCAAATGAAGATGAGGTTCCATCTGGTATGGACACGGACACCGATGACTGAGAGCTTGGAGTAGTAATAGTTCCTTTACTGCTTTTCTAGTAGACCAGGGTTGTCTTGTGGGATACAAGACATGTAATATAAATAAGTAACCCTTTGTAGCATGAAACCTTTTAACTGCTTTCAATAAATAATAATGTAAATAAATGTGTCTCTCTAATAGATGCCTTGTCCTAACACCCGAGCTAGTGCAAGTACCTCGCAAGACCATGATGATATCCCAAATCCTCCACCAATGCCTCTGACTATGGTAGATGCCATAGCCGCACTCATCAATGCAACAATAGAGAATGCTAGGTTGTTAAGGGAATTGGCTCAGAACCAACAGGCACCACACCCTAATCGTGGCCGTCGTAATAATGGAAATGACAAGTCAACCTATATTGATTTTACTAACACATGTCCACCTGTGTTCTCTAAGGCAAAAGAGCCTTTAGAAGCTGATGATTGGCTCTGGACAATGGAGCAAAAGTTTGAGCTAATTCACTATACCGAGATTCAGAAACCAAGGTCTGCAGCATAGCAACTCTGAGGAGCTGCTGGTGCTTGGTGGGAAAATTTGGTAGCTATACAGCCCGCTGGTCACCAAATCACCTGGATGGAGTTTAAGGATGCCTTTAGGGCACACTATATTCTAGATGGTGTGATGACCATGAAGTTAGAAGAGTTTTTGGCTCTTAAGCAAGGGGAGCACCCGGTGATGCACTATATTGGGCACTTCAATCACCTATCATAGTATGCTATAGAGTATGTGAATACTGATAGGAAGAAGAATCATTTCCTAAGAGGCCTAAAAACCAAACTCCAGACCATGATGGCAACTTGTGGCAACGCAACTTATCATGAGACAACCAACATTGCAATTGCTTCAGAGGAGAATTACCGCTGACACAAGGAGGTGAAGAAAAAGAGAGTATCTGCTTCCGGATCATCGAGTGGAAAGCGTCAAAAGATGGTCTACCATCCTCAGAATCATGGCCGTGTGCCATTCTGCCCACAACAAAGCCAAAGCAGGCAGCAAATCTTTATTCGCCCAGCAATTAATACGCCTTATCCTCATCAAGCACCGCAGTAGCAAAATAATACAAATAATGCAAACCGCACTGCTACTCCCTAGAATCACAATTATCCATGTTATAATTGTGGTAAACCTGGACACTTTTCCTGAGAATGTTCGTATCCCAGGAAGAGTAATCCTAATGCACCTAAAGCCCCTTTTACTCAAGCTCAGAATCAGTACAAGGGCAATGCTCAAAACAGTCAGAAGGGTTAGGCTGAGAAGAAAACTAGAAGGGTCTTCTATACTCAGGTGGAATCTATTCCAGAAGGAGAACTAGTAATGATTGGTATGTTTTCCATTGCTAAGCATCCTGTAATTACCTTATTTGATTCTGGTGCATCCCATACATTCATCAATCATACATTTCTTGTGAAGCATGGGATAACTATTGGGGAAACAAAAGAACCATATCATATACAGTCACCTAGGGGACGAATCTATACAAGGGAGATAGTTCAGCATGTACCTATTGATTTGGGAGGATATGAGTTCCCTACCAACATGCTGATATTAAAGGATCAAGATATAGATGTGATCCTTGGTATGAACTGGTTAACTCAACACGAGGCTGTCATAGATGTCATGCATAGAACCATAAGGGTAAATGTACCTGATAGCAAAACCCAACTTCTCATCCAACTTCCCTTTCCTAAGAGTATGGTTAGAACAGTCTGTGCAACTACTATTGAAGAAGCTGAGAAAATTCTGGTGGTATGTGAATTTATGGATGTCTTTCCCGATGATCTGCATGGTCTACCACCAGACTGAGATGTAGAGTTTAGAATTGATCTAAAACCAGGAATAGCACCTGTGTCTAGAAGAGCATATAGGATGCCACCCAAAGAACTAGCAGAATTAAAAATCCAACTACAAGAGTTGTTAGACAAGGGTTTCATTCAACCCAGTTCATCACCTTGGGGCTACAAATATCCAGTTCTACAAATAATCCATTTCATCTTATAAGCCGATTGATGAGGTCCACATATCCCTTCATGCACCTCACCCATCAACACCTTAGCTTCTTCTTGGTTTAATCATTTGAGCAACACCCCATCGACTGTTTTATAATATAACTGATCATCTAACAAAACATACTAGCCAATTTATACCTTAGCTTTCTGGTAACTTTCTAAGACAGATTTCTAAGGTAATCGGCTATTTCGACTCTCCAATCATCACTTGAGGTTTCACTACTCAAGACTTCTTGAAACACTCGATATCCTAATGCACTTTGAGCTAGACAATTAGCCTCTTGGTTTTATGCTCTTGGAATATGTTAGAAAGAGACATGAAGAAATTCTTTGAGCAACCTTTGACATTCATTATAGTATCCTTTCAAAGTCTCTTCTTTGCACTCATATAGGCTGATCAATTGATTAATAATTAGCTATGAATCTCTAAATACTTCAATTGCTTCAGCCTTTACCTCATGAAGAAGTTGAAGTCCCTTAAGAATAGCTTCGTACTCTGCTTGATTGTTAGTAATCATTGGTTTAGTTGGAAGAGCAAACTCGAAACTTGCCCCCGAGGCAAAATAATAATGATGCCAATGCCACCACCTTGCTTGCATGATGATCCATCAAAAAACAACATCCAAGGCACTAGTTCTACATAATGAATGCTTGGTTTATGATGTTGGGTGACAAAATCGGCCATTATTTGTCTCTTGACTGCTTTAGCTGATTCGTACTTCAAGTCAAATTCTGACAACGGAAGAATCCACTTTCCCACTCTCCCATCTAGTATTGGCATTCATAACATATGCTTAATCACATTGGCCATGGAAACAACTGTACACTCAGTCAATAATAAGTAGTGTCATAGCTTAGTGCAAGAGAAATATAAGCACAAGCATAACTTTTTTGTGGGAGAATATCTTGTCTCTGGATCTAGTAGTCTTCTACTCAGATAGAAAACAACTCTTTCTTTTCCTTCAAATTCTTGCATCAAGGCCGATCCAATTGTCTTGTCATCAGCTGATATGTACAACTTAAAAGTCTTACCTTGCCGAGGAGAGACCAGCATAGGTGGACACTTTATGTATTCTTTTATTTCTTCAAATGCCTTTGTTGTATGTCACCCCACTTGAATTCTTGATCATTGGTCAACTTCAACAAGGGAGAAAACGATAGGATCCTTTCCGACAAATTTGAAATGAATCTTCTAATGAAATTGATCTTACCAAGCAGAGATTGCAACTCTGTTTTAGTAGTCGGGGGAACTGCTTCATCAATTGCTTTTATGCTTTTTTGACCAACTTTGATCCCTCTCTCGTGGACCATAAATCCCAAGAATTGTCCGGCTGACACTCCGAAAGCACACTTATTAGGATTCATTTTGAGACCATATTTTCTTGTGCATTCCAGAGTCTCTCACAAATTAGCTAGGTGCTCTTTGTACCCTTTGGATTTTATCATCACATCATCGATGTAGATTTCAACAATCCTGCCGATCAACTTATAGAAAATGTAATTCATCGCCCTTTGATAAGTTGCACTGGCATTCTTCGTACCAAAGGTCATCACAACCCACTCGAATAAACCGATTGCACTGGGGCACCTCAAAGCGGTCTTTGCTATGTCTTCCTCAGCCATGAAAATTTGGTTATACCCTGTGTGAAGCTAGTAACCTTGTGCCTGGCTACTGCATCTACTAACATATCGGCTATTAGCATCGGATCACCATCCATGGGCGTGGCCTTGTTTAGATCCCTAAAATAAATGCAAACTCTTAATTTTCCATTCTTCTTATATATAGGGATGACATTCGATATCCACTCTGCATATCAGCACGGTCGGATAAACTTTGCCTCCAGTAACCTTTCAGTCTCCTTTTTTATATCATCAAGCACGTTTGGGTTGAACCTCCTTGGAGCCTGTTTAAATGGCTGATATCCAAATTTGATTGGCAACCGATGTTCAACAATTGACCAGTCTAGACCAGGCATCTCATAGTACTCCCAAGCAAAATAGTCTTTAAATTCCTTTAACAAATCGATTAATTCTCATTTATACTTAGGGTCCAATTTGGCACTTACATACGTCGCCCTAGGTCTATCTCCAAAACTAATATCTACTTCTTCTAATTCATCGACCAACGTGAAATCATGTCCCAGTTTGCCATCTATACCATCTATTGGATTATCCATTAAGACAAATTTTTAAAGCTGACTGTTTGGATCGCCTGTTGGCTTTCATCATTGATCCTAATGAAGCCTTCTTCCCATAACTTGTTAGGGAAGCATTCGAATTCTCCTCATACTTCAATTCATCGAAATCCAAATAAACTTCCTGATCTACGGGAGCTCTGAATCCTGATGGCAATAGAAAAGCCATTGGATATTAGCCAATAGTGGCTTTCCATCGCCTATTTGCTTAGTACGCCATACTTGAGGTTTACTTGATGCCTGAGCCTATTCCAACTCTTTATTCCTTAGGCATTGCACCCTTCTCTTCTGGCTTCTTATTAAACCTCCTAAACACCATTGACCTTCCTACCAAATATATTTTCTTTCGTTGCCCTCTTCATAATCAGCCTAGTCTTGATCAACCACTCGTTTTCCAAGCCGATCATGAACAATTTTATTTTTTAAGCGCCGATCCTTGTTATTATGATGATATACATCTTCAGCATGGATAGACCAGCGGTTGGTTTGAGATTGCCTAAACTCCCAATATTGATTGCTGCATTCTGGACAGTCATGTCTGGTAGGCAACTTCAAACCTTCATTCCAGCAATGTCTGAAGAAAGGACAATTCCAATGTGATTCGGCTTGCCTCCTTTCATACCTCTCTTCTTCCAGTTGATGCTGGTATTCTTGATCCTTTAACCAATGCTGATAATCCTTTTATTTCTGCCGCTGCCACTTATTCAATAGGATCTAAGACATAACTCATGGCTTTGTCGCCCCATCTTTTGATGTTTCTCCCTGCTCATATCGGCTCTTTTGCTTAGCGCGATGTCTTCTAATCTCTCTGTACTCGTTAGCCGATATTTGCATCTTGGGATCGACTATTCCAGCTTCTCTTGATTTGGTTGATGTTAGGACCTTAGTCTTTCCTTTGAGTAGCCTAGCATCAACCATATTTTGATCTCCTAAGAAAGGATTACCATCAACTTTCATTTTCCGAGGCGTATCAAATTTGAGCCTTCCTTGCTAAATTGCCCTTTGTATATGCTACCGAAAGATTCTGCATTCATTAGTGGAATGAGAAGTAGCATTATGGAATTTGCAGAACTTCTTATTCTTCAACAGATTAGGGGGTAACATAACATGACCATCGGGTAACTTGATCTGCCTCTTCTCAAGCAAGAAATCAAAGAGCTTGCCTGATTTGGTGACATCAAAGTCATAGCTCTCCTCGACTCCTCTTCTCCGAGGATTTGGCACTATTACTATTTTCTTGCCCTAATTCCATTCAGCCATAGCAACCTCTTCCTCTTCATTTCATAGCCGTCATCGACTGAGTACGCATTGTAAGCTTTGGCCACTATGGTACTCTTCTAAAATCAGGTATCTCTACGCATACTCTAGAATTGGCTATTGAGCACTGCCACTTGTTAATCCAATTGACCCAAGTTATCAAATTCTTGTCCCAGCAGCTTCTCTTTCCACATTGGCAGCATTCCTTGAATGGCTAAAACAGCTAGTTGATCATGAGCCAAGTTTAATGAAAAGCATAAATTCCTAGTCTCTTGGAACCTCTAGAGGAACTCAGTGCCCGTTTCATTAGTCTTCTGCTTTATAGTTGTCAAATCGGTTATCTTCTTTTCCCCAGTCCCAATGTAAAAATATGTATGAAACTTCTTCTCTAGGTCAGCCCAATTGGCAATGGAATTGACTGGTAGTGATGAAAACCAAGTGAAGACTGGCTATGATAGGGACAAGGAGAAGAAATGAACTCGATGGGCATCCTCAACTGATGCTTTGCCCAGTTGTGTAAGATATCAACTAACATGTTCTATCATGATTGTACTATCTTGGCCAGTGAACTTAGCAAACTTTGGGAGCCTATAATTTATGGGAAGAGCGACCAAATCATACCATTCTAGATATGGGCGTTTGTACGAGAAGGTCAGCCCTTTTGGCTTCAGATCAAACTGATTCTTCATCATCTCGGTCATCTTCAGCAGCAACTCATCAGCATTTGAATTTGAATTTCTCTGTACCTGCTAACCCATCTATGGATTGAAATCTATGTGCCTTGATACCCTAGATTTGGAATCATGTGAAGGGTGTTATAATCTATGCCATAGTGATAACCTTGTGGAATCTCTATCTATTGGGTCCTTTGCTGGCTTGCTGCTTGAAGTCTCTGATTATAGACATAAGGATCTATATCTCTATGGATCCTTTGAATTGAGGGTGCTATTTTTTAAGCCAACGATGGTATGTGGCCTGATGTGCCAAAATTGATCACTTGGTTCTGACCTTGCCCCACCGACTATTGCACATGCTATACTAACAATCTAGGATTATATTGTATCTGATTTGTAGTAGTACCTTGAGCTTGTTAAGATGGACCCTAAACTGCCTAGACATCACCATTACCAGCTAGTGCTACTTCTTGATGGCTGGTACCGACTTGATTAGTCCCTTGGGTTGTCAGATCTGGAATGTTGTAATAAGCCGGTCCACCATGACCAATTGGAAACCCATGAATTGCCTCTTTCATGGCGTTGTGGAATATGTCCAAGAAAGCTTCTTTATGGCTTGATATGGCATCACGAATAGATTTGTTTACAACTTCCATAAAGAAATTGCCTGTCCTCAGCTTTAGTTGTATCCGTCTGCCCATGTAATAGAACTCTTGGTAGTTGAAATTTCTAAACAATTGTGTTGTCACATGTTTTGGTGTAGCATAACAAACACTTGTTCTAAAATTCTTCTGTAGCTTTGCTGATGACATATTTATCTCCATTAGGTAGATCTTCATAATGTATCATAAGGATGTCATTGTTGTTGTGAACCGCCATGACGATTGTGGGGTCCCACCAGGCGTGCTAGAAATGTGTGTTGACATGGAATTTCATCCCATGCCGAGGACACACGAGCAAACCAGAAGGGTTCGCTCAATGGAGCTAGAGATTTGCCTAGCTTCAGCGCAGGGATGGTCGATCCTGCGCACTCCCCTGAGATGTGCCAATCAATTTGACCCTGTAATTGACAAGGAGAGAAAGTTTATCAGTAATTTAGGGCAGAATGTACTAGTGTTGCCAGACAGTCCCGAATGTGTGGCTCTGAGAGCCGATATGAAAGGAGATCGACTAAATAGTTGATTGCAACATATTTATAAGAATAAATCAGTTAAAGCTCATGGGGTTATGCAAGAAGAATCGGTTATCGTTCAGGATGAATATCATTGTTTAGACAAATATTAGTCAATGGCAAAAAGACGTCAATAATAATTAGTTTATACTGAGCCAATGACTATGAGTAACTGAACCCCTTTATAAAAGAAATAGCTCATCATCATTCAACCATTTAATAGAGATAAATCTAATGAACATATTAGATCTCATCTATCGCTATGACCAGTGGGGCATGAGGTAGAATCATGCTGGCCGTAGAAACAACAGTAGACTCGATGACCCTAACTTATTACTAATATCAGTGGGGCATGAGGCAGAATCATGTAGGCCATAATACAATAATAAGATCATGGGGCTAATACATCTTTCAACATATCACTACTTCAATGGTCTCGTGACGTGAACTGTTCATGAAAGCACTCGATATCAGCTATAATAGCCGATTTAGGCATAGCGCACAATTAAGGTCAGGCCCTTTCAGGAACGGATCTACCAAATAACGATCCCCACTCCACGGTGCTAACAGTGGGGTGTGAGGTAGAATCACACAGGTCGTGATAACTGGCCATGGAACAGTTTTGCTAGCCAATAGATCTATTCAAGATCAGACATGCCTTAACCGCACGCTATGCACGATCAAGATTGATATAAAACAGCTGATAAAACATAACTCATCATTTAAAGTGCAGATTAGATCATTTTAGATTAGCAAATGATGGGTTAAAAAGGATATAAGGCCAATCAAGATCAATCCCAATCGAGCGAAGTGATATTGTTGTAATTAAATAGATAATGGAACCAATAAGCAATATCGGTAACTTAATGAATCTATCCGAAGGAACGCCACCCTTAGATAGAGCCGATAACTTGACCTTAATCTAGTTCGAGCAGTGGAGGTTGACCGGATCGATGCACCCGCACTTGAACTAGACAAGAGTTGATAACTAACACATACCATAGTCATAGTGGAGGTCGACTGGATTGATGTAACCATACTTGCTGAAAAACTCACCGAGATCTACTCTACTCCTACTCCTAAGGGGTGGCCGGAGCCGAAAAAAGTAAATAACTTGTATTTGATTGATTGTGTGTTTTTTACAATAGCCGAGGTTTGATATTTATACCTGGGACCTATGCATGACTCCTATCTAACCACGACACATTAGAATCTTTGGCCCTAAGAGAAAACATTCCTAATTTAAGATAACTTGGACTCTAATCTTTCCCTTTTTGTTGAGTCCAACATGTCTTGTCCCGACGCCGATTGTAGTTTTTGTCGTTATCTGCTGGCGCTGCCTGAAGAAAGCCAATTCTAGTGCTGCATTTGAATTAGCTAGTTTCGATCTGCACGCAATTGATCCCTTGATGACATGATCTTGGGAGCTTTTGAATCCCTACGACTCTTCTTCCAAATTTTGGTATAAACAGTACCCATTGATGTCATAAGCTTGACAAGATGTGACTTGTCTCGATAGCCCCCTCGCCAAACTATTGATGGTTATATCATCTGTGGTGTCTCCATTCGGTAGGTTTTGGTCCTTCAACCATGTAGTGAATCGTTGCTTGTGTTGTTTCATGACCCACTCATCGGTGCGGCCATTGCTCTCATCCCTAATGACAGCTAAGTGTTCGTCAATGTATAGTTCCATCAGTTCTGTACTCTGCATGACACTATAGTGTGCCCGACTCACTTCTTTGTAATATGGTCGATGATCACTATTCTCCCCCTGGTGCCCTTCCTAGCAAGCCTACCCCTTTGATGAGAATCGGGTTTACCAATCCCTTTCTGCCCTTTTACGTACTCTTGACAACACTCGATGACTTTAGTACTGTTAACGGTAATTAACACCCATCATAAACTATCAATATAACTTGAATAAATGCATGAAAATGATCACCAACATAGGTTTAGTGGTTTAAACTAAAAAATTTCACAAGTCTTGGTGAATCTATGTTTTCAGCAGGGTTTATCCAGAAAACCATCAAGGTGGACCCAAACATTGGAATTAATTGCGCTTATCCATGGCGAAAACAACTCCAGAAGACTCTAGAAGACATCAGAAGGCAACCCACCATGGAAGACCACAAGAGGATGGTAGGTGGGGCTGACCGGCCCCACCTACATGTTGGCCAGCTTCCTGGGCCCACATGGAAGCCCCTCTTTGCGACGTTGGTTCTCCACCACCTTAAGGATTGCATCTACACCGTTGCTTTAAGTCTATTTGATTCAAGGACCCAGGATTGATGGTTTCCCTATGTATACCAGCTCCTACCCCCCCTTAGGAAATCATTGATCATAATCTTCATCATCAAGAGAAGAACCTCAAGAGCTCCACAAATATTCTAGGGCATAGCTAGCTAGGTTAGATCTAGAGGGAGGCAAGCTTCGTTTTGATTCCTGATCTTATCAAGAGCGTAGCTTGGTATAGCCCCTTCTATCCTCTTTTGTATCTTTCATATTCTATATGTTAGCTACAATTGATTTGACATTGTTCTTAGTATTATTCATGTTCCTAGTTATCATGTTCATCGTTTATTTTGATTATATGCTTTCTATAGCTAGATTATGTTTATGTTCAAGCATAAGTTCGTATAGCGCTCACTCTAATGTACACAGGGTGACTAGTTGACATTGTGTAAGCATGGTGCTTATACAATGTTTCCTATGGATGCACCCTATATTCTAGGCCATGTGGTGGATCACGAGTGTGACACTCTTGTTGTATCCTTTGTAGTCCACTCCCCGAATATAGGTCAAGTAGGATCTAGTTGCAAAGGAAGTCAGGCTCTATTCTTGATCTTACTTAGTAATATACCTTATGTGTAGATATGGAGTTTATCTTAGCCATGATTATTAAGTATAATTGCACTAATCAAAGTATGCTTTGACTTGTAATTAAGAATGACTTAGGAATTATTTCTCTATTGTATCTACTTAGTCATGCTAATACCATAGAAAGGAATACTCTGAGTGTTCAAATATTAATTATCTATGATCATTTACCATATATTTATCCTACTCTATGACTTACCCCTATTTTGGCTGGAAGCTTGGTTAGGTTTATATCTCCATCATATGTATAAGTTATCAATATATTCCCCTTTGCCCATCCTTCCCTATGGTAAAAATATAAATAACGATACCTGGAATACTCTTAGGTGAAGTGCTACAATGGTATATTATCTGTGCGCTTGTAGACCCCTTTCATATATTTATTATTTTAAGCAAGAAATGCCAACAAGCATTTCTAGCAAAGTTTACAAGTGTCATTAATAAATACCAACAAGCATTTCTGGCGCCGTTGTCGGGGAAGGTAGCTAGGAAAAAAGGAATATTGATAAACTTTTACCCATTGATGTGATCGAGAGAACCATTTACCTATGCTCAAACAGGCTTACCCTTGTTCTATCTACTTTTGTATCTTATGCAGGGTAATGTATGACTGGTTTTGACCTACTAACAAACCACGTTGAAAATCTAGAAGCACTACTCAGGAGTACTAAGGCTAAACTCAAGAAAGTTTCAGCTTTACAATCGGAAGACAACCAGACAAGGCGTAGCTTAACACTAGTTTTCAAAGCCATGGCTGACAAGACTCTCCATGAATTCTCTGCTCCAACTATGTCCAACCTCCATACTAGACCGGCAATCAACATTGGAGACAACGCTTTGGAGCTCAAGCCAGCTCTCATCAACATGGTGAAGGCAAAGCCATGGTTCTATGCCAATAAAGACAGGAATATTACCTAGGGAAACTGCTCCACTACCTTCCTAGCAAAGTTCTTTCTCATGGGCAAAACCAATGCACTGCATGGAAGAATCTCAAGTTTTCAGCAACAACATGATGAATCTATCCCTAAGGCATGGGAACGCTTCCAACACTACATATCAGAATGTCCTCACCATGGGATGGAGAATTGGCTACTCATGTAGACTTTTTACCATGGGTTGACAAACAGCGTCCGTGAGAATATGGATGCCGCTGCTGGAGGTGCATTCTAATCACTCACAATCCTAGGAGCGATATCTCTCATGGAGAAGATGGCCTCCAACCAAGGTTGGAATCAAGAACATCTTTAGCCTTACAAGAGAGGTGGAGGTATGCATCAACTCAAGGAGGTAGACATGCTGTCTACCAAGATTGATCTGCTGCTGAAGAGGCTTGAAGAACGAGCCAATGAGAAGCAAGAAGTCATGCACATTCATGATTCCCGCATGACATGTGAAGAATGTTGAAACACTAGGCATTTAGGGAACAACTATCCTAACACCCAAGAGGATGTGAACTTTGTCAACAACAACAACTATCATCCTCAATAGAATCAAGGATGGAATCAACAACAAAGGTCAAACTACCAAGGTAATTACCAAGATAACTATCAAGGTAATAATTACAATAATTTCAATAGTCAACCACCCTTGAGAGATTTAGTCTCTAGTCAGGCTAAAATTATGGAGGGCTTATCTAGAATGTTAGCTTCCAATGATAGAATCTTAGAAAACATAAACAATAGAATGCATAGCTTCTCCTCAGCCATTAAAAACCAGCATAGCTTTAATAAAATGATAGAATCACAAATAGCTCAGCTAGCGGTTGTTGTTCCTTCGACTGACAAAGGTAAGATTCTGGGGCAACCGGAAGATCTCAAAACTATGAATCTTGTCGATATTCATAATGTAGGATTCTACATAGAACTATCAATAGGAGCTTGGAAAGATGAGTATCTACCCATCAAGAAAGGTGATCCAAGAAGACCTGCCATCCCCATCACCATTGGACCACACATATTCCAAGAAGCTGTCTATGACTTCGGAGCAATTGTGAACATCATGCCAAAGGTAATCTATGATAAAATTAATGGAGAAAATTTGTTGTACATGAACATGCGTTTATTGCTTGTAGATCAGTCACTCAGCTACCCCAAGGGAATTCTTGAAGACATCTACGTACGAGTTGGATAGTCGTATGTACCCATACACTTTGAGGTTTTGGAAACAGGTGGAGATGTAAGGGGACCCATTATCTTGGGCCGACCTTTCCTAAGGACCACAAAAGCCATCATCTATGCAGATAGTGCCAAGATCTGCTTCATAGTCATGGATAGAAAGGAGAAATTTACTTTCAAGAATTGTATACACCATTCTCCTAGACATCCACAAATGCCATATCTGCCCGAAGAGACAACAATCAGCAAGAAAAGCAACAACCAAAGGAGGAAGAGTAGGGCCAGGCAACCACAAGAAGAATCATTCAAGATGATCAATACACTTTGATCAGAGTATGACCATCTCCTCGCTTCACCATTCCTTACCAAGACGAACGACCCAGGCGTACCGACAATCGAGTGTACAATTGGAGAAAGAATCTTCCACAACATCTCCTATGATATTGGATCGAGTGCCAACATAGTGTCTAAGGTAACATATGACTACTTATTTGGTGATGAACCTTTGTTCCCTACATATGTGCAATTGTAGATGGTGGACCGAACAATCCAATTCCTAAAAGGAATAGCGAAAGAAATCATGGTAAAAATATAAGATTACTAAGTCCCTACCGACTTCATGATTCTTGACATGGGAGATGAAGAAGAAGACATTCCTATCACTGTCAGGGACCTAATATCGGGGTACCCAAGGAGGTGGAACTAATAACCATCGAACGTTAAACACTCCTGGATGGACAAGAGCACTACTACGCTTCTTGCCCAAACAACGGGAGTTTGGTTCCACCTCGCTCGACGCTCGTGGACTAGCACCGCCTCACCCGATGGCTGAGGACCGACTCTACCTCGCCTAATGCCCGTGGGCCAGCTCCGCCTCACCCGACAGCTGAGGGCTGGCTCTGCCTCGCTCGAGGGCTAAGGGCAAGTCTCCGCCTCGTTTGAGGGCTGAGGGAGGGGTCCGCCTCGCCCAAGGGCTGAGGGCTAGTCTCCGCCTCGCTCGACGGCTGAGGGTGGGGTCCGCCTCGTCCAAGGGTTGAGGGTAGGGTCTGCCTCACCCGAGGGCTAAGGGCTAGTCTCTGCCTCACCCAACATCCGAGGGTGGGTTCGACCTCACTCAACGACTAAAGGCTAGCTCCGCCTTACCCCACGACAGCACTCTGATCCTTCCTAAAGACGAAACATAGGGTACGATGGGACATATGAGTCAACCACGATGTCGAGGGCCATGCCCTATGCGACTACAGGAAGGCACCATCAGAACACAATGGGACAGGCGCTTTAAAGCCCTTTTCTCATAACAATGCCCAAATAGTATTGAGGGCGCCGGCTTTTGTCCCACAGTATAGTAGGCGCCGCCTTCAGTCCTCGGGTGTGGATACTAACACCGGCATACGACGACCACTACGGTCCAAGATAGAACTCACATCATCTACATTAACAGACATATGGTCGCTTGCCCGATTACTCCCCGAGGGGTCACTGCTCGGCTCTCCAGCATGCCGCACCATCTGCCGGCATGGGATGGGACGCACCCACTTGCTAAATAGGGCCAGGGCATGGCCTATGAAGATCAACGAACATGCCACTTCTGACATGGTTTGCCATGTTAAGCAGGGCAGGTGCAGGAAAAAGGAAGACCCAGATCCTTTGAAGGACCGCCTATACCCTTGGTTTTTTCCCCTTTCTCCCATCTATAACCCCTGCTCCCCCTTGGTCTATAAAAGGGAGGGTAGGGCTCCCCACAGAAGGGACCAACTTTTGATGGACATCTCACAAAAAGACCAGTTCAACATAGGCACAACACATCACGCACGTAGCCAAGCAGCGACCAAGCTCTTGGCATCCTTTCGATCTTTTCCATTAGAGACTTGGGACTAGTCCCTCTCTCGACTGTTTTACCCTCTACTACGAACCTTTTTCGGTGCTAATAACACAAGCAGCAACAGACTAGACGTAGGGACATTCAGCCTGAACCAGTATAAACCTTGTGTCCTTTAGCGCACCATCTAGGCCTAATGTGCATCAATTATAAATTTACTAGCCGGTGTTTGTTTGAAACACTAACAGTTGGTGAGCCAGGTAGGGGCCTTTGCGCATTCCAAACTAGTCCGCGGATGGCTAACCACAACATCAGCTGGGTCCTAGGTGCACACGTGTGCTTTGGGAGCCTAGATTTCATCATCACGGTGGGAGGAGAGTTGGTATAGGTGCACGCCACCCTCCAATCTCTCCCCTCCATTGGCCTCGACCATGAGGGGCTTGGGCGCCAACTTGGCATCTCCCCAAGACCCTAGCAGTCTAGGGAGAACCAGTGTCGCCTTGCCTTTTCTGACAACAACGATGTGGCATGGCCTTCCAGAGAGGGGCTCCTCTCTCCGGAATGCCATGCTCGGAGCACCCCGACAACGTTTCTGTTCGGTCTCCGCAACACCGCGGCAACCGTTGGCCACCTTGCGGCACTACACATGGTTCAGCCACCCACGGATAGCCAGTTCATGGGGGTAATTGAACATGACACAGAGTCTCTCCACAAGCTCCTCACAGAGGAGCCAGGATCATCCTCTAGCTCTGCCTCCATCAGGGGGAGCCATCACCCTTCCCAGGAATGCTTTATGGCAGAAACCCCTAAAGGGCACGTCGAAAGCACCTCCAGGGAGGAAGGTACCCCGACAGGCAACCCTGATGGTAGGACTAGAGGAGTGGTAGCCACCCCATCTTGTGTAAGGTTGGAGCAGCTAAGAGCCTAGAAGTAGGAAATCAATGAGGTTGGGCAAGGGCTCATGCGGGAATACGCAGAGATCGATCGCGAGATCAAACACCATGGAAACGGTGGTCGCACGCACGCCACGACCCGTGATGTACATCAAAGGATCCTCACCAATGATGGGACCCTCCCTCACTTTGCTCGGGCAAGCCAAAACATCGCCACTGCGATGGCCTTGCTTCATGGCCTCCTAGAGGCTGCGACGACCAAGGATCGCCAGGCCCATCGAGAAATTCGCACATTGCTCGAGCGTGCGGTGGCGCAGCAGGCGAAAATCTCGTTGTCTCAATGACATGAGCTCGACACCAGCTAGTGCACACCCTTGGTGCACCCTACCAAGGATGCGTCAATTCACCAGACATCGCCAGGCAGTAGGCAGCATACAGCTGTCTCGGTGCATCAACGTCTCGGCCACAACCACGACGCACGTAGCTCCATCGACGCCTGTAGATGTGCCAACAATGACTCAAGATAAGGAGCCCACCATGGCTATCATCCTTGATGCAGCGGATGCTACGACAGCGGTGAGGACTGGAGCCCAAGCCCCGGCCTGCCAGGCCCTCAGGCCTTTGGCCGGCACATCCTCAACGCTACATTCCCACCAAGGTATCGACCACCTACCAACATCCCTAAGTACTCTAGGGAGACAAACCCCGGGCTTTGGCTTGAAGACTATCGACTTGCCTATCAAGCTGGTGGTGCGGATAATGAGGACTTTATTATCCACAACCTTCCACTGTTCCTCACTGATTTGGCATGAGCATGGTTGGAGCACCTCCTGTCCGACGCCATCCAAGGTTGGGCGGACCTGAGGGAGATCTTTGTGGGGAACTTCTAGGGCACGTACAAGCGTCTTGGGAACCCCTAGGACCTCAAGAACTATCACCAGAAGGCCAGTGGAACCCTCTGTAGGTACATCCGATGCTTCTGCCGATAGTGCAACGAGCTCCCTAACATCGCCGACGCCAACATGATAGGAGCCTTCCTGTTTGAGACAACCTATGAGTCTTTGGTTCACAAGCTAGGGTGCAAGGGCCCGTGGACCACCAAGGAACTCCTAGACATCGCCACCAGCCATGCCTCAGGAGAGGAGGTGGTTAGAGCAATCTTTGACCATTATGATGGCAAGGCGAGGCGGGACGAGGGCACCGGCGAAGGTGCCTCCAACCGTTCTACCAAGAGAAAGAATAAGAAGCAATGGCATGGCGACTCGCTCATGGACGCTACTAACCGCAAGGGTGGCTAGAAGCCCATAGAGGGCACTCCTAACCACTTCAAAAAAATGCTTGAGGGGCCATGCCCAAACCATGCTTTCCTGGCCAAGCATTTGTACAAGGATTGTGGCCTCATGCGCAAATTCTTGTCTAGAAGCTCCAACAAAGGGGAGCAGGGGAAGGATCCGCCCCCCGCCATAGATGACACCAAGGAGAAAGACGATGCCTTTCTGATGCTGAACGGCGCCCTTATGATCTTCGGAGGATCAACGACCTATGACTCTAAATGCCGCAAGAAGGTTGTGCACCGCAAGGTCTATACGACCGGACCAACCATGCCTACCTTCCTCTGGTGGTCAGAATCTGCCATACCTTCAACTGGGCCGACCATTCGAATACTGTCCTGCACCTAGGGATGTATCCGCTTATAGTTGACCTGATCATTGGCCCGAAGCGACTCACAAAAGTACTAATGGATGGAGGCAGCGGCCTCAACATCATGTATGCCAAGATGCTCGACAAGATGGGCGTCGACTGGACGAACCTCCGCTCGATCTGAGCACCTTTCCATGGCATCGTGCCTAGTAAGTAGGCCATGCCACTAGGGTAGATTGATCTGCCCATCACCTTCAGGGATCAGTTCAATTACAGGACTGAGACCCTCACCTTCGATGCGGTGGGGTTCCCTGGAACCTTCCACGCCATCCTAGGATGTCCATGTTACGCGAAGTTCATGGCCATCCCCAACTATACATACCTCAAGCTGAAGATACTAGGTCCTCATGGGGTCATCACCGTTGGCACCTCCTTCTAGCATGCTTATGAGTGGAAAGTCGAATGCTGCAGCAACGCCACAGCAATTGTTGCCTCTGGAGAGCTCGCCGCCCTCAGGGAAGAGGTCACCAAAGAAGCTCCCGACACGAAGAAATTGACTAGGTCATTCGAATCAGTAGAGGGATCCAAGGAGGTCCTCGTAGACCCTAGTAGCTCCGAGGGTAAAAAGTCATGCATTGGTACCGCGCTCTCCTCCGAATAGGAAAGCGCACTCGTCAACTTCCTCCATGACAACAAAGAAATCTTTGCGTGGAAACCCTCGGATATGCCAGGCATCCCAAGGGAGGTCGCCGAGCATACCTTGAAATCCACCTAGGCTCCAAGCTAGTGAAGCAACACCTATGCCGCTTTGACAAGGAAAAGCATAGGGCCATCGGTGAAGAGATAGCAAAACTGTTGGCCGCCGGATTCATCAGGGAAGTACACCACCCAGAGTGGTTAGGAAATCCCATTCTTGTATGAAAGAAGAGCGGAAAATGGAGGATGTGTGTCGACTACACGGGTCTCAACAAGGCATGCCCAAAGGACCCGTTTCCATTGCCACGCATAGACCAAATAGTTGATTCTACCTTAGGGTGCGAAACCCTCTGCTTCCTTGACGCATACTCCGGCTACCATCAAATCGCGATGACAGAGTCTGACCAGCTCGTGGCATCTTTTATCACCCCTTCGGATCATTTTGCTACATTTCAATGCCGTTCGGTCTAAAGAACGCTAGGGCAACTTACCAATGCTGTATGCTCAACTGCTTTGGGGACCTCATTGAGCAGACCGTTAAGGCCTATGTCGACGACATCGTAGTTAAGTCCAAACAGGCTAGCCACCTTGTCGCCGATCTTGAACAAACCTTTGCTAAACTCTAGGTAAATGGCATCAAACTCAATCCTAAGAAATGTGTTTTTGGGGTCCCGAGGGGCATGCTGCTCGGCTTCATCATCTCCGAGATCGGCATCGAAGCCAACCTAAAGAAAATCTCAGCCATCACAAGGATGGGCCCGATCCAGAACATAAAGGGGGTTCAGCGGATTGCATGGTGCCTCACCACCCTTAGATGATTCATCTTGTGCCTCGACGAATGTGGACACCCCTTTATCAACTCCTAAAGAAAGCCGACCACTTTGAGTGGATAGCCGAGGCCTAGGAGGCGCTTGACATGGTCAAGCTACTTCTAACAAAACCCTCGGTCCTAGTTCCTCCAAGCGACGGAGAATCCCTCCTGCTATACATAGCGGCCACCACGCAAGTGGTCAGCACCGCCCTGGTATTAGAGTGGGAAGAAGAGGGGCAGACCTTCAAGGTGTAGTGCCCTGTGTATTTCATCAGCGAGGTACTGTCTGACTCCAAAACCTGCTACTCCCAAATCCAGAAACTCCTATACGCCGTGCTCATCACCAAGAGGAAGTTATGCCACTACTTTGAGTCACACCCTATGATAGTCGTGACGTCGTTCCCCCTTAATGAGGTCGTCCATAGCTAGGATGCCATGGGAAGAACTGCAAAATGGGCACTCGAGCTGATGGATCAAGGCATCGCGTATACACCTCGAACAGCGATCAAGTCCTAGGTGTTGGCTGACTTCATCGTGGAATGGACCGAGGTCCAGATACCATCGGCGGTCACCGATCAAGAGTACTAGATGATGTACTTTGATGGGTCGCTGATGAAAAAGGGCATCGGCATGGGGCTAGTCTTCGTATCACCCCTCGGGGTCTGCATGAGGTACATGGTTCGGCTCCATTTCTCCTCATCAAATAATGTCGCTGAATAAAAAGCACTCATCAATGGCCTACGAATCACCATTGAGCTAGGCATCCAACGCCTCAACATCAGGGGTGACTCCTAGCTAGTCATCAACTAGGTCATGAAGGAGTCAAGCTGCCATGATGCCAAGATGGTGGCATACTGCCAAGAAGTCCAACGGCTAGAAGACAGATTCGACGGCCTCGAACTCAATCACATCCCAAGGTGCCTTAACGAAGCGGCCGAAGCGCTCACAAAAGCAATGTTTGGCCAAGAGCTAGTGCTGATGGGTGTCTTCACCAGTGATCAACACAAGCCCTTGGTGCACTATGAGGGGTCAAAATGGGCTGACAATGGCCCATCTGATCTGGACCCAAGGGCCGACCCACCGATTGCTCTGTCTGACCCCGAGGTCATGGAGCTTGAAGAGGATCCAACATTAGAGCCCAACCCTCTAAATGACTAGAGAACGCTTTACCTCGACTACCTCCTCCGCAACACACTACTGATGGACAAGACGGAAGCTCAACGGCTCGCACGTCGCACCAAGTCCTTCGTTCTTGTAGAGGGCGAACTCTACAAATGGAGCCACACCGGGATCCTATAGCTCTGTATCCCCAGTGAACAGGGAAGACTTCTGCTGAGCAACATCCATAGTGGGGTCTGTGGTCACCATGCTATGTTGAGGACCTTGGTTGGAAACACATTCCAATAGGGCTTCTACTGGCCCACTGCAGTAGCCGACGCTGAGCAAATCATACGCACCTACGAAGGGTGTCAGTACTACGCTCGGCAGAATTACCTCTTGGCCCAGGCACTCCAGATGATCCCCATCAAGTGGCCCTTCATGGTCTGGGGGCTTGACCTAGTTGGGCCACTCAAAAAGGCACCCAGGGGCTTCATCCACCTACTTGTCACCATAGACAAGTTTACAAAATGGATCAAAGCTCGACCGATCTCCACGATCAAATCCGAGCAGGCTGTGCTATTCTTCCTCGACATCATCCATCGTTTTGGAGTACCAAACTCCATCATCACAGATAATGACACACCGTTCACGGATAGGAAATTCATTCGATTCTACGATGAACAACACATCTGGATCGATTAGGAGGCCGTCACGCACCCCTGAACGAACGGGCAGGTCGAGCACGCAAACAGCATGCTCCTACTAGGCCTCAAGCCTAGGATCTTCAACTGGCTCAACAAGTTCAGCGCACGCTGGGTCACCGAGCTCCCGGTGGTGCTCTGGAGCCTAAGGACAACTCCCAGCCAGGCCACTGGCTACACACCTTTCTTCATTGGTCTATGGTTCCGAGGCCGTTCTCCCAACGGACTTCGACTATGGAGTGCCAAGAATCAGAGCATGCGACAAACAAGGAGCCGAGGCATCCCACCAAGACGCCATGGACCAACTAGATGAAGCCTGCGACATCGCCCTCCTCCATTCAGCCAAGTACCAGCAGGCACTATGGTAGTACCATGGCCGACGAGTGCGGGACTGAGCCTTCAATGTCGGGGACCTTGTTCTCTACCTCATATAGAGCAACAGGGACCGCCACAAGCTCTCCCCACCCTGGGAAGGGCCGTACGTCATCACGGAAGTACTCCATTCAGGTGCCTACAAGTTGAAAACCATCGACAGCAAGGTCTTCACCAATGCCTAGAACATCGAACAACTATGTCATTTTTACCCTTAGATAAACACATAGTTTTCCTTATCAGTTTTTGTATTTACAAATCCCCGATCTTTAGTGACCTCCAACCCCTGCAAATTGTGAGGGTCAGACCTCACTCAGGGGCTGATACAAATGATGCAAGTATGTTTATCTTGCAAACACTTCCTGTATTATCTTTGCAAACATTCTCTAAGTTTTCCGTTCTTCTCATAATAAGTCCTAAGGACTAAGATTTCAGGAACAAATTCTGACCGCACTCTAGTTTTTGGCAACTTGAACCATGGGAAGGGTCAGAGGGCACCAAAACCTCTTCTACAAAAAGAGGAAACTAAAAAGCGGTTTGCCGTAACAAAAGATAAAAATTTGGTCATTTTTGCACAAATTCACCACTTACAAAGTGATTTCATCACAAAAAGGACTAATGTACTCTTAAAAATCAAAGGACTGTTAACCTGAGGGCTCCCCCACAAACTTATTCAATTGCAGTCTTTGCCTTACTATGACTACTACTACGACCGTCGTGCCATGCTCTCCATCGGCAACGTCCGAGCATGTACACAGGCTAGTTCGTCTACTGCGGCCTCCACGCCATGCTCTCCATCGGCGATGTCCCAACGCTCCACAGGATCCTCGAAGGCACTGTCATCTGCAACGTTGAGCACCATGCCGGCAACTGTGGTGCCCCTCTACGGGGGTGTCCAGGGACTACGCCATCATCATCAGCCACAACCCTAACAACGGCCCTTCCACCGGGGCATCCAGGGACTACTCCATTGTCATCAGCCACAACCCTAACAATGGTGCCCTCGCCAGGGTGTCCAGGGACTACGCCATCATCATCAGCCACAACCCCGACAATGGCATCTAAACAGGTGGTGCCTGCCACCGAAGGAAGGCCGCAACGAATGACAGCGAGGCCAACAACACTCGGCACCCTCTAGTGCCCCTCCTCCTTCGATGGTAGCGACCCCTTCTTGGCAAAGGTGACTCGCACCATCTCATCTACATTGGATGACCTCCAGCTCAACATCATGCTCTAGATTCATGAGCGGATCAGTGAGTTTCTCTCTCTCTCTAGCATTACCCTCCCTCACTCAGGAACCGCCGTGATGCATGGACGCATTCAGTGGAAAGTTAGAAGAAGAAGAGGTAGCGGCTCAGAGGTAGGCTAAGAAGTGGGATGATAACTCCCCTCCCCCTCCCTATTTAAGGAAGAGGCACAGCAGCTAAGGAAAGGCGAAAGGTGGGGACAAAAAACTCTCCGCCTTCCCCTATTCAATGCAGATGGGAAATCAATACTGACAGGAACCCGAGGGGATGCACCTAGACCAATGGGACGCACCCTGGTTGATGAGACGCCGCCTAGTCAAGTAGAACGTTGCCTAGGCATGGCCCACCACCACATACTAGGCGCGAGAATCGGCGCGCACCCACACATAGGCAACTCTCCGCTTCCCCAAGCAAGACCGTGGAATGACCCAACAACCGAACCCTTGTCTAGGGGAGCCCAATGGGCCTCTTGGGTCGAGCAGATGGCCTAGGAAGAACAACGAACGAACAAACCACTAAAAGATAAGCACCTCTGCCTCCTTACTTTGCGTGTTCATTTCATTACTGAGTTTTCGACCCTAGCAATGGCAGGGGCACAGACATCCTTCGGGGGCTACTGAGAGTGTCTACCTATTTAGACATCCTCTTCGCCCAACCCCTCCTTACATTTAAAAAGCCAGAAGCACGGTGTGTGGGTATAAAATGTTGAATACAATTGGATGAACCACCAGACCCTATGCCCCGATGGCTATGGAGTTTTTGTTCACCAGCATAATCACATTCATAGTTCCCCACATCACAAGCCTTAGCTCACGCTTTATCGAGAGGAGTTTGGAGGGGTCTGCCTGCAGAACCCCCTTCAGGGGGAAACTGCTAGATCACTTAAAAGTCAATCATACGCTCAAATCGCCACCGAGAGGCGGAAATGAAAAATCACGATGCTCATGCAGGTCACGCTGGCCCCGTCGTAAACGTCGGACTCGAACCCTGCATGGACATGTCCGGTAAGAGCTTCCCATCGCTCATACCGCCAAGGTAACATAACCGACCCCTGCTTTCATTTTAATTAAATCATACATTAAACTTATGCAGTTGCTGCATCCCAAACACTTCATGTCGCATCACAAAGTGGCAGTCGCCTCATTCGATACAAAACAACAAATGACCGAGGTTTGAAGGTCGGCCCATGAAGGGCTTGAGACCGCCTCGCGTCAAATAGAGCCAGGAAGAAATAACTGAGACAAGCCTAGCGGCCCTACCCGACCCCGCTTAGAAGCGGACAAGGACATCTTGACCTTTTCTCGTTCGATTCTAACCCTAAGCCAAAACCACAGAGTCTCCACCAAGGAGAGGCCAGCGGGCCACCTAAGCCTATAGAATGGCTTGGGCATCTACCGGGAGGTGGGTTAAGAGGTAGTGGAGTGCCACATGAGGGCTCTGCCGACCCCATCAACAAATGATGGACCCGGATTCCACACGAACGTACCCGTTAGCAAGCTCATTGAGCGTGACACTCAAGCCGTCGAGGTAAGCGTCGTCAACTTAGCCCCTCTGGTTGTGAAAACCAAGGATGGGGTAATGCGCAAAACACGACCGACCCCTATTAGACCCTAACAGGGCTCAGGGGCTCAAGCCGCTCGATCTAAGATCGAAAGATCAAGGTTCGAAGGCTGACCCACAAAAGGTCCAAGGCCACCTCGTGTCAAACAAGAGCCAGGGAGAAAACACAGATGAGCCTCAGTGGCCTTCCCCCATCCCGCATTAAGGCGGACAGGGTCATCTCAACCTTCTAAGTTCAATCTGGCCTCCTATCGAGCCCATAGAATCCCCATTGAGGGGGAATCTATTGGAAGGCAGGTCAAGGAGTAATGAAACCACACCCGAGGGCTTTTGCCAACCCTGTCGCAAAGCAGCAGGATCAGGTTTCGCCCGAACACCTCTGTTAGCGAGCTCATCAGGCACGTCATTCGAGCCACCAAGGCAAGTGACACCACCCACATCCCTCTAAATTATGAAGAATTGTGGACAGGACGAACATTACAAAATAGGCCAGCCCTTGACCAAATCCCCACCACGCGCGAGGGCTCAAGGAAGGCCAAGCCAGCAGTAAAGACCGAACGCACGGTCACACAGTGATCGCCAAAATCCTAAGTAAGGGGTACAAGCGAATACAAATGTAGGTTCGCTTCCCTTGCTTTGGTCTCTAGTAACATCCGACCCCAGCAACCGCAAGGGGTCGGATCTCACGCAGGGTCTGATAAAGGTATGGGTACCTCCTTTCTTTTTTTGAAAAAGTCATTACATCAGACCACTTCCTTGCATCAAGACTGGCGGCAAGGTTCGGGGGAACAAATTGGTAAGACCACAAAAAGCCCACGCCTAGGCAGCTATGGTAATTTTGCTCACTAGCCCAATCAAAATTTCCCCTAAACACCTCAGGCCCTACGGTCTGAACAAATGGAAGGGTCGATCGCATAAATCTTTTTCATCGCAAAAAGGGAAGAAGGTAAGATCAAACAAATGAAACAAAATGAAATTATGAAATGAATCCATGAAACCGTTTCTAGGACACGAAAGTACCGACACTTGTTCACATATTATGAATAAATGTTTATCAAACTAATCCAACTAACTACTTCCGTGGAAGAAGAACGGTTTCTTTCAGCCTGTTCGCCAAGTTCCACACAAGGGGAGTCACCACCTTCTCCATCTCATCTAGCTCAGCATCTTCATAGACAGGTGCGAAGCCTTAGCTCATTACCTCTAGGTTAATCTCCCGATCATAATGGGAATGGGCAACAACGAAGGCTTGGGTGATCCCAACGTGAAAGGCGTCCTCCTCAAATTGGCCCACTCGCACCGTGATACCCGCGGCATGAGCCACGAGTGAGCTGGTTTCCACCGGCTGCGCCACCCTCAGAGCATCGATGACCACCCCGACAACGGCTTGTAGAAGGTCATGCTCATCACTATCGGTCTAAAGGATCCCTCGCACTTTAGTAAGCTCCTTGTCTAGCCTGGCAGCGACGCTCTCGGCGTCCAACCTTCGGTTCACCATGGCTCCAAGATCCGCCCAAAGGGACTCGACCACCCAACGCGCCTCGTCATGCTCCCAGATGTCCCAGACATGATCCTCATGGGCTGTGCCATACTCTGAGTGAAGTCTTTCCTTGGTCCAGCGTAGCTCGTCCTGCTCCTCATGCAACCGGGTGATCACCTCGGTGTCCCGGTCCACCCTCTACTACAATGTTGTGGACCTCTCCTCAGCCTTTAGCTTGAGGTCCTGCTCCATGTCCAGCTTCGCTAGGAGCTCGATGGCCTGTTCACTAGCTGTGGCATCCTTCTATAGCAGTTCGTCCTGCTCCTTTTGAAGCCTAGCGGCCGCCTCCTCATCCAGCTTCACCCTCGCCGACAAGTCCTTGAACATCCCATGGAACTCCTCTGTGTCTTGACACGCCTCTGCCTCCCACTGCTGGGCAGTAGCAAGCTGCGCGCCCATGTCTCCTCGTAGTCGGGCCTCCTCGGTAAGACGGTCCCACTCCGCCTTTTGCTCATGAAGGAACTAGGATTTGTTCTGGCTATGAGCAACGATACACTGAAAAGAACATCAGTATCAAAAATACAAAAACACAAAAATACATGAAGAGAGAAGAAAACAAGGGAGAAGATTAAGCGGGTACCTAGCCAGTAGGAATGAAGATCTCGCGTAGGGCACCACTGGCCTAGCTCAAGGCATCCATCACAGCCGAGAACTCGATGTCAAGATTCTCCTGCTCCATGCTCTCAGAAGCATCGTCGAGCGGGAAAAGAACCAATGTTGGGTCCTGAGCGGCTGCCCCCCAACAACAGGGCCGGGGATGACCTTCTATGGGTCCTCTCCACCACCGCCATGACACCCGGAGACCCTCCGACCATGTCCTCCTCCATCTGGCCCACCTCGGGCACCGTGGCCTGGGCCGCCGGTGGCATGGATTGCACCACCCCCTCGGATGCCACCATGGCAGCATCCGACCCCGTCAGGCTTGTTGCGGTCGTGGCCACCTCTGTCTGGGCCTCTGGTGGCACAGACTGTGCTGCTCCCTCGAACACCACCGCGGCTGCATCCGACTCCACCTGGTCTGCGTCAGGCGTCGTCACTTGGGCCACCGGGGGCACTGATTGCGCCACCCCTTCAGACACCACCATGGCTGCGTCCGACTGCTCCTGGCTTGGTGCGGTCGCGGCCGCCTGCTCGGCAACCACCGAGGGCACGGACGCCACTGCGGGCACCGCCGGACCGGCCAACGAGGCCGCAAAGTCAGCACCGCTCCTACCCAAAATAGGACCAACGTCAGGCAGCGCCATCCGCCCTGCCTAAAGGGCAAGGCTCTTCTTGGGCGCCGGCCCCAGAGGGTGGCCCTATCGCAAGAATCTACAAAAGGGAAAAAGGCATAAGGTCAGAACAGAAAAATAAAAAGGGAAAAACGAGGGGAACCGGTGACATACTCCAGCGCTTTTGAGTGGCGGGTATGTTTTGGGGATGAACCCCCAGACCCCTGCTCCAACTCATGTGGACAGGACCATTTCGAGCCTGCCCCCTACTCCAAAGTAGGGGGCTCATCTTCCTTGTCTCCAAGGGTGCGGCAACAGGGCCGCTCCCCTCCATCGGCTTGTGTGGCACAGCGATAGAGCCGCCTCCCTCCGTCGGCTCATGGGGCACGGCGACAGAGCCACCCCCCTCCATCAGCTCATGGGGCACGGCCTCAGAGCCACCCTCCTCCATCAGCACCCTAGGGGCGGCCTTGGATCCATCCCCTCCCATCCACCGATCCCCCGTTGGCACCCTAAGGGTGACGGCAGATCCATCGGCTCCCACCGGACCTAGGGGCAGGCTTGGCTCCACCGTCCTCGTGGACTCGCTTCCCCCGCGTGGAATGGGAAGGGTCCTTGCGTGGACAGTGAGTTCTCATCCTCTAGGTCACCCTAATCCATGCCGACTGCTGCCTCATCAGACTCGTTGTCATCGTCATCGTCTTCATTGCCAGTCTCCTCTCCTCGATCTCAAGCTTGCTACTTCCGTATCACCTTTTTCTTCATGAGCTCCCTCATCTTCTTGTCCCAACCGACCACGCCGCGGTTCGCTGCCATCTGAGTTGGGTCCTTTGGTAGTGGAGCTAGGCTATCCTTGAAGAACAATCCCCCCGGCTGGTCCTGCTATCCTGAGGTTAGCATTAGGGGGTTGGAAATTAAAGTGAAAAGAGGAGCAAAGGGAAAGAAAACTTACAAAGTCAACAAACCCCGGTTTCAACCGCATCGGGGGATGCCCTAGCACCGGATACACGAAGTCAAGGATGGCGCCAATGGAGTACTTCGTAGGCTCCATTGCCTCCTTGATGCGCTGTGCCACCTTGGAGGGAGGGAGCACTTTGTCGACAGGCACCATCCCTTCGAACGATGCTCCAAGAACCATCTGGTATAGGGGAAGTGCGCGTGCCATCAGCGACGCAACCCTCCTCACATGGTAGGCACCGATAATCCCCGATCCCTTCATGCCCCTATCCTTTAGAGTTTAGAGGGCGGCAAGAAGGCCATTGAGGTGCTTCTTTTCCTTGCCCGTGACACCCCACCCCTGTGACCCCAGGGTCTCCATGATGTAGCGTCCGATGAAAACTAGCAAAGGGGTGGCAGCGTCATTCTTGACATAGAACCATTGCGAATGCCACCCCTTGTTGGAGGTGGACAGATGCATTAGCGGGTATGCTCCTGCCCGGTTACTGCAGAGGTGGATGTCGGCACACCCCACCGGCACATGCAGCTCTTGCTTCCTAGCCCGCCTCTTCAGAAGATTGACGGCGAAGAGATACCGCCATAGGTCAAAGTGGGGATTGATCCCCAAGAACCCCTTGCATAGGGCGACGAATGCCGCAATGTGCTTGATCCCATTAGGGGTAAGGTGCTATAGCTCCACCTAATAGTAGTCTAGTAGTCCCCGAAGGAACTAATGGGTGGGCATGGTGAATTCCCACTCATTGAAGTGGGCGAAAGACACGATGTACCCTTTGGGCGGCTGTGCCTTGTCCTCTTCACCGGGTAGCCACCACTCCTCGGCGGTGGTCAACGGGCGAAGGAGGCCTCGACTGACAAGGCCCTCTAGGCGCTAAGGGGAGATGTTGGATTTGTACCCTGGGTCCATTGCAATAGCAGGAGCAGCATGAGGAAGAAGGCAGTAGTGAGTTTGATGGTGGGAGCAGTACGGGTGCGAGAAGCTTAGGCGATTGGTGGTGGAGGCTGAGAATACGAGGGCAAGGAGGCAAAGTACAAAACCCTAGGGGTGAACCCCATGGTTTTATAAGGGCAATAGATGCAAGAAGGGCAATGGTCCACCACAAACTCCGAGCCTACCACGACACACAGCCACGTCACATCACGGGACACGTGCACTCGATCCCTATCCTATCCTGCAAAAGTCACACCGGGCGGTTCGCCTTCCATAGGCGGACTAGGACTCTCTTCCCATCGAGGGAACACGGGTCACAAAGCCTTTCTCTCTGGCCTGCCTAGGGCCCTAGAGCCCAAGGGCCGTCCCAACGAAGGATGGGCCCACAAACAACTAGGACTCAATGACGCGAGCATCACCAGGTCCTCGATCCATAGTCGAGCCTCGGCTGGGCCGGCCCTCAATTGACGGATATGATATGAGAAGGTCTGAGCTATTGTTTATCTTGTTCCAAGTGACACTAAGGTTCTGGAGATTTACCTTTTGAAAAACACAATCCTTGAGGTTGGCCTAGATGTGTCCACTATCCATGAAATACCATTTTTATCCCTATCATGTACTATGGCTCACTATGCAAGTATGTAATCTTGTTCATGCTCATGCTAGACTCTTAGTACCATGCCCTTGTTTGGGAAAATTTAATTAATGATACCCTAAATACTTCAGGGTGAAATGCTGCAATGATAGATCTGTGCACTTGTGGATATTCTCTATAATCGTTAAGAACTATCGTAGTTGGTGTTTCTTGGTGACGTTGCTAAGATTAACTCAATCTTAGTAATGGTGTTAAGAAATACCAACAGGCATTTCTAGCGCTATTGCCGGTGATGGACTCAAAACCTCCTCACTTGGTGATTGCGCTAAGAAATGCCAACAGTTCCCGAGGCCACTTTCCGAGCACGACCATGGATTAATAACCCAACTCTAGGGCCAACGATCCTCGAGATGCCATCATGCCCATGTCCACCTATTGAGAGAGTAGGCAATTTCCAAATACTAGTTAAATTAAGCAGCATGAACACAAATACTAGCGTGAGCATTGGTTGCATACTCTAGTTAATTTAATGAAGAGAAACAACATGAACAACGGTACACTTAAAAAATCACCTCATCAGTAGGAACTAGGAGCGGGTGTGAGACCATGTCGATGAGAGGTTAGTCTATTGGTGGAGGATGGTCGACGCTGAAGGCCTACGAGGACTCCCCCTGCCACAATCTAATGTGTACTCTCCCATAACCTTCATCACCCATTGGTCTAGGTCATCCTCGTGGATGGTGACCCTTGACTCGATTGTAGGGTCCGTCAGGCCTTAGAACTCCCACTACAGGTGGTGCCTCGTCTTATAGGGGAGGACCCAACAACCGATGAAGGTACGGATCACCCTCCTCCCCGTCAGGCCTTGGTCCTTTAGATCCTTGATCGCATCCAACAAGTTGGGCACATGCCGCCAGTTGGCCTCCAGAGGTGATAGTTCCTCCCATGACTCTAGGAGGTCACCACATAGCCGGTCAGGAGAATAAGACGATAGTGGCGGGCTCTCATTGGGGATGTAGAGCCATGACTTTTGCCACCCCAAGTCCACGCAAGGGTAGCGGTCAAGGCTCAAGTACTTGTCCTCCATTCTAGGACAAAGTTGGATCATGGTGCCCCCCATCCAAGGAAGATGGACCCCATAGGTGCTGAGCGAACCACCCGGAATAAAAAGACCACTAGAACTCATAGTGGGCAGGGACTCCCATGAAGCCCTCACATAGCATGATGAAGACAGAGAGGTGGAGGATCCCCTATGGGGTCAAGCCATGGAGGTAGAGCCCATAGTAGTATAGCAACCACTGGAGTAAGGGGAGCGTTGGCATCCTGAACCCAAAAGAGTGGAAATGGGTGAAAGAGACGACCTCATGCTCCTCTGGCCTCGGCTCCACTTCGGTTCTCGGTGGGACTTTGTACCTGATCGTGTCGGTGGCCTCAGGGATCACTGCGTTAAGTCATAGCTCATCGAATGCCTTATGGTCGATATGACTTCATCCACTGCATTGTCATGGTCCTTGTAGGAGGCATCGGCGGCGCAAAGGGCATAGTAGGGTGGAGGGCAAAAGCTTTGGGATGGAAGGAGGAGATCTAGGGAGGGAAGGTAGATGATCATAGAAGGCAGCAGATAACCTTCCCTCTCGCACCCATGTGTCTTCTATAGTTTGGGGGCCATGGAACCACCCCACGCCCCACGACCACTGAGACATTTGTGTGGGTGGGTGGTTCAGCCTCGCCCTATCACATTAATGCGATGGACTGTGAGGCGATGTCCCTGCTGCCTACTGATGCCACCCACACACGCGTGCTTGTGCAGGAATCCTAGGCCCTGCAAGACAAAAATAGAAGCCACACGACGTTCATCAATACTATCTGGGTAGTCACAATTTTAAACCACCGGACCTTCTATGATAAACCTTATCGCTTGCGATCAGCCCAAAACTTAATTCAACTACTTACTCCATCCCAAATCAACAAGTCAAAATTATCAAATTTGACAAAATAAAAAAAACTCAATGTAATAAGAATCAACCGAAGTATATGAAGTATGAAAGAAATAAAGGAAGATAAATATAGTTGGACCAACATAAAAACTTCATTCCATTATATACAAAAGTACATTATGTAGTATTTCTCTAATCTCTAATGTCTAAGAGAACTCATCTTACCAAGGGGACTCATGTCAGACGGTTGACAAATTACATTTAGTCGATCAACATGAGTGAAGATGACAGAGTCTCCTCCCACAAACACAGTAACACTTCCAAGTCTTTTCATTTGCTCAAAATTCCTAACACAAACAAAAATCTCACCACTATCATAGTCTTCGACTACTGTAACAAAGCAATCTTTACCAAGCATATAATGAACTGCAGCTTCAACAACGATCCATCCGGGCTATTGATGAACATGACGTCCCCAAGCAACAAGCACCCCTTGTATGATACCTAGCAACACTCATAGCTGCCAAAGCACAAGCTTGCTGATGGAGTAAACATGGGTGTTGTGGTATGACAACATCTCTCTCTATACATATAGAACAAAAAAACACAAGGAAAAAAATCATTAGAAAAAACCACATATGAAACACTACACCTTGAACAAGCAAGAACCAGCACAAATCAACATAATATTGCCTAGGCCATATGTTAACCTCGATTGAGATCCTTACTAGAATAATATGACAAACAAACTAAAACTCACCTCAACAAGGACATTACTATTGTTCTAATGGGCAAAAGCTGCTAATGAAGTTGTAACATTGCCTCCTTTGCTTGGCTAGCAACTTGCAAGTGAAAAGTAAAAGAGACCAGGAAGGATATTTATACTCAACGCTGACACTAACAAATGTTAGAAGACATGAGTCCCCATAGTGTTGCTAATTACTAATAAAATAGACTCAGAATATGAGCAGTCAGAGTAGCAGTCGAGGGGTTGGCGCGTTTTCAAGCTCTGATTATGAGAAAGTCCGGCGTGTTAAATACATAGAGCGACGGACTTTCTCGTTATTAGAGCAGGAAACGCATCAACCCCTCGACAACTACACTAGCAATTCGAGTAGTAACGGCAACGAGCAATGGGAATGTACTAAAGCGATGGCATGTACATCAAGGAGGAGGACGATCCAAAGTACTATGACTCATCTAGCGATGAGTATGGCAAGTCAACGAATCGCCAAAGCACTAGCGAGGACGAGGATGCTTTTTTTCTCTTTCTCTGGAAACTCAAATCCCCTTAAAATTCATGACTTTTTCCAGGTTGAGAAATCGATGGGGATATCAATAACCCATTTAGTTATTTATGGAAGGTTTTCCATCCCTGGGCCTTCCTTCCCCTTGCTTCCAAATTATAGGCCTTAATTCAAACAACCGCAGATGTAGACACATAAATAAAAAAATAATCACGATGTAGCGCAACAAGCTACAGCGAGTTGGTTTATTTTTCTTTTTTTGGTAATTTTTAGGTGTCAAATTCATAAATCTTTTAATTATTTATTTACTATCATCCTCTTTTAGTTTTATGTTTATTTATATTATTATGAAAAAACCAAAAAGGCAACAACTAACTCATCGGATATAAATAGGTGCACATGAGAAAAAATGTAAAGATGGATATTAGGTAAGTAAGATTTTGTCATAATCATATCCTATTAAAACACAGAATAATTTTGGGTCTCTGCTGAGCACCATGCTCGCTCGACGAGCAGTCCCGCCAACATGCCCTGAAAATTTGATTTCACACCGCGCCGAGCAGTCCCGCCCACACGCACCGAAAATTAGATGTCTCTCTTTTGCCCTCCGCGCATAAAATAGGTTTACCATGTCATTGATTTCAGACAAGGGCATTTGTGGTAATGTGATGGCCACATAAAAGTGCAAAGAGTCACCGTCTCTACCTCCATCTCCATTCTCTAGCCACACTGTCTCTCCTCTAGCTCCAAATCCTAGTCCCATGGCCTCCCTCTCCACTCTCCAAATGCCCCCTCTGCCACCCCGCTTCGGACCCTAGGCACCATTAGCATAGCAGCTTGACTCCCTCTCCACTCTCTAGCCACACCCTCTCTCATATATTTCTGAACCCTAGCCTCGATGATGGTACAAGCTAGATCTAGATCCCCTACCTCGGCACCTACCACGACTGACCAGATCTAAACCCTAGCTAGAGTCAGATGTGTTACCCTTTCGTCAAAGCCAGCCGCACCAGCTCTGTGATCATGATGACAAGACCGGATCTGAGCACGAACATGAAGGAAGAGGTACCCAAATTCCTTTTATGATGTGTGCTCTACTATAGAGGCTAAACCAAGGATATATAGATAGCGATGGGGATAAATATTTCCTATAGTTGAGTGTAGCTGACATGTGCTTTATTGGATTAATAACTTCCATATAAGTTGTAGTTACTAGTTAGGCACTTATTTGCATACTCTTGCTTTGTTGTGTTGACATTCCATACAAGCTTTAGTTAATAAATACCTTTGTAATCTAGAAAAATTTAAGAACTTGGAATACGTGTGGGCCCAAAACATGTGTCTCCAAAGGAAAAAAAGTCAAGCACAAAGGGTAGACACGGTGAAGATTTTGAATATATCCCTAAACCAAGGGGGGTAGTTGAGGGATTTGATGTTACAGATGAAACTGATTCAGATTTAGAAGATGAGCCAGTACCCCTAGCAATTGAGGTGCTTGTTCTATCTTGTATTTAGTTCAGAGGGGGTGTAGGTAGCAATGCAATGCTTTACTGTTTGGATAGCAATGCAATTTTTACATGTTTGCTACTTAAGTTTGTATCTCCAATTTTAGTGTATGGGTCGAAGGAGCCACAGAGAAGACTCTCCCAGCAGGACAAAAGGTAGCGCTGTCATGAGTCCTGGGCGAAGGCACTCCAACCGGTTGAATTCAACACAACCAGGACAGTTTGCTCATGGAGTTTGTACTCGAAGGGCTACCACTAGCAAAAGGGTGGAGGTATCAGCAATAGGTGAACATAAATCTCCACCACCACAAACACCTATATGCAGGGATCAATTCAAACTTCATGAATTGACTAGAGACATTTGTTGGGACAGCACCCTACCTAGCCATGTGAGAGACTGCCCACGGCCAGATGATGATAGCCATGCCAAAGAGGAGCCCTCTGAGCTACCTAGCTCGGTGAGAGACTGCCCATAGCCATATGATGATAGCCATGCCAAAGAAGAGCCCTATGAGCTACCTAGCCCTATGTGAGACTGCCCACGACCAGATGATGATAGCCATGCTAAAGAGGAGCCCTTTGAGCAAACTCCTGTCTCCACCCACCCACAGACCAATGAAAGTTCCCTAGGTTGGTATTACCTTATATAAGTCTATCAATCAATTAGCAGTAGCTATTTGATATCCATGTTACTTTTCTAACAATCTGAATATATGAAAACTTTGAAGTACCATTGCCGAGAAGTGCGAAAAAGCTAAGGCCTCGAACTCATGGAATTTTGCTTGACAAAATGAGCAAATCAATGGGAGGATTGAAGATGCCCATCTTTATTATCAAGGGGAATAGAAAGCCACATGATCCAGTGCAAGCTACCAAGTTTGCCTTAGAGGCAAGTGTACTAGTCAGGCATCAAATACCAATTTTGACGCATTGGAAACATTACAAGAAGCCCTCCAGTGTTGTCCGTTATAGGAATTTTGTGGAGAGGCTCAATGTATGTATGGGTATCCTCCCTTGACATTCAACTCTGCTTTGAGCAACTTTAACGAATTTCCTTTTCATTCACACTACTGCGTGTAGTCAAGGCTCCCCCACCAACACAAGAAGCTTGCTGGAATGTATTGCAGTCTGGGGTACAGCAGGCACTCTATAGGTTGAAGCAACCCTACTTCCATGGTGTCCCTGCTGATCAGATCCCTATGACCTCTCCTATCCCATCCATGACCAATGCACAACAGTGTGAACTTGTCGAGACTTGGTCTAGTGCTAAGAACAAGGTGTGTGTGAACCCATCAATTTCCTGTCTAGTCTTGCTATGGTCTACTTGTGCTATAGTCTAACACAAATGAAGCTATAGGAAACATCTGAGATGAACAAGAAAAACCATGTAAAAATGAAATACCACCCCTACAGGATCTCACTCCAATGTTGTCTAGTTGCAAACATTTGTAAGTGATGGTTGTGTTTTTATTGTTACTCTTGCATTTGTATAAATATAAATAGAAACTCATGTGCAATGTGAACAGAAGGAGAACAAGAGGAAGGTCGCAGAACACAATCAAGGACTTGATGAAGAACATGATGATCTAGGACTTGAACAACATGGACGACCTGATGAAGATGTTCATGCTGTGGAAGTCTTGAAGGACTTCCATACCAGTACAAAAAAGGGCCTAAGCGATGCTGCAAGAGCAGCAGTTGTAAGTACCCTCATTTGCTTTCCTTGAAGTTGTAACATCCTAGATGTTAAAAAGCAATTAAAACTTGAACATGAGCATCATGAAGCATAATCATCAAGTATTGTTACATTAATGTATTTCATGTTGCAAATATAGCATGTCCATGTTGCATATATAATGTTTCATAAGTTGCATATGTGGTGTTTCTTTTGTTTCATGAAATAATGTCTATGTTAGTGATCAAGGATCTTTGTGAATTTATATATGAGAATTTGCTTAAACAAATAAAATTTGGTAAATACAAACTTTATAGTTCAAAGTGTGCTTTATGTTATGGAATCAAGAATTGATGACGTTTCTAAACCAAACATGTTTAAATTTGAGCTCAAAGTTTGGATTTTGTGCTGAATTTCACACTTAGCAATTTCTGCCTAAGTCCAAAGAATTCAGTGTTTAAGTTCAAACTTTGGTGAACCACTAAATCAATTTTCATAAATAAAATTTGTTCAAACATTGTTCCTTTACTTAGTGCCATGTTTAAGCTTTGATATCATGTAATTGGGTGATATGTTTGGTAGATGGTTGTTCTTTAATTAAATCCCAAAGTTAGCTAAACAAAACTGCTTTTAAAAATCCTAAAACTGAGTAGTTTGTCAGTTTCACTGTACCCTCCTTCTCAACTCAAAATCTACAAAACCATCAAGTTTTGGGTGTTGGTTCTTTAAGTAAACTTGGAGTTCTCGGATAGATGAACAATTTTTCTTAAAGGATCTCATTGCATTTCTGTTTGAAATCGAGAGAACAAGTGAGCTCAAGATGGGGTTTTCAATTGCTACAATGATGTCAGCAAGCAGCTTGCCAACGACCGCCGCCATTGTTTGCCGCCTTCTCGCATGATGGTACACACATGCTTGCATGGCCATGTTCAAGCAGGTGCTGGCGAGTCTAGAGAAGCCGCCCGCTCCGTTAAACCACCCCCATCGCCAACGTTTTCCCCTCTTTCTCCTTTTTGCACCACCGCAGAGTAGCCCCAGCCTGCCTATCAAATTAGCCGCCGCCATCGCGTCTCCATCCAATTGCTCATGCCTCCAACTCCGTCTGCTCCTTGCGAACCCCGCTGACCTGCTTGCACCGCCTATCACCACTAGAATCAGCCACGCATCGCCGTTCTTCCTCACGTCCGTGTAGGGCACCACCGCGAGCATCTCACCGTGGCCGCCGGACGATGTCTTGAGATTCTTCAGCTCCATGACATCACCACGGTCCACACAACACCGCTACAAGAATCTCCTGGACTCTGGTGCATATAGACCATTGGCTCAACTCCCCCAAACCGCCATGTACCCATCCTACCTCGATATATAAGAGGAAGGTCAGATCCTAAGAGGGGAGGACAATTTCACGCATATTATTCGAGTCCTCACCGTTCAGCTCACGCTATGCATCGAGAGCAGAGCAACCCAGAGAGGGGCATCGAGAGCTCCTACATCGCACCCGTCATCTTCCTCCTCTCCGATGAGGGGGAAGGCTCCATCGGCGGCAAGGTGTCCCTAGGATCAGCACCGAGCGATCCCCTACCAAATCTCTCTCTCTCTCTCTTTCTCCCTTACACTCTGTTGTAACCCCTAGATTTTGGGTGCTCTTGTGTGTAAGGATCATCAACTGCGGGACGTAGTGGACCGATAGCCCGAACCAAGATAAATTGTTGCGTCCCCTCTGTGATTCTTGTGTTCTTGAATCCACCCGAGCCACCGGAGATACACACTCTGACACTACCATGAACAATAACACTAGCCACGGTTTCGACCCATGACACCACCACTATAAATGATTTTCTAAAACTGCAAATCGGGCTGAAAAAATAGCAAAAAAAGAATTTTATCAAGGAGGCTCGCACAAGGCAACCGCACACGGTTGTGGATGTTTTCATTCAATTTCACGATAAATCCATGCACATGTGACCCAGGAATCAAATTCAGCATCTTAAGCCTCACGTGTTACTGCCCTTACCATTGCGCCTCAAAGTCATTTATGACTAAATAGCATAAATATTCCCTTAGTATTCACTTCGACAGATTTTGAAATTGAGATTTAATGCCCTAAAAGGATTCAAATGAAAAAGTTTCAACAACAAAGTTTTATACCTCATCGAGATCTACATCATTGCTTTTAATGTTTTCCCATCTGAGGTCATTTGAGAAACTCAAATAAATATGAATTTTATAATCATTAACCTTAAAACATAATTTGTGTGCCCTAAATGATTTTAAATGAAAAAGTTGTCAACTATGAAGTTGTAGATCTTTTCAAATCCTATAACTTTTGTTCAAACCATTTCAACATCTGAGATCATTTGAAAAACTCAAACAAATAAATTTCAAATTATTTCTAATAGCACTAGGTTAAGAAAACCGCAAGTGTAAATGCATCTTTACTGGTATTTTCTTAAGGCTACCACTAGTAGAAATCATGTATTTTTACTGACGGTAGTGTTAAGAAAACAACCAGTAAAAATGAATTTACATTGATGGTATATGGCCAGGTTCCAGAGTTTTATTTCTAGTGGCGCCTATACATTATGAAGAGCCAGTAAAAAAATAACAACCATCAGTGAAAATCAATTGTGCACTAGTGACCTACGGTTAGAAAGAAATAACATAATGGTATATCTGTTTTTTTTAACTCTATGGTATATCTGTTAAGCTAGTCGCGGTATGTGTTTCATGTCCGAAAATAAGTGTATGCAATTTTGATCTTCCCTCTTCATTTATATTGTGACATGTTAGATATTTTGGTAGGTTGGTAGCTTATCTATTATCTACGTGAAAGCAGCAGCTATAACTCCAAGCACGACACGTGGATTAATTTGCTTTTGCTGATGATGATTTTTCTAACCTACAGTACACGGTGTCCTTTTCAACATGGGAGCGGCGGTTCGTCGGCAGTCATCTATCACCGTCACACCATCCTAATCATGTCCTAAATATTAAAACTTTTAAAACATCGAATGTGGGAAATTCTTTTTTACAATTTTAGGGAGAAAAGCACCCGTCTTAAATCAGAAAATTAAGACGGTTTAAACCGGGATATCAACGAATGGGAGTTTACGTCCAACAACCAAAATTCACACCAAACATAGCAGCTAAAGGAAACTAGCAGAAACATTGTCTATATCACTTCTTGGTAGACTCGTATGTACAAATAGCCACCAATAGTGGAGCAACTACTGCTAAAAAAAGCTTTTAGAGGATAGATTTTCTGACACAGGTTGACATCAATCATTTATAAATGTGGACATGTTAAGAAGGCATCTATCCTGGCGGTCGATTTAGCACGTCCACTTCTATTAATCGATTTTAGAAGATAGACATCTTAGGGTGTCTTTGGTCAGGCTTTTGGGAGCTCCTTTTGCTTCAAAATAGCCAAAAGCCAACCAAATGGTAGAAACTAGAAACTGCTTCTTCACAAGGAGCTGTTTTTGAGCAGTACAGTTTTAAAACACCTTGGATGCTTTTGGCTTTCTAGTTTCTGAAATGGTGAAAATAGAGAGTTCTTCCAAAGATGTTTCATGGGAGATAGAGATAGGAGGTAGGTTTTATACTTGTTGAACCAAGCCGTTTACATCTTTTCCACAGCCCATAACCCACAGCTTTTCCACAACCCATACAGTGCACAACAACTTTTCAGAAGCCACAGCTCAACCTAACACACCCTATGTTCGGTCTGAAAGCGGTAACTAGGAGAGGCCGCTATTTAAGGATACCAACTCTAAAAAGCCAGGACTTTGGATCCCAAAAAAATCATAACTTTTTTATAAACTTGTATGATAACAAAATTTATTCCATAATTGTAGAGATCGATGTGATTTACAACTTTGTTGTTGACAAATTTTGATTTGGAACTATTCGGAGTACCAAAATTGGTGGTCTATACCAAAACTGCACTTATTAATGTGTTCCACAACTTTGTAGTTGATTTTTTTATTTGAGTCTTATGTTTTAGATTTTGAAATTCAAAATTTAGAATTTGCAAACCACCTTCAATGTTCATATAGTGAATACCAAAGTTGTATTGTTCAATGCGATATACATGTTTATAGTTAATGAGTTTTTTATTTGAAGTTATTTGGAGTCTTAGATATATTTTTTAAAAAACTTCATATTTTGAAATTTAGTTTTTTATTTAAAAAAATCTCGAATGGAGATAGCGTTGGTCTTCAGAATTTGGTGCCCTGAAAATCTATGAACCGGGCCCTTAATTAAAAATAGTAAGATAATAAAAAGTAAATATATGAAAAGTTACCAGGTTAGTCCCATTCTTTAATTACAAATACCCTTAGTAAAAGGTTGATTGCTCATGTGACCTAGCAGATTATTTAGCTCATGAATTTGAATGTATATATCTTTTCATGAGCACTTACATTGTTATCTATATATGTTAATCTCGATGTTGTTTTTGTATGACCCTGGTTGTCAGCAATTGGAGACTGACCAGGAAGACACGAAGTGGCTGAGAAGGAGTTAGGCCTCGCGATGAATTGTGAGTTGTAAACGTGATCTGGTCTTGGCCCGAGTAGGTGTAGGGGCTCATCCTAGTATTTCGCGATGTTGGAGGGGCATAAAAGCCATGTAATGTTAAAATTGTCGGTTAAGAAATAACAGAACAAAAAACATTCCCCATTCAGAATTCTTCCTCTCTAATCTTAAATCCCAAATTCTTGATATTCCATCCCCAAATTCCACTTCAGCTACCATATATAGTTCGTGACAAATTAGTATCAAAGCCTCGATTCCCCACGGATTTTCGCCAGAATTTTGTTTCATGTTGCTAGATTTGAGTTGTCACAGTTTGTGCTAGCGCCTACTCGCAAGCCAACTAAGGGTGGCAGCAAATCATCGCGATGGTGGAGGATCTTGTGATGGTTGAATAGCAAGGACATGATGAAGGAATCTTCGACAAGCTCAACAGATTGGAGGCGTGGAAGGGCATGGTTGATGAGTCCATGGGCTCAATCATCAACAAATCTGATGAGACAACAGTGTGGTTGCATCGCTTGGAGAAGACCACCATGTCTTTGTCACTGGCACCGTCGTCGTCGCCACAACCTCCACTTCCTCCGCCAGGATGGTTGGGTCCTTGGGAGGTGATTGACATCGGGTTCGCAAACGTTGGTGTGCCCATCTGCATCGATATTCGACAGGCCCCACTGGCACATCTCTGCACTTCACAACTATCATGATGGGGTGGTGTCCTTGTACCCCCGCCGCGCCCGTTAAACGGTACATGCAGTGACTGTGGTTCTTTCGGATTTTATGATTTGCCTTTAGAGCATGAGCATGGATGTCAGTTCAATTTCTTTGCAAAAATGAAGTTTCCCCAATTCAATGGTTCTAATCCTCACTTATGATCTCATCAATGCAAGATCTATTTTGAGGTGTATTCGGTGGCGCTGTTGTTGTAGAAGGCAATTTACCGCACTTAATTTCTCGTGTCCAGCAGCAGTGTGGCTTTAGACAATGGAACCTAGAGAGCAGTTTTGGAATTAGGAGGCAATGAAACAAGCTGTTATCAATTGTTTTGACAAAGGTTAGTACCAAATCCAATTGAGGCAGTTGCAGTTGCTCAAACAACTAATTTCATTTTATGATTATCAGTCCAAGTTTGAGGAACTCTCTCAAGGGATTTTGCTGTATAACCCCTTGTATGATGATACATTCTTTGTCACTCAGATTTTAGGGGGTCAAAGAAGAAATTAGGGATGCCATTGCCTTGCATCAGCCTAAAATAGTTCAAGAGGCAAGTGAGTTGGCACCATTATGAGTTGGAGGTTGGAGAGTTCTAAGTCTAAGAGTTCCATTCGATCTAGGTTCAAGTCTTTCAGCAAGTTAAAGTCCAAATCTTGGTCTGTTAATTCTACTAAAAGCTTGTTCAAAAAGGATGACACAAAAGTGGGGGACAAGGCCACTACTCCATCTAATGATAAGCTCAATTCTCTCAAAACTTTTCATTGAGCTAATGGTTTGTGTTTTGTGTGTGGTGAGAAATGGATTGGGAAGAACCATCAATGCCCAACTCACATTCCCATTCATGTGATTCAAGAATTAATTGATCCTGTTCAGGGTGATATTGTTCCTAAATATGAATATGATGCTGAAGGCACATTCTAAAGATGATGCTGAAGCCACATTCTAAAGATGATGCTGATGTCACAGCTGGGCAAGTGGTTATGGCAGTCCAAGAAAGGTGCACAACCCCTAGGTCACGGAAAAAATAGAACATTGTGGTTTAGAGGCTTCATTGGAAAACAGGAGGTGCTCATATTATTGGATTCTGGAAGTGCTGGCACATTTATCAGCAAAAAATTGTCTGCTCAATTACACTATGCTCCTCAACCTTTTGTTGCTATGAAGTTTGTGGTAGCTAGTGGCCAATCTTTGGAGTCTGACCACTTCATACCTAATCTGCCATGGCATATTAAGAATCACAAATTTCTGTTTGACACCAGGATCCTCTCATTACAGTGTTATGATACGATCATTGGAGCTGACTGGTTAGAGGCATATAGTCCAATGTGGTTTCACTAGAAGAATAAAATAGTGAAATTCAATCATTTGTACAGGAGAATCACTTTGCAATTAGGTCTTGGTACCAGTCTCCGAAGCTCTTATCAGACATACCATGAGTAGATTTCAACTCTAGTAGCCTGGGGTCGGCTTCGAGCTAGTTTGCCAACCTTGCAACACATATACAATGGATTTTTGCATCCTTTCTAATTTTCTTTAACTTTTTCAGTTGTTTTGGACAAAGAAGCCTGACTCCGTATCACACAACATCTTAGAAAGGTCATCATCCATGCTGTTATCATCTAACATGTTCCTAAAAACATTGTTATTAACCGCATCCTCCACGTTGGTGCCTACTTCATTGGGCAATGTCTCATTATTACCGGTTGGTTCACCCGTGATGTTGTCCCCGTTTCTTATTCCATATCTTATAATCTTGCACAAAACTCTGGGTAATCAAGTGACATTGAATCTGCTTGATGTTGCAAAATTGCCTCACATTCTTGCATTCCCTCCTTGGACACAGCACACGTAGCCTTCATCCTTTAGAGCACATTCAACGTCAGATTTGGCCGCCTTAATTAATAAGCGAGTCGATGCCCATCACAAACAGTAGGTTCATAACTCCCAAACCGTACATGCAGTCTTGATCCATCTATTGATTAATGACAGGTACATAAATGATTATTTGGTAGGTAATATAGCCTCAAATTAAATCACATGTGCCTAACTCATGAGTTCATCAAGAATTGATCACCCTGTACAAGCATGACAAAATACAAACCAATACTCTTACGAAAGCAAACAACCTAGATACATATTACATTGGGACACAAAGGTACTAACATTGTAATGCCAGTAGCTAGTGGATTCACCCAAATTCAGCTCACTTGACGAAAAAGGCTACGCAAATTTGATAGTAAACAAGAGCATGAGATAGAATCAAAGACAATTTGTCCAACAAAACCAGGTATAAATTCTCTAGAGTGCAAGTTTCAACACCTTATATGAAGGATACCATGTCAATCCTTAAAAAATTGAGCCCCGCCATGAGCAATTTGGTGAGAAATGGCCGCAACAAAGAGCATAGAGCAATTCAGTCTTTGTTGCTTTTCTATTTACTGAATTGGCTGGCAGGAGTTCTAGATTTTATAACAAGAAGCAATGGTGGTAGGTGGTATCAATGGTGGCACATGGGATCAATGGTGGTAGCTGGGATCCAACCACTAGTAGAGAACATACCTTCTGTTTTTGGCTTTAGTGCCACATTCGCAGTCCCGGTTGGGAAACCAGGATTGAAGGGGTGTCCCAACTGGAACCATAGCCCATTTCTGCACCAGTGAACCCAGAAACAACACTAACGAGACACAATAACAACCGACAGTGCTATAGAAAATGTCTCTATTGGATAGTCGCTTGACCTGATAGGGATATATCACTATTTTTTGGAATATGAGCCGGTAGTTATGATGTACCTAGCACTGTTGGCTCATAACTTGACCTAGCGGTGATATATATCAATGCATGGTGGAGGGTTTAGCCAGCAGTGATAGACACCATCACTGCTGGATGATTAGCTTTGGATCCTCGCCTTACCATCCGATAGTGATTAGTATTCACTACCGGTTGCAACACACCCAGCAGTGATGCTTCGACAGTGATTGTGTGTTTTGGCATAGTAATTAATAATCAAATGCTTCCATATGTTCAAATAGCTCAACAATAATTGGCTGCACAAGATAACATAAAATGAATTCAATTTAGGGAATTAGAAAGCACTAACAAAGGACCTTATGTTGATGATAGTTAACACCCATCATAAAACGTCGATATAACTTGTACAAATACATGAAAATGATCACCAAGATAGGTTTAAGGGTTTAAACTGGCAAATTCCATGAGTTTTGATGAATCTGTGTTTTCAACAGGGTTTATTCAAAAAATAAGCAAGGTGGGCCCAATTGTTAGATCAAATCACATTTATCCATGATGAAACTGACTTAGAATACTCCAGAACACTTCAGAAGGCAAACCACCACAACCCAGCCCGAGAGGCTACCATGTGGGTGTTGGTATTTATTCACTTGTCACTTGTTTTCATAACCACCTAATAATTACCTACATTTCCTAACATTACTTTACTAGGTTGTCATCCCTAGTGATGGTACCTGAGATGCTTGTTGGTGCTGCATAGCATCACTACTAGAATGATACTAAGTAGTTCTTTATCATCTTATGTGACTAGAAAGAATATATAGATATGAATTAAAAGGGATCTGCAAGTGCACAGATATTATACCATTGTAGCACTTCACCCGAGAGGATTCCAGATATCATTATTTATATTTTTACCACAGGGAAGGTCTAGCATCGATATGTATTGATAACTTATACTATTGATGGAAAAGTAAACCATAACCAATGTTCTACTCATAACTGGGGTAAGTCATAGGATAATATATATATATATAATAAGTACTGATCAATGATAAATCACTCAGAGTACTCCTAAGTCAATCTTAGTTACAAGTCAAAGCATACATTGATTAGTGCAATTACACCTTGTAATCATGGCTAAGATCATCTTCATATCTACACATAAGGGATATTACTAGGGAAGAGTAAGAACAGAGCTTATCTTCCTTCGTAATCAGATCCTACATGCTACCTACATCGGGGAGTGGACTACAAAGGACTCAATGGAAGTGTCACGTCCATGATCTACCCATGACCTAGAATATAGGGTGTATTCATAGGTAAACAACGTATAAGCACCACGCTTACACAATGTCGACCACCGACACATGGTACCTTAGAGTGAGCGCTATATGAACTTATGCATGAACATGATGATAATCCAACTATAATAAGCATATAATCGAAGTAGACGATGAACATTATAATGAAGAACATAAATGAGATAAATACTGATATTGTCATAACAATTGTAGCTATCATATAAAAGTAATGGAGATACAAAAGAGAGGAGGTACAAAGATTATACCAAACCACGCTCTTGACACGATCAGCAATCCAAGCGAAACATGCTTGCCTCCCTCTAGACCTAGCCTAACTAGCTATGCCCTAGAATATGGTGGAGCTCTAAGGATGATTAGGGTTTCTGTCTTCTCAAATGACTTGATGCCTCAGGTGGGTGGCAGGGGCTGGTATATATAGGCCGGAGTGTCCAACGTGAGCCCTTGGATCAAACCGACTTAAAGGATGGCATAGATGCAACCTAGGAGGCGGTGGAGAACCGACATTGCGATGAGGCTGATAGGTGGGACCTTAGGGGCCAGGCGACATCTAGGTGGGGCTGGCTGGCCCCACCTGGTAGTGTCTCAGCTCCTGCTTTGGTGTGGAGTCCTCTCGAGTCTTCTAGAGCCTTCTATTGTTTGTGTTCGTGGTGGATAAGCACAATTAATTCTGACATCTAGGTCCACCTTGATGGTTTTCTAGATAAACCCTACAAAAATCACAGATTCACCAAAACTCATGGAATTTATTAGTTTAGACACTTAGACCTTGGTTGGTGATCATATTAATGCCCTTATACATGTTTTATTGACGTTTTATAATGGTTGTTAACTACCATCAACAAGCTCCCCCAACCTTAACCTTTGCTAGCCCCTTAGCAAAGCTAAACTCATCAATTTGGATCAAGAGTTCCGGCGATGCTTTCACTCCTCAAAAGTACACATGTGTTCAAACAAGAATTATCCTCTGAATTAGAATAAACCGATCTGACTTTCAAACTTTCCCATATTACCTTCAACAATGGAGCTTCTTAGCCTTCACTTGGGTCTTGAGCAATTTAAACACAAAATGATCAAGTCAAGCACTGTCTCAAGTTTTTTTGTTCAACCATTATTCTGGAGTTTTTATAGGTTTTCAAAATAAAGCTCAGGGCTTTCATTGTATGACACTCTCAAGTCTCTCAATATATGTGGATCCTCACCAAGACAATAATAATGTTATACCTTTCTCTTCATATAACTAAAGCTTATGTGGAGCTCATAGGAGTGGAAAAAAGCATACTTACAATACATATATTGTAGAGTCAAACCTCGGATCCAAAGAGAGTTAAGTCATACAATCAAATCAAGATGTGCATGTGTGTGGATGTATATGGTGGATATATATGGTGGCCAACCTAATTCTACTTTGCTCTCTTTTGAAACTTGGAAACAACTTTGCAAGAAAAGTTGGGCTATCTTACTCATCTCTTCTTTTTTAGATGGGCATTGGAGTACCCATTGTTTTAAACATCTCGGACACTCATCCATTTTTTTTAATATTTTTTCTTTATTTCTTTTTATGAATAACTTTTGCATAGCCACAAGCTTCTTTTCTACAATAAAACTTTTGAGAAACAGCAGCAAGAACTTAGAGCATTTATTTGATGGATATCCTATAGGGCATATTTTTGGTGTTTTCTCCCAGTGTTGGAGTAAAACATTTTTGGGTGGATCTAGATGGAATGGCATGTTTTTGCGTCTACCCAAGTGTAGGAGTAGTGCATATGTGGGTGGTGTGTATGTTATCTTGAATTTAAGAGCATGACAAACCTTTCATAAGGGTCAACAAAGCTTGATTGAACTCAATGCAAAACAAGCAGCATATAAGAGTGAAAGTTTTCCTAATCTAAATATCATATATGGCTTAGGTAGGAATTCAAGCTTTGTCATACAAGGAACTAATCGTGTAGAATTTTTATATTTTTCAAAAGATAAATCTCTGGAACTCTAGTATCACTTGGAACAAGATAAACAAAGCTCAAACCTTCTCATATCATATCCATCAATTACCTAGACTTATATCAAGCATATGCTACCCACGAGTTGCAAGTTCAGAGTAAATTCTTATATCAAGATAGTCGTATCTAAAACTTAGGAGAATTCAAGGCTAAAAACTATGTACTTGAAAGGAATTACAACAGAGCAACTATTCATCATTTCCAATGCAAGAGACTATCTCAGAGTCTTTTATTTATTGAGCTCTTAAAAACAAAAAACTAGACACACACTTTTTATTTTGTTTTCAAGTTTTAATATCACATGTTACTAATATATATATAACTGGCTAGAACAAATTTTTATTTTTTTAGTTTCTTATGCATCTTGTTATTTCTTTAGCTAACATAAAGAAAACTCAAAAATAGTAAAACAAAAGGAAAGAAATACTTAGCTAGATACACAGGGATGCTCCTCCCCCAAGCTAGATGTTGCTGTGGTTGATTGTTGAATGTTGAGTGATCCATCTCAGAGTGGGTTTGCCAGCTGATGTCCTTCTCATTCATCCAGAAGTTGGGTTCCTCATGTGTAGCGAGTACAACAGCGGTCGAGGAAGATGTACTTTGGGTGGATGAAGATAGCCAAGTAAACTTGCTCTTGATCTTATGTGTCATCCTGCAAAATACTCCAACAAGAACACCAAAACTCATGGCATAGATTAGGATATGGGGTTAGCGGTCAGCCATTCAAAGATTTGTTGTCCTTGTGATTTTAGATAGATTTTATTTTGGTAGAATTTTAGCAAGATGTCCATTTAATATTATCTTTTTTTTACAATGCAGAAGAAAAATATGCATGCTCAGTATTTTTATTTTTATGCCACCATAGTGAAAACTTTCGTAGGTGTTTACACACCATAGATTTATTCACATGGGGCTTTAAGATTTTATATGTAGTAATGAAACATTTTATTTTTCTTTTATTAGTGCAAGGCAAATACAAAAATGTAAATATCCTAAAGTGAAAAATAATTTATGCAATGCTAGAAAGTAAATATGGATAACTACCGTTGTTACCTCATGGTGAGGGTTTGGATTTTTAAGTCCTCCAGACAGGACTTTACTGGGGAGAAGTCCTTCGGGTGCATCATCTGGTCTCAGCGGTGGAGACTCAGATGACTGCACTTCTTGTGATGGTGATTTCGATGATGATGTCACCTTTTCTTTCCAAACCTGCCTGGACTATGGACTTGTCTTAGGTGGAGTGGGTTCATCTTTCACAGGCGCTTAAGGTTCTTCATCTTCCCATTCATTCCATCGGGGCTGGTATCTTTGACATTGGGATGATCGACGTCTCCTCCTAGAGTGGCTCTTCTTCGGCTGTTCATAAGTAGTATAACTATTAAAATAACAGCGTACCTTTTCTCCACTGAATTGGAAGTGGACTTGTCCAGATCTAATATAGATGATTACGTTGGTGGTGTTAAGGAATGGCCTTCCTCGGATGATGGGTGTATCATCCTCTTCTTCTCCCATGTTCAGAACCATGAAGTCGGCAGGTGCAAAGTGATCATGTATTCTTACCATGGCATCTTTTGCTATGCCTTCAGAGAATCGGATTGATTGGTCCACCATTTGCAATTGCATATATGTAGGGTACAAAGGTTTGTTACCAAATAAGTATTCATATGTTACCTTGGACATATTGTTGACTCCCGATCTAATGTCGCAGAAGGTCTTGTGGAAGATTCTTTGTCCAATGGTACACTTGATCATTGGTACGCCAAGATCATCCTTCTTGGTAAGTAATGGTGAAGCGAGGAGGTGGTCATACTCAGATCGAAGTGTGTTGATCATGTTGACTGATTCTTCTAGTGACTGTTTGGTATTGTTCTTCCTCCTTCTCCTATTGTCTTTCTTCTTGGTCACTGTTGTTTCTTCGGGTAGGTATGCTTTTTGTGGATGACTAGGAGATTATAGGATGTGAATCTTAAAAGAAAACTTCTCCTTTCTATCCTTGATTGTGAAGCAGATCTTGGCACTTCCCACATAGATGATGGCTTTTGCGGTGCTTAGGAAAGGTCAACCCAAGATGATGGGTGCCCTTTCATCTCCACCTGTTTCCAAAACCACAAAGTCTATAGGAACATATGATTGTCCTACTCAAACAATGGCATCTTCAAGAACTCCCTTTTGGTGGCAGAGGGACTAACCTGCAAGCTACAAACGTATGTTTGTGTACAACAAAAGATCTCCTAAAATTTCTCATAGATTACCTAAGGCATGATGTTGACACTTGCTTCAAAGTCATAGATAGCTTCTTGGAGAATGTGAGGTCTAATGGTGATGAGGATGATAGGTCTCAATGGATCACCTTTCTTGTCCTCCAAGGTATAATCTATCCACCTTCCCGTTGATGGCTCCATGAAGTAGTAAGCTACATTGTGAATATCGACTAGATTTGCAGTTTCTAGATCTTTCGGCTGCCCCAGAATCTTACCTTTATCGAATGGAGGAACATCAGCTAACAGAAGAGCTATTTGTGATTCTATCATTTTATTAAAGCTATGCTAGTTCTTAATGGCAGAAGCAAAGCTATCCTTTCTATTATTTATTTTCTCTAGAATCTTATCATTGGTAGCTACCTTTCTAGATAATCCATCCATATGTTTGGATTGGCCAGCACTTAATTATCTCAAAGGTGGTTGATTGAAATTATTATAATTGTTACCTTGATAGTTACCTTGATAATTACCTTGGTAGTTTGGCCTCTGTTGCTAGTTCCATCCTTGATTCTATTGAGGATGATAGTTATTGTTGTTGAAGTTCACATCCTCATGAATTTCAGGGCAATTATTCCTTGAATGCCTAGTGTTTCCACACTCTTCACTTGTCATGCGAGAATCATGAATGTGCATGACTTCTTGCTTTTCATTAGCTTGGTCTTCGAGCTTCTTCATCAGTAGGTCCATCTTGGCAGATAGCATGTCTACCTCCTTGAGTTGATGCATACCTCCACCTCTCTTGCGGGTCTGAACACGTTCTTCATTCTAGCCTTGGTTGGAGGCCATCTTCTCCACAAGATTGGTCGTAGCTAGAAGTGTAAGTAACAAGAATGCACCTCCAGTAGCAGCATCCATGGTTTCATGGGTACTATTGGTCAACCCATGGTAGAACGTCTACATGAGTAGCCAATTCTCCATCCCATGATGAGGACATTCTGATATATAGTCTTGAAAGCATTCCCATGCCTCAGGGATAGATTCATCATGTTGCTGCTGAAAACTTTGCTAGGAAGGCAGTGGAGCAATTATCCCATGTAGTGTTTCTATCTTTATTGGTGTAGAACCACTACTTTGCCTTCCCCAAAAGTGAAAATGGGAAGAGGCAAAGTAGTATGGGGTCCTTGGTTACTCCCTTGATGGTGAAAGTGTTGTAGATCTCCAAAAAGTGTTAGGGATGTGCACTCGCATCTTCATGTACCTTTCCACAAAATTGGCTCGCTTGCACCATATTAATGAGAGCCGACTTGAGCTCAAATCCATTGTCTCCCACATTGACTATGGGTCCAGTCCGGATGTTGGCAGTGGTTGGAGTAGAGAATTCATCGAGAGTCCTATCAGCCATGGCTTCAAATTCTGGTGTTAAGCTTCACCTTGTCTGGTTGTCTTTCGAACCTAAAGTTGAGACTTTCTTGAGTTTAGCTTTAGTTCTCCTGATTAATGATTCTAGATCTTCAATGTAGTTCATCGTAATATCAAAACCGGTCATACATTACCCTGCATAAGATATAAAAAGTAGATAGAACAAGAGTAACTCTGCTTGAGCAGAGGTCAATGGTTATCTTGATCAAATCAATAAGTATAAGTTTATCAATACATCCTTCTTGCCTAGCTACCTCCTCGGCAGCGGTGCCAGAAATACTTGTTGGTATTTATTAACTTGTCACTTGTTTTAATAGCCACCTATTAAATACCTACATCTCCTAACATTAATTTACTAGGTTGTCATCCCTAGTGATGGTCCAAAGATGCTTGTTGGTGCTCCCTATCATCACTGCTAGAATGATACTAAGTAGTTCTTTATCATCTTATGTGACTAGAAAGAATATATAGATATGAATGAAAAGGGATCTGTAAGCGCACAGATAATATACCACTATAGCACTTCACCCAAGAGTATTCCAGGTATCGTTATTTATATTTTTACCACAGGGAAGGTCTAGCATCAACATGTATTGATAACTTACACTATTGATGGACAAGTAAACCCTAACCAATGTTCTACTCATAACTGGGGTAAGTCATAGGATAAGATATATACATATATATATATATAAAAGTATTGATCAATGATAAATCACTTAGAGTACTCCTTTCTATGGCAATAGCATGGTCAGGTAGAATATTAGAGGAACAATCCTAAGTCATTCTTAGTTACAAGTCAAAGCATACATTGATTAGTGCAATTACACCTAGTAGTCATGGCTAAGATCATCTTCATATCTAAACATAAGGGATATTACTAGGGAAGAGTAAGAATAGAGCTTATCTTCCTTCATAATCAGATCCTACGTGTCTTCATATCTACACATAAGGGATATTACTAGGGAAGAGTAAGAACAGAGCTTATCTTCCTTCATAATTAGATCCTACATGCTACCTACATTGGGGAGTGGACTACAAAGCACTCAATGGGAGTGTCACTTGATTTAATAGCCACCTATTAATTACATACATCTCCTAACATTGCTTTACTAGGTTGTCATCCCTAGTGATGGTACCAGAGATGCTTGTTTTTGCTGCATAACATCACTACTAGAATGATACTAAGTACTTCTTTATCATTTTATGTGATTACTAAGAATATATAGATATGAATGAAAAGGGATTTGCAAGCGCACATATAATATACTATTGTAGCACTTCACCCGAGAGTATTCTAGGTATCGTTATTTATATTTTTACCACATGAAAGGTCTAGCATCGACATGTATTGATAACTTATACTATTTATGGAAAAGTAAACCATAACCAATGTTCTACTCATAACTAGGGTAAGTCATAGGATAAGATATATATATATATATAATAAGTATTGATCAATGATAAATCACTCAGAGTACTCCTTTCTATGGCAATAACATGGTCAGGTAGAATATTGGAGGAATAATCCTAAGTCATTCTTAGTTGCTTGTCAAAGCATACATTGATTAGTGCAATTACACCTAGTAATCACGGCTAAGATCATCTTCATATCTACACATAAGAGTAAGAACATAGCTTATCTTCCTTCGTAATCAGATCCTACGTGTCTTCATATCTACACATAAGGGATATTACTAGGGAAGAGTAAGAACAGAGCTTATCTTCTTTCGCAATCAGTTCCTACGTGCTACCTACATCAAGGAGTGGACTACAAAGGACTCAATGGGAGTGTCACTTGATTTAATAGCCACCTATTAATTACCTACATCGCCTAACATTACATTACTAGGTTGTCATCCCTAATGATGGTACCAGAGATGCTTGTTGTTGCTGCATAACATCACTACTAGAATGATACTATGTACTTCTTTATCATCTTATGTGACTAGAAAGAATATATAGATATGAATGAAAAGGGATCTGCAAGCGCACAAATAATATACTATTATAGCACTTCATCCGAGAGTATTCTAGGTATCGTTATTTATATTTTTACCATAAGGAAGGCCTAGCATCGACATGTATTGATAACTTATACTATTGATGGAAAAGTAAACCATAACCAATGTTCTACTCATAACTGGGGTAAGTCATAGGATAAGATATATATATATAAGTATTGATCAATGATAAATCACTCAGAGTACTCCTTTATATGGCAATAACATGGTCAGGTAGAATATTAGAGGAATAATCCTAAGTCATTCTTAGTTACATGTCAAAGCATACATTAATTAGTGCAATTACACCTAGTAATCATGGCTAAGATCATCTTTATATCTACACATAAGGGATATTACTAGGGAAGAGTAAAACATAGCTTATCTTCCTTCGTAACTAGATCCTACATGCTACCTACATCGGGGTGTGGACTACAAAGAACTCAATGGGAGTGTCACGCCTGTGATCTACCACATGACCCAGAATATAGGGTATATTCATAGGTAAACAACGTATAAGCACCATGCTTACACAATGTCGACCACCCACCCATGGTAGTTTAGAGTGAGCGTTATATGAACTTATGCATGAACATGATGATAATCCAACTATACTAAGCATATAATCAAAGTAGACGACGAACATTATAATGAAGAACATAAATCAGATCAATACTGATATTGTCATAACAATTGTAGCTACCATATAAAAGTAATCAAGATACAAAAGAGTGGGGGACAAAGATTATACCAAACCACCCTCTTGACATGATCAGAAATCCAAACGAAGCCTGCTTGCCTCCCTCTAGACCTAGCCTAACTAGCTATGCCCTAGAATATGGTCGAGCTCTGAGGATGATTAGGGTTTTTGTCTTCTCAAATGACTTGATGCCTTAGGGGTTTTGCAAGGGCTCGTATATATAGGCCAGAGCATCCAATGTGAGCCCTTGGATCAAACTGACTTAAAGGATGGCATAGATCCAACCTAGGAGGCGGTGGAGAACTGACATTGCGATGAGGCTGATAGGTGGGCACCTAGGGGCCGCCTAGCCCCTCTTGGCGGTGTCTTAGCTCCCGCTTCGGTGTGGAGTCCTCTCAAGTCTTCTAGAGCCTTCTAGTGTCCGTTTCATGGTGGATAAGCGCAATTAATTCTGACATCTAGATCCACCTTGATAGTTTTTTGGATAAACCCTACAAAAATCACAGATTCACCAAAACTCATGGAATTTATTAGTTTAGACCCCTAGATCTTGGTTGGTGATCATATTTATGCCCTTATACATGTTTTATTGAAGGTTTATAATGGTTGTTAACTACCATCAATAGTGGGGCTGGCCAGGCACACCTACAGGCCGCCTAGCCAATGGGGGCCACCTGCCAGCCTCTGCTTCAACATTGGTTCTCCACCATCTTTAAGGATCAATCTTACACTGTTGCTCAAGGTTAGTTCGATTCGAGGGCTTAGATTTGATGATGCCAAGGATGCATGGGCCCATAGGACCCCTGGTTCCCCCTATATAAAGCCACCCATACCCCCCTGAGGCATCAAGAAGAAGAACCTCAGTGCTCCTCAAATATTTCAAAGGCATAGCTAGCTAAGTTAGATCTAGAGAGAGGCAAGACATCTGCTTGGATTCCTAATCTTGTCAAGAGCATGGCTTGGTAAAGCCTTTGTATCCTCTCTTGTATCTTTCATTATTCATATGTTTGCTACATTCGCTATGACATTGTTCTTAATATCATTCATGTTCTTAGTTATCATGTCCATAGTTTGTTTTGATTATATGCTTAGTATAGCTAGATTATCAATATGTTTATGCATAAGTTCACAAAGTGCTCGCTCTAATATACACTGGGTGAGTGGTCGACATTATGTAAGCATGGTGCTTATATGTTGTTTACCTGTGGATGCACCCTATATTCCAGGCCATGTGGTAGATCGTGAGTGTGATATTCTCGTTGAGTCCATTGTAATCCACTCCCCGAATGTAGGCCAAGTTGGATCTTGTTGCGAAGGAAGTCAGGCTCTGTTCTTGATCTTCCTTAGTAATGTCCCTTATGTGTAGATATGAAGTTAATCTTTAGCCATGATTATTAAGTATAATTGCACTAATCAATGTATGCTTTGACTTGTAATTAAGAATGACATAGGAATTTGTTTCTCTATTGTATTTACTTAGTCTTGCTATTGCTATCACAAGGAGTACTCTGAGTGTTCATTTATCATATATTTATCATTCATTATATTTATTATATCTCTTGATTTACCCTGTTTAGAGTAGAAAGTTGGTTGGATTATTTGTCCATCATAAGTATAAGTATGAGTTATCAATATATTTCCTTTTGCCAGTCCTTCCCTGAGGTAACAAGTATAAATAACAATACATGGAATACTCCTGGGTGAAGTGCTACAATGGTATATTACCTATGCGCTTGCAGAATTCTTCATACATATATATATTCTTTATGAGTCACAATTAAATACCAAAATACATTTTAAGTATCATTATTATTAGTGATACTAAGTACCATCAAGCATTTCTAGTGCCATTGCCGAGAAAGGTAGCTAGGCAATCGAAAGGAATATTGATAAACTTTTACTTATAAATGAGACCGAAAAACCATTTACCTCTACTCAAGCAGGCTTACCCTTGTTCTGTCCACTTTTATATCTTATACAGGGTAATGTATGACTGGTTTTGACCTTCCCACAAATTACATTGAAGATCGAGAAGCACTATTCGGGAGGACTAAAGCTAAACTCAAAAAAATTTTAGCTTTAGAATCAGAAGACAACCAGGCAAGGCATAGTTTAACACCAGTTTTTGAAGCCATGTCTAACAAGACTCTCCATGAATTCTCTGCTCCTACTATGGCCAACATCCATACTAGACAGGCAATAAACATTGGAGACAATGCTTTTGAGCTCAAGCCTGCTCTAATCAACATGGTGCAAGCTAGCCAGTTTTGTGGAAAGGCACATGAAGATGCGAGTGCTCATCTCCAATACTTTCTAGAGATTTGTAGCACTTTCACCATCAAAGGAGTTACCAGAGATGCCACATTACTTCTCCTCTTCCCATTTTCAATTTTAGGGAACGCGAAGCAATGGTTCTACACCAACAAAGACACGAATACTACATGGAAAATTTTCTCCACTACCTTCCTAGCAAAATTCATCCCCATGGGCAAAACCAATGCTCTGTGTGGAAGAATTTCAAGCTTTCAGCAGCAACATGATGAATCGGTCCTAGAGGCATGGGAATGCTTTCAAGATTACATATCAGAATGTCCCATCATGGGATGGAGAACTGACTATTTATGCAAAACTTTCTATCATGGGTTGACAAACAGCATGTCGCACCTGATTTTAAGGATAAAATGGGATGCATAAATCTTATGTGCGCCTAGAGATCAGTCGCACAAATAAGCTGACAAATTACAATGTATGATCATGAGTGTTATTACACCATGAATAGTAATTCATTACAATAGTAGCAATCCTATCATAAAAGTGGAAGAACTAGAAAACTACTCTCCATGAGAGCCTCCAAACTCCACAAGGACATTGATTGGTGAACTACAAGTCTAGTAATTCTCAGGGTAGTTCTCCAAACAATTACCATCTGTTACCCATCTGAGATTTTTATCCAAATAATGAAAATAAACAAGCGTAAGTACATCTCTTACTTAACAGGAATAACATGGGCTTATGAAGCTCAGGAGGCTGACACTAGTTTACTATGGTTAGCATTTTAATAAGTCCAAGTTTTAACACTATATTAGCATTTAGCTTTGCTTAAGCCCCAATTAAAGAACATGATCATAAACATGAATAATAGTCATCATTAGAATTATCATCATTAATAACATCATCATCAAGTGAGCAACTATTCCGTCAATTTTCTGAGCTACTCATGACTGTGAGCCCCGCTGATATACCAGTTTTAATACTATGCAGAGTTTGTACACTTTCACAGTGAACCGTGATTTACCCATTTGCCCGAGGTAGCTAATCTCTTGACCCCCTTCCTAGGGAGGTTTGCATGGTTCACTTTGAAGCTTTTCAAAGGTTTCCCTAACAACTTAGTGGCCACTAGGTTTCTATGGCCTATGAATGTAGAGCTCCCCTTTCTGAAGGCACATTCCGCGCATGCTATACACTTAAGAACAGAGGCCGCACTTACTATAAGTCATGAAAAAGTTATGAATTAAACAAGATTTCCTTTAGTAAAATAATAGATTAAATCTAACCTCAAATTTTAAAAATCGAAAACATACTTAACAATAATATGAACATGTAGATTACGGAATTACGAACCTAACGCAAGTTGAATGGATCAAATCAGAGTTCAAATGAAGATTTTATGGCCTACAGAAGGTAGTGACAGTTCTGTAAATAGAGGAAACTTAATTTTTGAATTTAAATAAATAAAATCATATTTTAAACCGAGCAAGGGACTGTGGCCATGAAAATGAAGAAATATAGGAGCTTTTTAATAAAATTATAGGGACGGCGGGTTGAGATCCAAATAATTGTAATGGCCTTTTTGCAAAAACGATAGGCAAAGGTGTACGGGCTGATCTCCACCGTTGGATTAGATCTGAGCAGTCTAGATTAGAAATAGGGAGAGAGAGAGAGAGCTAGCCAGCCGGCGGTGAACACTAATGGCAGAGCCATGGCCGGAATTGGCTGGTGCTCGTCGATACGACAGCTCTGACCACTATCGAGAACGGAAAAAGGACAAGAAACAAGAGGTGCTTGAGGTGAGCTCGATGGAGGGTTCGAAGGGAGCTAAGACGGCATGGTGGCGAGCATGAGCTTGTTATGGCAGCTTGGGTTTGCCAGGCAAACTACGGTGACATGGCAGCGGCGGTAGGAATCGAGGGAGGGGGCGCGACGAAAACTAGCTGCTTTGTTACCTTGTCTCAAAGCACGGCAGACAGCTCAGCTAGTCGATAGGGCGGTGGTTGGACAAGTTCAGCGGCGGCAGTGGCTTGTGAGCTTGCGGCAACGTGGCTTAGGGCATGGAGGCACTGCGGATTGCTAGATGGAGGCGGTGGGTGCAGGGGTCGCTACTTATGAGGGCCTCGATGTGCGGGTCAAGCCAGGCGTGGCGTAGGCGGCGCGGATTCGGCAGATGTGGCGGTGATGGTGTCCGGCTCGGACATGAGCCGAAGGAAGGATATACGCCTAACAAGTGGGCCCGGCATGTCAGTGAGACAAGCGAGGGAGTAAAATGTGGGCGGCTGCGCTGGGCCATGCAGGAGCACTACGGCTTTGCTAGCATTGGCCCAAGCAGAAGAAGGAAAGGAAAGCGGCTAGGCCGATGGAGAGACCAGGCTGAGCTGGGCCAAAAACCAGTGAGGGAGTAAGTTTTCCTTTTCTTTTTCTAAACTAATTTTCCAAACTAATTTTGAATACAAATTCAAATCAATTTGAAATTTGATTTCAAAACACACAATACAAAAATAATATGCAGCAGCATGAATGCATAGACACGTAGGTAAACCTTATATTTGATTTTAATTTGATAAAATTTATTATTTTTCTATGTTGCATGCACACACTATTGCATAAATAAATCCAATCCACCTATTTAAAAGTGATGCAAATTTTAGGGTGTTACAACCCAACTCGGAATACACCCCTCTTGTGCCTTTCGGTAACCACTAACAAGCTAGAAAAGGGTCCTACTACTGAGCTAAAGCCAGAGCCATGTGGTTCTCTCGGTTTTACTGTATGTCCCAGCTTTTGCCAACACATAGGTGCTTTGGGAGGGCCAAGAGCATCTTGTAAAAAAGCCAATTGCTGTCTCACCCTATCGGCAAGTTGCTAACAACAAATTTTACCATTCGTTCCGTAGAGTCATTAGTCATCATTCAGATTATGTATAGTTAATTTGAGCGCTAGCAATTACCCATATGCTAGTGTAACCCATCGGTAATCAAGGTACAAGGTAACAATAACTAGGAGATCCTTATGGGTATTAAATTAGACACATGCACTGGACTAAATAATTAAATGGTGTATAGGACAAGGAGATCCTATGCTATACTTGCCTTGCTCAAAGTAGTCTGACTGATCCTGTTCGTCAAGGTACTGCTATGGACCACCAACGAATTGCTCACCATCTATACTCGATCACAATTATAGCGCCACACAAGGATCTGGAGCCAAACATGCATAACAAACAATAACTATAATTAGAATAGTACACCAATAGAGATAAAATAGGATAAAAGGTTTATAAAATGAATCTACATCTCGCTAAGGACACGTAGACATGAAGATCATGAGAATCAGATCTAAAACGTGAAAGTTATGAATTAAACAAGATTTCCTATACTAGTTTAATAGATTAAATCTAGCCATGAATTGTAAAAGTTGAAAACATTATTAACAGTGTTATAAACTCATAGATTACTTTATTATGATCCTAACGCAACTTGAACGGATCCAATCAGATCTAAAATGTATGAAATATGATGAAAATGGCTCTGGATGGCAAAACCATGATTAACGCGATCTATTTTCATAATAAAATAATCAAAATTGGGGTTTTTTGGAATCCGGCCTAGGACTGTGGGTTCAAATATTAAAAAGCTAAGGGGCTCTTTAAAAAACACCCGCAAAGGTGTATGGCACGATCTGGTCTGCCGGATCAGATCAGGATGGACCAGATTAGATATGAGGGGTAGAGGGATGAGCAGCCAGCCGAAACAGAAGCCGTCGCGGCGGACCTCCATGGCCAGCGGCGAGACATCACAGGCGAACACAATAAAACGCTCTATGAGCCATAGCAAAATGAACCGAGCGCATGAGAAGAAAGAGCGGGCAACGGCACGCTCGCCAGGGGTGTTCTAGCGGATGATAACGACGACTGGCCCGATGGCAGACATGACCAACGGTGAGGAGAGCTCGCCAACATACACAAAAATGGCCCCTGAGGCCATGCTTCGGCACGGGATCAGTACGAGAAGAAAGAGGAAGGAATGGGAATCTCACCGTAGGTGCAAAACGAAGGCGAAGATGAGTCAAAGATGGCAAACGGCTTGAAATGGTAGATAGAGCCTCCCTATGATGTTTGGCGACGGTTAATGGGGTCCAGAGAGCAGTAGAGATCAAAGGAAGGGGCAAGACAGATCCTTCACCTCATACTAAAGAGTGGCAAGGTATCAGAGACGGCTTAGGGGCTCCCAACATTAGATGCGGTGTCGATGGCTATGAGTTAGGGTTGCCAGCAGCGTTGTGAGCTCGGTGCAGGCAGTGGTGGCTAGTAGATAGGAAAAGAGACTACGAGGGGGTGGCGGCTCTTATAGAGCAGCTTGGCATGGAGATAGCACTGAATTGCAGGGAAATCGGAAGTGGAGTAGCAGAATTAGATCAGCAGCATCGGGATAAGGGAGAAATCCTCTCGTTTTTGTTGGGAGGATGGGGACGGTGCTGCCATACGGCCCCCGCGCGGCAGTGAAAGCAAAGGTGGGTCCCGATGATCAGCTAAATAGAGGGAATTGCGCGTTGCTCAGCTCGGCTGGACTGGCCCTAGAGAGAAAAGAGTGCGTGGGCCTATGAGAGAGGGGATGGGAGACTGGCCAGCTAGGCCAAAAGCCAAGAGAGAGGGGGTAAGGTAAGGAATTCTCCTTTTTCTTTTTATTTTTAGAGTTTTCAAATCTAATTTTCAAAAGCATTTGAAATCCTTTTTTGATTTAGTCAAAACTAGTAATCACATAAAAAAAGTGCAGCAGCACGAATGCATCAACATGTATCTAGCCTTATATTTGATTTTAATTTCATAAAAAAATATTATTTCCCTAAGTTTGAATGCTCACAAAAATACAGAAATAAATCAATTTCACCTATTTTGAAACGATGCAAATTTTAGGGTGTTACAATTCTACCCCCTTAAAAGAATCTCATCCTTGAGATTGGATAGTTCTTACTCAAACAACTGTGGAAATGCTTTCCTCATATCCTCTTCTCTTTCCCAAGTAGCCTCATCCTCAGTGTACCGATTCCTTTTTACCTTGTACATCTTTATAACTCGACTCCTTGCAACCCTTCCTATCGTCTCTAAGATTTTTATTAGGTACTCCTCATATGTTAGATCTTCCTTAATAGCAAGTTCTTCTAAGGGTATTTGCTCTTCTTTTACTCATAAACACTTCTTCAATTGAGACACATGAAACACATCATGCACACCTGACAGACTCTCATACAGTTCTAGTTGGTAGGCCACTTCTCCATGTCTCTATAGAATCTTGAAGGGAACAATGTACCTTGGTGCTAACTTTCCCTTCATATTGAACCTCTTCACACTTCTCACTAGTGACACCTTCAAGTACACATAATCCCCTACTTTGAAAGCCAACTCTTGTCTTCGGGTATCATCATAACTCTTCTATCAGGACTATGCCACTTTCAAGTTATCTTTGATCATCCTCACTTGTTCTTCGGCATCACTAAGAACATCCGGTCCAAACACTTGAGTCTCTCCTATTTGATTCCAAAACAGTGGCGTTCTGCACTTATGTCCATACAAAGCCTCGAAAGGTGCCATCTTGAGACTCTTCTGGTGACTGTTGTTGTATGAGAACTCAGCATATGGCAAACTCTTATCCCAACTAGTACCATATTGCAGTGCACAAGCTCTCAACATGTCTTCCAAAATCTGGTTGATCCTTTCAGTTTGCCCATCAGTTTGGGTGTGATCAATAGAACTAAAATTCAACTTGGTTCCCAAAGGGCAATGTACCTTCTGCCAGAATTACGATGTGAACTGAGTACCTCTATTAGACATGATCCTCTTTAGGACTCCATGCAGGCACACTATCCTTTCCATGTATAGCTCTGCTAGTCTCGCTCCTGTATAGGTGGTCTTGACCGGTAGAAAGGGGGCAACTATAGTAAACCGATCCACTATTACCCATATTTAATCATAACTTCTCTACATGAGAGGCAATCAAACAATAAAATCCATTCCAACTTCTTCCCACTTCCACTCAGGTATCTTCATTGGTTGTAGCAACCCTATAGTTCTTTGGTGCTCAGCTTTCACCCTCTAACAAGTGTCACACAAGGCCACATACTCTGCAAAATCTCTCTTTAATCCATACAACCAATACTTCTCTTTAAGATCCAAGTACATCTTGGTACTTCTAGGTGTATGGAATAAGCTGACTCATGGGTTTCTTGTAGAATTGCATCACAGATGGTCTTCACTTCAGGTACACATATTCTTTTCCCAAACCATAGTGTGCCATTCTCATTGATTCTGAAACCTGGTGCCTTTTCAATTACTATATTCTCTGCTATTTCCTTGAGTTTCACATCCTCCAACTGACCCATGTGAATCTCTTGCTCTAAGGTAGGCATCACTTCTAGCTCCATAGCATTAGTGACAATGCTTAGATTCAGTTGCTCAAACTCTACACATAACTCCTCAGGCATTGGTGTTGCTTGAACCTCATTGACATAACTCTTTCTACTAAGAGCATCAGCTACGACATTTGCCTTACCGAGGTGATAGTGCACTTCCAAATCATAATCCTTGATCCATTCTAACCAACGACGTTGCCTCAAATTTAGATCTAACAAGGTAATAAAGATGTACTTTAAGCTCTTATGATATGCATAGATGTCACTCTTATGTCCAATCAAATAGTGTCTCTAGATCTTCCAAGCATGAACCACTACTGCTAACTCCAAGTCATGAGTGGGATAGTTCAGCTCATGCTTCCTCAACAACCCTGATGCATACGCCACAACTCTTCCTTCTTGCATAAGAACACATCTAAGGCCCTAGCGAGATGCATCACAATAGATGGAGAAATTCTTACTCAAGTCTGGCAAAACTAACATTGGAGCAGTACTCAATCTCTTCTTCAACTCCTCAAAGTTAGCTTGGCACTTATCAGACCATACAAACTTAGCATTCTTCTCTAACAGGGCTGTCATAGGCTTGGCAAGTTTAGAAAACCCTTTGATGAACCTTCTATAGTACCCAGCCAATCCCAAAAAGCTACGAATCTCATAGACATTAGTTGGTGGTTTCCAATTCAATACGTCTTCTACCCTGCTTGGATCCACTGCTATTCCACCATCGGAGACAACATGACCTAGGAAAGAGACTTCTTTAAACCAAAACTCACACTTGCTCCGCTTAGCATACAACTTGTGTTCTTTGAGCTTTTGCAAGACCATCCTTAGATGTTCGGCATGCTCTTCCTCATTCTTGGAGAAAACCAGTATATCATCAATGAATACAACCATGAACTTATCTAGAAATTACATAAACACCATATTCATCAAGTACATGAAGTATGCAGGTGCATTGGTTAAACCAAAAGACATAACTATGTACTCATACAACCCATACCTCGTAGTAAATGTTGTCTTTGGTATGTTAGTTGCACGAATTTTAGTTGATGATATCTAGAACATAGATCAATCTTTGAGAACACACAAGCACCACTCAACTGGTCAAACAAGTCATCATTCCTTAGCAGCGGATACTTATTCTTGCTAGTGACCTCATTAAGAGACCGATAGTCCACACACATCTATTGGCTACCATCCTTCTTATCCACAAAGATCACAGATGCCCCACATGGAGATGAACTGGGGTGTATGAAACCTTTCTCCTACAACTCCTTCAATTGTTTCTTTAGTTCCTTTAATTCATTAACCCCTGTTCTATATGGATGCTTAGCTATGGATGTAGTTCTAGGTAATAATTCAATAATGAACTCAATATCATGGTCAGGTGACATACCTAGCAAGTCATCAGGGAAGATATCTGGGAACTCCACAACATAGTCCTGCTAGTTGGCATTATCATTTAGCTGGTACACAGTGGTTGTCGGTTGTGCTAGCACTACCACATCAACACTGAGTCTGTCTCCATTAGGTGTGGTCAAAATAACTACCTTCTCCTAACACTGAATCACTGCCTGGTGTCACTTCATCTCGTCCATACCTAGAATAATATCAATACTAGCCATTCTCAACACAATAGGACTCACTTTGAACTCTACCCCCTTAAAGAAAGGCTAGCTGAGGGACACCATAAATTAGCTTGCATACTTCCCCATGGTGAAGCCACTAGTATGGGTTGTTTCATGACACACAAGGTCATACCATGTAGTCTAACAAATTCTTGTGAAATGAAAGAATGCAAAGCTCCAGAATAAAAAAGAATGGTAGTACGGATGGAATTGATACTGAACGTACCGAGCATAACTTCTGGTTCTTCCTATGCCATCTCAGCTGACACATGATTCACCTTTCCATAAAGGGGTGGCTTCTAAGGGGTTCCCTTCTAGTTACTATTCTTACCCTAGGGTGCCTGCTAATTCTACCTCTCAGGGTAGTTATAAGACATGTGGCTCTCTTTGCCATAGCGGAAACACCTGTTGGAAGTGTTAGGTGCACCAGTCTTCATGGTGGTGTTGTTGGACATGCTCTAGCGGGGTACTTGCTGACCACCATGCTGCTACTTCTACTGGCACTGCTGGAACTAGTTGGGCTATGGGCACTAGTGACTATTCCACTGATTAGACAGCCCCGGGTACCTCTACGGGAAACATGGGTGTGGGTAGGCACATTGGCGAGTGTTACTTCCAGAGGCCTACCCCTGAAGCCTCCTTTTCTTGGCGTCTATCTCCTTGCGCTTATTGTCAATCACAATAGCGTGGTTCACCAATGCATGGAAATTAGGGTAGGTGTTAGACATGAGCTAGAGCTGAAGACCATCGTACAACCCCTTGAGAAAGAGATGCTGCTTCTGGTGATCCTCACCTACATCATTAGGGCATAGCGTGATAATTGGGCAAACTTATAATGGTACTCCGGCACAGACATAGACCTTTGCTTCAGAGCCCTAAACTCCTCCGGTTTCAGCTACACCAAACCTTCCAGGATGTGATAAACCAGAAGTTCTCCCTGAATTCTGCCCAAGTGATGGCCGAAGCATTGTTGGGATGTCCATATTGAAATGACCCCCACCAATCTTGTGCTGCTCCCCAAAGCTGGCCGGAAGCATAGAGCACCTTTTCCAGATCATTGCACTGTGTTATGTTCAGTTGTTTCTCCATAGCATGTAGCCAGTCTTCTACCTCTAAAGGATCAGCAACGTGGGTGAACACAAGAGGGTGTCCCTTCATAAACTCTCCGCGCTTGTCCCTGACATGGATAGGCGGTGTTTATCCATGTGTTGCATCATTGCCTGCATCAGTTGCGCTTGCATTCCCATGAGTTGTTACACGGTCACATGGGATGGTGGTGGTGGTGGTGGATCCATGGGGGCACCTCTGCCATAGCCCCTGCCTCTGCCTCTGCCTCCTCTGGCAGACATCTGTTTTCCAAGGCACATAAGTGAAATTTAGAAATATCCCATAAAAGATCACTTGTATAAGAGAAAAAAAAGTAAAACTGCACAGTTCTGGGCGAGCTCCAACGATACCAGATCGGTAAAACAGCCATATATCGAGCTACAGACATCATTTTAAGACGTTCTTTACACGGCTGGAAATCTTACAAAATTCTCCACAACTTTCTTATAGAACACTTTTTCGGATTCTGTAATCAAGTTAATCAAAAACAGAGCACAACGCAATATGTTCTGAACTCCAGACAGCGCAGCAACCTCTGCTTGCGACAGTTAGATCTCCCAAACCAGAACTGATAAAAATGCCATTCTAGAGGAATTTGAAAGATACGGAAGTCTAGCTATCTCCATAAAGTTTTCAAACTTTTTAGACGTACTGATAATGAGATAAATGATAAAGAACAGAGACTGCTCCAGAAATCAGAAACAGCAGAGACAGATAAAACAACCCCAACTATATTAATCATCAACTCAAACTTATGGTTCTTAACTATGGGATTTGTAGACATGCCCACAATCTCCCAACAATCATGAAAATTCCAAATCAACCAATGCCACAAGCACAAACAACTAAGCAAATAAAGTCTCACAAGACACACAATGACTCGACTCAACTCGCAAACTAACAGCGTTTTTATTACAAAGTGGCATCATAACTCTAAGGGGCGGTGTCGATGATGGTAAACTCTGAGGGCTTCTTCTCCTAGAGCTAAGGTAATCCAAGATGAGCTCTCAAGGCATCAATCTGCTTTTGGAAATGCTTCTCGGACCTCTGCACCTCACGTAGCTCTCCTTTGAGTTCTTCATTCTCCATTTGCATCACATGGACATGCTAGACCATTGCGTCCAAGGTTGGGGTCACTGTTTTGGGGATTTTGAATCACCCAAATCCCATCATTTGGATCATGGCTAGGAAGGAACCTGAAGTGATCTTCCGTCATGGCCTCATAGCATCGACCATGATAGTGGATGTAGGCCTCCTTAGCTGCGTCCTCCATACTATCCATCGCTTTAGCCCGTCTTGCTGTGTGGGAATGGACAGTTTCCACCTTCTTCCTATCATTGGTTTCATTCCAATCCATGATGCACAGATCTTGCTTCCAGTACGTGGCCTCCAAGGGGTGCGTATGCTCAGCACAGTAATACTTGATGCTGGCATTGAGGTCTGAGTAGTAGTCTTCAAGCATGTTGAGGAGCAGTGAATGGTAGTAGGCCGTGTCTAGAGCATACTTGAAGTAGTATGTCCAACCTGGCTTATCCTCCACCTCTGAGCAGCTGGTGATGGCACCTGTACTGCTTCCTCTTGAAGTGGCTCAGGCGCTGGTGCAGGAGCTGGTGCTAGTGCAGGAGCTGGTGCTGGTGCAGCATACCACTCCTCTTAATCTTCTTCGTTGATGTCCTCCATGAGCACAGGGTCTTCCACAAGCACGAGGACCTCCTCATCATCTGAGATCACCACGACCTCCTCCTCTTATGACGCCATGGGTGCAAACAGAGGACATGCTAGGTAGTAGCCTTCGGTGCTAATGTGAGCGGTCTTCTTGGCATGAGGCATCTATAGATTTAGGTTGAGATGAATTAGAAGCAATGAATTTTAATAATGGAATACAATGAAAGAAGAATAATAATTTTAGCAAATAACACAACTAAGGTAGTAAGCATGAATAAGTGAAGCAAAAAATGCTAAAACGACCATCACTAACTAGGATTGCGTCCTACAGTCAACACAGCTCTCATACTAATTTGTCCACACCCAATTTTAAGGATAAAATGGGATGCATAAATCTTATGTGCGTCCAGAGATCAGTCGCACACATAAGCTGACAAATTACAAAGTATCATCACGAGTGTTATTACATCACGAATAATAATTCATTACAATAGTATCAAGTCTATCATAAAAGCTGAAGAACTAGATAACTACTCTCCATGAGAGCCTCCAAACTCCATAGGGATGTCGACTAGTGAACCACGAGTCTAGTAATCCTCAAGGTAGTCCTCATAACCACTGCCACCTGTTACCAATCCAGGATTTTTATCCAAATAATGAAAATAAACAAGCGTAAGTACATCTCGTACTTAACAAGAATAACATGGGTTTATGAAGCTCAGGAGGCTGACACTGGTTTACTATGGTTAGCATTTTAATAATTCCAAGTTTTAACACTATATTGGCATTTAGTTGTGCTTAAGCCCCAATTAAAGCACATGATCATAAACATGAATAATAGTCATCATTAGAATTATCATCATTAACAACATCATCATCAAGTGATCAACTATTCTGTTAGTTTTTCGGGCCGCTCGTGTCTGTGAGCCTGGCTGATATAGCAGTTTTAATACTCTGCAGAGTTTGTACACTTTCACCATGAGCCGTGATTTACCCTTTTGTTCGAGGTAGCTAATCTCTTGACCCCCTTCCTATGGTGGTCGATAGGGTTCACTTTGAAGCTTTTCAAAGGTTTCCCTAACAACTTAGTGGCCACTAGGTTTCTATGGCCTGTGGATGTAGAGCTCCCCTTTTTGAAGGCACATTTCACGCATGCTATACACTTAAGAATAGAGGCCGCACTACACCCAACCTGGAACACACCACTCTTGTTCCTTTCGATAACCACTAACAAGCTAGGAAAGGGTCCTACTACTGAGCTAAGCTAGAGCCATGTGGCTCTCCTGGTTATACTGTATGTCCAAGCTTTTGCCAACAGATAATTGCTTTGGGAGGGCCAAGAGCATCTTGTACAAAAGCCAATTGCTCTCTCACCCTATCATCCAGTTGCTAACATCAAATTTTACCATTCGTTCCATAGAGTCATTAGTCCTCATTCAGATCATGTATAGTTAATTTGAGCGCTAGCAACTACCCATATGCAGGTGTAACCCATCGATAATCAAGGTACAAGGTAAAAATAACTAGGAGATCCTTGTAGGTATCAAATTAGACACATGCACATGAATAAATAATTAAATGGTGTATAGGACAAAGAGATACCATGATATACTTGCCTTGCACAAAGTACTCCTGCTGATTCTACTCGTCAAGGTACTGCTCTGGACCACCAATGAATTGCTCACCATCTATACTCGATCACAATTATAGCACCACACAAGCATCCAGAGCCAAACATGCATAGCAAACAATAACGATAATTAGAACAATACACCAATAGAGATAAAATGGGATAAAAGATTTATAAAGCGAATCTACATCTCGCTAAGAACACACAGATGCGAAGATCACAGGAATTGGATCTAAAAGTGAAAGTTATGAATTAAACAAGATTGCCTATACTAGTTTTATAGATTAAATCTAGCCACGAATTTTAAAAGTTGAAAACATGATTAATAGTGTTATAAACATGTAGATTACTTTATTACAAACCTAACACAACTTGAACAGATCAAATTGTATCTAAAATGGATGAAATATGATGAAGATGGCTCTGGATGGCAAATCATGATTAATGGGAAACTATTTCCATAATCAATAAATAAAATTTAGATTTTTGGAATCTGGCCGAGGACTATAGGTTCAAATATTAAAAAGTCAAGGAGTTCGTTAAGAAAAACACCCATGAAGGGGTATGCGCGCGATCTGGTCCACTAGATGAAATCTGGATGGACCAGATTAGATTAGAGGGGAACAGGGATGAGTAGCCGTCTGGAACAAAAGCTGGGTCTATGAACCTCCATGGCTGGCGGTGAGACTTCGCTAGTGCACATGATAAAACACCCTACGGGCCATAGTGAAATGAACCGAGCACATGGGAAGAAAGAGCGGGCAATGGCACGCTTACTAAGGGTGCTCTAGCGGACGGTAACAACGACCGATGCTGTGGCAAACATGGTTGGCGGTGAAGAGAGCTTGCTGGTGTACACGAACATGGCCCTAAGAGGCCACGGTTCTACAAGGGATCGGTATGGGAAGAAAGAGGAAGGAACGGGGATCTCACCGCTGGTAAAAAATGAAGGCGAAGACGAGTCAAAGATGGCGAATGGCTTGTAATGGTAGACAAGCCCTCTCTGCGAAGTTTGTGAGGGTTAACGTGTCCAGGAGAGCTATAGAGATCAAAGGGAAAGGGATAGATGATCCTTCACCTTATAGATGAAGAGCGCAAGGGATCAGAGATGGCACAAGGGCTACCTACGGTGGAAGTGGCATTGGTGCTGTGACTAGGGTTGCCGATTGGCGCTGTGAGCTCAGTGGTGGGTAGTGGGCGGCTAGTAGATGGGAAAAGATAGTGCGAGGGGGGGGATGGTTCTTATAGAGCTACTCGGCGTGGAGATAGCACCGAATCATGGGAAAATTGGAAGCGAAGCCAGCGGAATTGGTTTGATAGCATGGGATTAGGGAGAAATCCTCCTGTTTTGGTAGGAGGTTGGGGACAGCGCTGGCCATGCGGCCCCCGCATGGTAGTGAGAGCAAAGGTGGGTCCCGATGGTCAGCTGAAGAGAGGGAAGGGCGCGCTGCTCAGCTCAGCGGGGTCGGCCTTAGAGAGAAAAGAGGCGCAGGCCTGTAGGAGAGGGGATGGGAGATAGGCCGGCTAGGCCAAAAGCCAAGAGAGGGGGAAGCTAAGGAATTCTCCTTTTTCTTTTTCTTTTTAGAGTTTTCAAATCCAATTTTCAAAAGCATTTGAAATCCTTTTCTGATTTAGTCAAAACCAGTCATCAGATAAATAAAAGTGCAGCGGCATGAATGCATCAACATGTATCTAGCCTTATATTTGATTTTAATTTCATAAAAAACATTATGTCCCTAAGTTTGAATGCTCACAAAAATAAGCAAATAAATCAATTTCACCTATTTTGAAACAATACAAATTTTTGGGTGTTACACAGCACTCGTGAGAATGTGGATGCTGCTCCTAGAGGGTGCATTTTTATCACTCACAATCACACAAGCAATAGCTCTCATAGAGAAGATGGCCTCCAACCAAGGATGGAATTAAGAACGTCTTCAACCCCGTAAGAGAGGTGGAGGTATGATCAACTCAAGGAGGTAGATATACTGTCTACTGAGATGGATCTGCTAATGAAGAGGCTTGAAGACTGAGCCAATGAATAGTAAGAAGTCATGCACATTCATGAATTCCCGCATGATGTGTGAAGAATGTGGAAACACTGGGCATTCAGGGAACAACTGTCCTAAAACTCATGAGGATGTGAACTTCATTAACAATAACAACTATCGCCCTCAACAGAATCAAGGATGGAATCAGCAATAGAGGACAAACTACCAAGGTAATTACCAAGGTTACTATCAAGGTAATAAATTTAATAATTTCAATAACTAAAACATCTTTGAAAAATTTAGTCTTTGGTCAAGCTAAAATTATGAACGGCTTATCTAGAAAACTAGCTTTCAATGACAAAATCTTAGAAAATATAAATAATAGAATGGATAGTTTCTCCTCAGCTATTAAAAACTAGCATAGCTTTAATAAAATGATAGAATCATAAATAGCTCAACTAGCAGCTACTGTTCCTTCGACCGATAAAGGTAAGATTCTGGGACAATCGAAAAGCACCAACACTGCCAAACCTTGTCGATATTCACAATGCAGGTATTCTCTACATAGAAACCATCAAGTGGAAGGATGTGGGAAGGGAATATTCCTTGGCCCATCAAGAAAGGTGATCTAGGAAGACTCTATCATCCCCATAGCCATTGGACCTCATGTGTTTCCAAGAAGTTGTTTGGGGGTGATGTCCAGAGCAAGTGTTAAACATTATGTGCCAAAGGTAATTTATGAGAAAATTAATGGAGAACCTTTGCTATACACAAATATGCGTTTGCAGCTTGCAGATTAATCACTCCGCTACCCCAGGAGAGTTCTTGAAGACATCTATGTACGAGTCGGATCCTCATATGTACATAGGTGGAGATATAAGGGCACCCATTATTTTGGGCCCTTTCCTGAGCACCGCAAAATCCATCATCTACGCTGATAGTGCCAAAATCTGCTTCACAATTAAGGACAGAGGGGAGAAATTTACTTTCAAGAATCGTATATTGCATTCTCCTAGTCATCCACACATTCAGGCTCTACCCAGGATACAACAGTAAGCAAGAAGAGAAACAACTGAAAGAAGAAGGAAGAACAGGGCCAAGCAGCAAAGAGAAGAATCAGTCAAGATGATCAACACACATCGATTGGAGTACAACCACCTCCTTCTTCACCATTCCTTACCAAGAAAGAAGATCTAGATGTACCGATAATCAGTGTACAATCGGACAAAGAATTTTTCAAAATACCTTTCTGTGATCTTGGATCGGGTGTCAACATAATGTCCAAGGTAACTTATGACTATTTGTTTGTTGAGCCTTTGTTTTCTACATATATGCAATTGCAGATGGTGGACCAAACAATATAATTTCTGGAGGGAATAACAAAGGACATCATGGTTAAAATACAAGATTACTATGTCCGTACCAACTTCATGATTCTTGACATGGGAGAGGAAAAAAAAGATGTACCAATCATCCTTGGAAGACCGTTCCTCAACACTACCAACGATCATGTACATCGGATCAGGACAAATCCACTTCCAATTCATAGGACAAAAGGTACGATGCTTTTTCAATAGTTATACAACTTATGAATAGCCAAAAAAGATTCATCCCAAGAGAAGACGTTGTTCATCCTAATGCTAGAGGAATGAACTCCCAAAGAATGAAGAAGGAGAAGTTGATAATACCAAACTACTAGCCAAAATCAAGTCCACAAACTAAGCAGGTCTAGAAGGAAAAGGTGGCATCATTATCAGAGTCACCATCACAAGAGGTGCAACCATCAAGGTCTCCATCTCTGGGATCGACAGATGCACTCAAAGAATAACTAAGTCTGAGAAGTCTGGTTCATGGACTCAAAATTCCGAACCCTCATCGGGAGGTCAAATCAGTAGATATCCATATTTGGGACGCCCATATTGATAAGACTCCCACCAGTCTTGTGCTGCACCCTGGAGTTGGACAGACGCAAAAAACACCTTCTCATGGTCATCACACTGAGCTATGTCAAGTTGTCTCTCCACAGCTCTAAGCCAATCATCAGCTTCTAGTGGTTCGCTTGTATGAGAGAATGTCAGTGGGTGTCCCTTGATAAATTCACCATGCTTGTCAATAAGTGGTGCTTGATGCAGGTTGTTCAGCATCCTCTGAGCAATAGTCTGTAATAACTGAGTCTGCGTCATCAAAGCTTGCTCTATATATGGGGGATTTGATGGTTGTGGATTAGAATTGGCAGGATTCCTTCGGTCATCATGCGCAACACTTCTCCTGGTGGCAACCATCTATTTTCAACATGTATGCATTAGGATCCAGTCATTCATAGAATTCTTAACTATAGCTTCAAGAGATGAGAAGATAGGATTGATGGCAATAGAGACAAGAGAAGACAAAACCATAGAGATAACTGATACTTCCAAATGAAGCGCTAAAATTAAGAAACTTCATCTTACAAATCCTTCAACTTTGCTACCCCTTAAGAAGAGATATACTAGCACATAAAAGGGTATCGTGCACCTTCTTCTAGATGAGCTAATTAGTATCAAGACATTCTGACACCCAGTGATACTCTTGTGTATGGAAAAGAACAAGAACTCTAAAATTCCTTGCGAGCAGAAAAACAACAGTGCAGTAAAATAGCTGTTACTCTCATTCTGTTAATCCAGTGAAGTTTCTTGTACCATCGGAAATATTATAAAATTATCCACAAATTCCTTATAGAACACTTTTCCAAATTCTACAGTTAAGGTAGTCGAAAACAGTGCACAACAGAACTGTTCCAGGCTTTAGACAGCACAGGTGCATCATCTTGTGATTTTTATAACTCCATAACCAACATAGCTATCAGGGTGATTCATGTGGTTGGAGAAAGATGTTGAAGTCTACTATTCTCCAGAATTTTTCTATGATTTTTGGTAGTCCAAAGACAGAGATATAAACCGATAAAGACAAGCTGCTCTAAAAGGTAGTATAGAGAAAACAGGAGATAACCAAAACCCGACTATTTATTCCATTAATCCTTATACCTTAGCCCTATAGACTAATGAAATTGTGGGAACACCCAACAAGATCATTGTAATTACAAAGATTCAAAACAAGCATAAGCATAATGATAGTTCAACAAAGCATTAAAGGTGCATATATCAATCATGGACTCAACCTGCGATACTATCATCCTCATTGTACTAGGGTAACAATCCTAAGACTCATCTTCAGATTACGCAAGAAGGTGGTGAGGAATAGTTGTAAAAGCATATCAAATGAAGGAGTGAAGATGAGAACAAATACTTTAAAATAAGAACCAAGGTAGAGATGATTAGCAAGGGTAGAGATATATAGAAGAAAATATCAAGGTTTATAGAGCAAGGGTTTTTTGCAGCAACTTCTAAACCTTAGAACGACCAGTTTCTACTAGGCTTGCATCCTATAGTCAGCATTGCTCTAATATCACTTTATAGCACCCAGTTTTAAGAAGAAAACCAGATACGCACCATAGTGGCCCTGGCAAAAATAACCGAGAACCGAACCGAAAGAACGGAACCGAAACTGAAAGAACCGAACCGAAAATTTCGGTTAGCTGTTTGGTTCTCAGTTCTCAGGAACCGAATTAACTGATCAAATTTCGGTTCCTGGGCTCGGTTAACCAAAATAACCGATGGAACAAAATTCACAAACAAGCCCAATAAACCTTACAACCAAGGCCTAATACCAACTTAACCCTAGATATAAAAGGTGGATGACACCCCCTCACAGCCTCACACCCTCATATTTTTTAAAATCTCGGCATTGTGCTTTTTTTAAATCTTTTTTTCATTTCTATTCTTTTTTGCTGCTTGTGTAAATCCTCGGTTAGTTCGGTCAAACCGGAACCAAACCGAACTAACCAAAACTGATTTTGCTCGGTTCCAAGATTTGCGAAGAACCGATCGGTTCCTATTTGTAGAGAACCGAATTTGTGTCATAAACCGAAGAACTGAACCAAAACCGATCGTTAACGAACGCCCAGGCCTAGCCATATGTGAGCCTAGTAAGTCAAATCTCACATATAGCTACAAATAAGGATAATATCAAAAGACAATGCTCAATATATAATGTATTTATATAAAGGATATAACCTTAAATAGCAAATAGTGGAAAGACAACTCTGATCTTTGGGTGAAGACTCTAATTCCACAAGGACAACTGACTAGTTGATCACAAGCCAAACTTCTTCAATCTCTAGCAATCTGGTACCCATCCAGGATTTTTATCCAAATAATTGGAAAGTAAAGCAAGCATAAGTACATGTCATACTCAAAAATAACATGGGTTCATGAGGCTCAAAAGGTTGACACTAGTTTAGTGTGGTTAGCTTTTAATGAGTCATGATTTTAGCAATTGAGTAGCAACAAGTTTATTCACAAGCCCACATAAACACATGATCAAGTAAACATGAATAATGAATAGCAAAAACAATTAACCATTAATGGGCATCTTTATCATCAGTATCATCAATGTTCATCATCTATTCCGTAAGGGTTCCAAGGCCGCTCATGACCATGAGCACGAATAATACACCAGTTGTACACTGAGGTTGTACACTTTCACTATGAGTCATGATTTACCCTTTTACCCGAGGTGGCCAACCTCTTGACCCACTACCAAGGAAGGTTGGTAGGGTTCACTATGAAGCCTTGCAAAGGTTCGTCCAACAAGTTAGGGCCATTAGATTCACTCACCAAATAGATATAGGAACCCCCCTATCGAAAGGTACATTTCCATCATGGTTATTCACATAAGAGTAGAGGCTGTCCTATACCTGATTCATCAAGCCATTCTTATGACATAAAGGTAACCTCTAACAAGCTAGAAAAGGTCCTTATACTAAGCTAAAGCTAGAGCCATGTAGCCCTCATAGTTGTACTATAAGTCCCGGATGTTCACTTATAGATAAGTCCTTAGGGAGAGGAATCTAGAGCACCATAAAAATAGCCCAATGCTCTAGCCCCCTTATTCCATGTTGCTAAAAAGCATCTTTTAGTTTTTATTGCATAATCCATTAGTCAAGATCATGGTTGTAGTTGAGCACTAGCATCATACTACCGAATGCAATAACCCATAGTAATCAAGGTATAGGGTA